>NC_090443.1:352647123-352953450 GCF_031143425.1 Pleurodeles waltl
CCAGTGTGTGAGAGTGTTTGTCATAGGCCACCATATGTCTTTGTTCCCCATGCCATGTGGCCAGGAGCCCTTTTGTATAGTCAATTATAGTCCTATACCTATATGTGTCTTTTGTTTTCTATTCATCCTGCTTATTGTTTGACAATGTAGCTACTGGCCATTTTGTGTGGGCAGCTAGTAGTAGTCCTGCACATGTTCTTCTTTGTTGTGGTGGCCACGCCTCATTCTGGTTGTTGCTGTTTGACCAGGTGGCTGGCGGCCCCAGACCTTTTTCGGGCACAAACATGTGTCTGCCGCACTAGCCTCTGGGGAGCAAGTTGGGAGCAGCACTCCAGCATCAGCGGCCCCACTCCAAACTAGGCCCAAGCCCATGTCTAGCACAGAGGCAGCCTCTCTAATCACAGCAACACCGACAAACAGTGACGTTGAATTGGACTTATCGCTTTCTCAAAGTAGCACCCAATCATTGCCAGAAACTCAGCCCAGTGGACAACAACAGCCGCAGCCAGCAACAGCAGTTTCTCCCGAAGTAGGAACACATCAGGATATTAAGCTTCATGCTGAGGAAGCCGAAGATACCCCTCTTTCTCAAGATCCACTGTCTTCCAGATCTCCGCCATCTTCTTCTTCACGCTCCCCTTCTGATGATCAAGACTCCACTTGGATGCGACCTCATTCTAAGACATGCCAGGAGAGGCAAGGAGTGAAAAAGAAGGTTCCTGAAAGCCTTAGAGTTATGGATGAGGAAGATGAGGATGATGTGTCTGACTACGAGCCAGTCATCATGGATGTTAGCCCATCCCAGGGAAGTCTGACATTACCCCATCTTCTCAAACTGTTCTGAGAGATGTGGCACAGATACCACCACCTCTACCAGCTTCCATATTTAGTGGCCACAATCCTGCAAGTGGTGTTGGTAAAGGTGTTGAAAGCAGGGAATCTGATCCAATCATGGTGGAAGGTGAAGGTGAATAAGAGGGTGACATTTTCGTTACACAAATCAGCTCAGTCCCCAGCAGTGCAGTAGTATCGTCGCCCACATCAGCAACATCGTAATGGCACAAGAAAACTCAGAGTCAGGTGGAAACCCCATAGCAAGAACATACAGTGGCTGCCCCCCTGAGATGCACATTGAGCCTATCACCACCTTCTGCTTTGAAGTCGCATGTATCAGTGGCAGCAGTAAAGAAAAAAATCCAGGCTATTATTACCGGCATATTTAGGTGGGGGGGCAGTTCGAGCATAAAAACCCAACGGCACGTTTATACAATGAGAAGCTGGCTAAAATCATAGCATTTGACCTCCTCCCTTTTTCTTTTGTGGAAGGAATGGGTTTTCTAGAATTTGTGGTGGTCATCTGCGCAAAATGGAAGGTTCCTAGCCGGACCTATTTTGCTAGAGTTGCTGTTCTAGTGCTACATCACAATGTGCTGGAATTGGTTGGACAAGCTTTGCAGCAGAGTGCTGTCTACACAATCCACCTGACGACAAACATGTGGACTAGTTGCCAAGCCTTAAAGAAATGATATCTGAAGGTGTTGACAGTGCTGGAATTTTTAATGGTGCTCAGAAGCATGCAACAGTAGCCATGCTTGCCATGGAGAAATCCCATAGAGCTGCAAACATCTTGGATGACTTTAACAATAAGGTCTTTGAAAGGCTTAACATTGGATTTGTTGCCACGGAAAATGGCAATAAAATAGTTACGTTCCTGTCAGATGATGGCTAGTTCAGGGACCTGTGTTTGGCGGCTGCAAAAACATCATTGCACAGGGCTTTCTTAAAAAAGAACCCTGGGTCAGCAACTTACTGCCCACATGCATAAGAATCTGCACTCAGTTTAGCCATTCTTTTAAAGCCCACACACTGTTGTAGATTATCCAGTGTAATAATAGATTGTCAGTTAAAGTCCTCATATGGGAAGTGCCAACTTGTTGGAATTCAACTTATTACATGTTGCAACATCTGTCTGAGCAGTACAGACCGCTCAATTAATATGTCAGACAAAGAAGGGATACAACTGTGAAAGGTATGATCATTGAGCTGGACCAATTGGGCATGATCAAATAACTGACAGAGATGCTGCTTCCTTTTGAAATGTTCACACAGAAAGTCAGCAAGGAGGACTGTACCATGGGTCAAGCTATCCCATTGGTGCGTATGATGTAGAAACAGCTAAAGGAGGTGTCTGAAACATACGCAGGTGTAGAAGAAAAAACAGATGCGCAGGATTTGGCAGAGAGCTTAATCCTTTGCTAATCTGTTAATACAAGGCTGCAAAGAGACATTGGCCCTCTTTACGACCCTTGCGGGTGGGGGAGAAGTGGCGGTAAAACCGCCAACAGGCTTGCGAAAAAAAAAATGGAATTATGACCATGGCGGTTACTGCCATGGTCATCCGCCACTTCTCCACTCCGACCGCCAGGGTGGTGACGACCGCTGGGCTGGAGACTTTGGTCTCCAGCCCGGCGGCCATCACCAGACCGCCGGAGGTATCAGGACCCTGCATACCGCCATGGATTTCGGGTGGTTTGGAACCGCCACGAAATCCATGGGGCCAGGTACTATCAGTGCCAGGGAATTCCTTCCCTGGCACTGATAGGGGTCGCCCCCACACCCCAACCCCCCTACCATCTCCCAAAGGTGGCAGGACCCCCCTCCCCATCCCCACCCCAAACATTAACAAACACACCCCCTCCCCACCCCCACCCTCAACATTAACACACACCCCCTACACGCACACATACACTGCAACAACACATACCCGCACACATACAAACAGACCGACCTGCACACATTTTCCAGACACACAACACACCCCGCATGCATACACGCACTCACACACCCCCTCTACATACTGACACGCACACCCCCACCCCCTCCCCTAACGGACGATCAGCTTACCTTGTCCGGTGATCCTCCGGGAGGGAGCAGGATCCATGGGGGCTGCTCCGCCACCATCTCCCCGACACCAGAACACCGCCACACCGAATCCTGGGTTGGGATTCGGTGGGCAGTGTTCTGATGACGGGGCAGTGGGGGTGGTGCAGCCTCCACTTCCCCGCCAACCGCCAGTATGGCTGCTGGTGTCTCTCCGTCCGAAAAAGGACAGAGGGCTGCTAGCAGTCATGATGCGCTGCGCGGAAAACCGCCTGCACTGGCGGTCTTCAGCACAGCGGTACCTCGGCGGTCATGGAAAAAGACCACGAGGTTGAAATAAGGCCCATTGTGTCATCCAAACATTACATATGTGCCACAATTCTTTGACCAATGGAACAAACAATTACTGTCCACTTTCATTCCTTTTTCTCACAGGAATGTTGCAACCTACAAGACGTGGGTTGCTGAGCAAGCCAGAGACCTGGAAAAAGAATGGCTGGGAATTAGTGGCCCACTCACTGGCAGAAGTTTTTGGGTGTAGCCTACAGCTTCCATAGAGCCTTCGGAGAGTGCTGTTGGCTCACAGCAGCCAAAACCAACACCAGCAACAACAACAGGAACAGAAGCAGACATCCCAAAATCTGCATTTTATTGGTTTCTAAAGGCAAGGCTTAAGTCCATTGCAGAGGTGAAGGCAAAAAAGGTGGAGCAAGGTGGAGCACTGACGACTATTAAGAGGATGGTCAAGGCCTACCTAGATGAACAAATGGAGGTCTATCTGGATCAAAACCCATTGGTGTATTGGTATGGGAAGAGGCGCCAATGGCCAGTGCTCAGCAGGCTGGCAATAAACTATCTGGCTTGCCCTGTAGCCTGTGTATCAGCTCAGTATGTGTTCTGTGCAGCTGGTGTGGTTGTCACAGTGAGAAGGACCAGTCTCTCACCCCAAAACGGCAAGAGATTGACCATGATCAAAATGAATCAGCACTTTATACCCCTGAATTACAGCATACCTGAAGTACAACCAAGGTGGATGAGGGTAATTGGTCAGACTCAGATCATGGCAGTGTGTTAGCTGACCAACTTCTGGGTGAACCACCTGAGTTTGCGGATGAACTCTACTTCCCTGACTAGACCTGGACCATAATAGAACTTTGTTCTTTCTTCTACTGATGAACTGCTTTGAGGAAAAAAAAGAAATAGCTAGCTGGGGGAACATTATTATTTTAAATTGTTTGTTTCTGTGTCAATGACTAATGAACCGCAACCATTTTAGGCACATGTGTAGCTGGATTGGAGTTGGACCAGTGTACAGTAAAGGAAGGCCCCACACTGCCAAAATCACATCAAGGATATTTGAGAGACAATACCTGCCTCTATTCTGTGCATATCCTTCCTTTCTTGTCCCCTAGCAGGACTGGGCCAGATATTTGATTTACAACTTATTGGCCAATGTGTGTTTCCTTCCGTGAATCAAAGCGGATCAGCAATGTACCACTATGCTTGATTGGAACAAGTAAGTAAGGGTATATGCCCCAACGAGTGATATGAGGGATTCTTGTTTCAATGTTGTGATGGTTCATGTGATCATGTATAGTGGAGGCAGATAGTAAGAGTGGGTGTTTATAGTTTAACTATAATTACTACGCTTGCTTGTGTTTGTGTCTTGATTGATTTACAGTGTTGGTGGCCTAATAATGGGTGATCATTGTTTTTCCTGAAGGTGATTTTCTTTCCTTCCCCTTTGACACTTAACGTGATGTGTTTGACACTGCTTTGTTTTCTGCTTCACATTTGTTAAATGCCTGGCCAGTCCATTTAGCTAAGAAACACAAATCTAGTCTATAAAAAAATAATCAATGTTGCTCTTGTCGTTAAACACAGCTATGCACTACAGGTTGCTCTTTCTCAATTGGGTCGAGAGTTTGTGACTCTCGGGAACAGTTGGAATGGAATTGGACATAATCTTTAATCAGAGTCTGGAGGATGGTGGAAGGATTCGGAGCATGAATTGACAACTTAAACAACTGCCAGCAGAAGGAAGTTATCAACTTCATGGAAACCAACATAGGTGATGATGAGTCTAAGGCGCCTACTCCTATTTGTGGACTGGTGGTGAAAGGCGCATTGATCACTTGATTTGGGAAATGCGATGCTGCTGCGTGTGTGGTTGGGTGGGGGCTTGTTGTAGGTAACTGGAGGAGACAGACATTTGAGGGATGATGCCACAATATGAACATGCTCTAGGCTAAATGTTATAATGATCATGGCAGTTGTGAGTTTGATTATCCCAATACATGCAGCCACTTGTCTGTGATTGTTGGTTGTTGTAATTGCTCTCACTTAATTGATCGCACATCAGTCATAAAATGAATGATTGCAAAGGGCTTAGCTATTGCTCTGCACCTCTGAGTCTTCTTGGTACACTACTCATCATGAAGCTGACCTTCCATTCTATGCTTCTGGATTATACAATATCATGATAATCATTTCTGTTTTACTATCCGCCTGCCTTCTCTTCTCCTGCACCATAACACTCATGCTTACCTTATCGAACTGCTTCAGGCAGGCAGGGCAATCCAAGAAGAATATAGATACACCACCCAATTTGGAAATACAGACTAGTATCATTTTTCTTTCAGTAATCTTTTGAAGAACTGTGTGTGTTAGCTTTACCCCAACATTAATTATATTTACTATTTTGCAAACGTAGGTGACTGAACATTTTTAGATATATAACAACTTGGGTCTCACTGGGGCTGTTGGAATGTAAAGTTAACTGTGTCATACATACTCATTTTTCCTATTCCCCCCACAACAGGCTGCTGATAAGGTCCCAGATCAATATTGCGTTTGTGTAGTGTTTGTCTTTTTGTCACTCATTTCCCTAAATCCCTTTCCCATCCATTCATCAAATCCCTAACTCTCTTCCCCCCGGACTGTGTGATTTATTGAGGTGTTACTTAATAATTTACACCATTAATTAATCACACACTTGATGGGGTGGAAGTGGTGGAAGCAACTCCAACTCAGTGTGCAGGATCTTCATTTGAGTTCACCTTGGTGGAGTGGGACCTCGCTTCCTATGCCTTCCCTGTTAGTGAGCTAGCATGCTACTACTACACCACCATGGCACCTTGAGAAACAATGCAGCCCTCGCTTCATCTATTCAGGTAAGAGAACTATGGAGCATTGTTGTACTTTTATTTTAGGCAATATAATTGTCAATGGCAAATCCCCCCCCACTCCTTATGGGTCAAATATGGTTGCAGAATGCACTGCAGGGACTAGGACAGTAGAAGGAAAAGGGTACCTGACTGCATAAATAATTGTTAAACCCTATCAGCAGGTTTTAAAACATGCTGCACTAACAGGAATAAACTATCAGCAGATTTTAAAAACATGCTGCACTATTAGGCAACAGTGCAAAGTAACACACCCCAAAAAAGATTTTAGGCATTAACAACTATAAATAAATATTTAGCAACCTCCCTCCCTAACAAAAAGAATAGAAAGCAACTTGCCCACCCCTATCCACAAACAAATCTCCCTTTCTCCAGACATTGTCCAAAAATACTATGTCCAATTGTCCATTAACAAAAGAAAACAATGTGCAAAAGTCCCGGTCTCAAACCCATTCCCACCCTCTCCACCCACAACAAGTCCCAACCACCCAAATAAAAGGTTAAAAAAGGGACAGCAGAGAGCACTAAAGGTGGGCCAGGACTCGTTTGAGGACCCCCTCCATGCATGTCTGCCTGGCTTCTATTTGGGCCAGCCTTCTAAGGACGCGGTGTTGGAAAGTGGTGTCCTTGGGGGGGTCAGCAATTATTGTATGGTGGCAGGCAGCTGCCCTGGAACTGCGGCACTGGTGCTGAGCATGGGCTAGAGGTGATGGGGGCTGGCTGGGGCCCTTAGCATTGGCAGCAACTGCTGCTGCCTCCTCCTCCTCTTCCTTGAGGACCTCGAGCTGCTGATATTCTGCTCATATGCCCTCTAGCTTCTGCTGTCGCAGCGGTCTGCTGTTATATCCTAACGTGATGATGGACCAGCAGGAATAGCTGTATCAAGAAAGAAAAACGAGAAATGGTAAACAATGCTCTGAGCAAAACACGTTTAAAATCATGCAGTGGCACAGTAGCTGTACATTTGCTGGTCACTCGATTTTGAGGTGATTAGTGTCACAGCCATTATGCACTATGGAGTACAAGTATTCTTCTTTCTACTGTTGCGCTAAATGAATGGTAGCATGCTAGCTCAGCTGATGCCCCAGTAGTACTCGACCTTCAAAAAATTACTGAAATGGTCCAGCACTTCTCTTCTATTTAACAAATGTCCATTTCAGACAAGTGTTGGTCACCTAATGAGGTGTGGATCACTTTCCTCAAACAGTCTCATATCCCAGGAAAATAGCCCACCTAGATTCAAACATCAATGTCCAACTTTCGAAGGTAATTTCACAGTCAAAGACAGATTCATTTTGGTGATCCAATGTTATGTTATTACAGAATCTTCAGAACAGAAGCCAGCTGACACGTATTTCTCCACCGGACAGGTTTGTATATCTGGGGCTTTCTCAAGGCTGTTCATGCAGTATTAGGAGTATGCCCATTTTTACAGGTTGTACAGGTTACTGGTCAAAGTGTATCAAAAGTCGGTCTGTCTTGCTTTGGTCCCGGGTTTAATTCCGTTCATTAAATATACTGGCAAAATACACTTACACGTACTCGCTACTGTCTGCAGCTGGGACAGCTGTACTAGAAAATGATCTTATTCCCATGGCCCTGTCTTTTCCTAAATAAATGTCTTTCAATTGTACCTGGACTACAAGGCTGATGAATACTATGAATGAAACACGCCATTGAGTATAATAAAATCAATCATGCAGACATCTTGTCTGCCATAAGTAGACTGTGGGAAAAGCGATGTACTGCAGTACAGGGAAAGGATTAAGGAATGGGATATATATACAGATTGTATTTGGCGCATTTGTCACAGACAATTTCATCCACGAAAGTAAAGGCACTTACTTAATCCCACTTTACTCACCGTCCTCATCACCGTCCTCTACCACACTTTGTAATTATTACTTTTTTCCCAAAAAATACATTTGCTTTGCAGTAAGGAAAGGAATCTTCTTAACTTACTCACCTCCAGGATAAGGTAGAGAGGATTAGGCTGGGTAGGTAGAGTGTACACTTTACTGATCAATTCATCATCATTATCATACGCCTAAGGTTTGGCTAGTAGTGTGAGTCACTGTGGTTGACAAATGTCAAAAGGGAAATGTTTGAACAAAAGTAAATCTGTTATGGAAGCCCTGATGAATTAGATTTATGTATCACTTGGCTTTAAAAATGTGGTGCAAGCAAAGTATGGATTTTTCAAATTATTCGGAAGGCTGGGACAGAATCTGAGAAAGATTAAAGGAGTGAAGTACTAGGAAGTGACTGAGTGAGTGGGCACTGGGAGGGAAGGGAAACGTACCTTGTTTTTGCATTGCCATGCATTGAAAACTGTTTGACACATTAACTTAACTTAAGGCAGACAGACGCACATTGCACAGCCAACATTGATAGTGCAGATTCTGCTGAATTGAACCATGCAGCTGTTAGGTCATCATGCGTGACACTGGTGAAAGGCCATATAGAAGGAGGGAAGTGATGGTTAATGAACGGTGGGATACATATTAGCTGCCTTGCTTGAAAAATACTGTGAGTCTAGGTAATGGAAATATCACCCAACCATTTGAATCAAACCTTAGATAAAAAACATTCTAAACAAGTAAAGTAGGTGAGAAGAATGCCCCTAACCTGAAGAGCCCCCTTGTTTATCATTCCAAGCTTTTATCTGTACATCATTGCAAATTTGTTCTTTTAGTACTCTTATTCTTCACACTTGGCTTTGATAAACACCATTTAAATGTTAAATTCTCTCATCCACTCCTTCATCATTTAAAACCATCCAAATTCGAAACATGGCTCTCAACGAACCTTTGACCAACATCCATTTATCCAATACCCACCCATGCATCCTTTCACCCATTCACCCATCCAAGAGATCCAACCCACCCGATCCAGGCAGACATCCTTTTACCCATACTCTTTCACCCAACTGGGCAGGCATCCTTTCACCCGTATAACCTTTCATCCATCCTTCACCCACCCATGCATCCTATCATCATCACCCACCGATATGAATATTATGCACCCTTTCACCCAAACATCCTTTCACTCATATTATATTTCACCCATCCTTTCTCCTTCCATCCTTATTTCAATTTTTAAAACACATCACAGTTCAAGTTCATTTTTCTGAACCTTAGTCTGCTGAGTATATATATAGAAGAGGCCATTAATGCTTAACTCCCACTGTATCTGCTAAAGCAGGGTGTTGAGGAGTGAGTCAACAACACTAGTATACCCTTTTAGTGACTATGTTACTAATCGTCAATAAGCAAGCAATACGACTTACCACCACCAGCCACTGCTGTTCCAGAGACTCCTCCTTCTTCCCCTTCTGTGCTGGTGCTGTCGCTGCTGGTCCCGGAAATGGTGATCGGTGCAGCTAAAAAAAAAAAAGACACATTTTAGACGCCAGATACGCCTCCCCCTATTGTTTTTTTAATTCCAAAATGCAACCGCAATACATCACTATATTTCGGTTACAGACTTATTTTCTATCAAAATATCAGGTAGGCATTTTGTTGGTTGCCAATTTTTTAAAAGTCAGGGGGTCAAGCCAAACAAAAACTTACTGTAATGGAGGGGCAAAACTAGCTATTGATGAATCTGAGGTTTTCAAAAGAAATAAAAGGGTGCAAGAATTTTTCCATGAAAGACATATGGTCTTGGTTGGCTAATGCAATTGGGCCATCCTCCTGATACTTCCAAAAATGTTCCTCGGTCATCTGCTAGTATACTATAATAATACATATACAACATTGGATGGTAGAAACAATTACAAGATCATGTTCATAAACACCCTTTTTCTCCTTTTTTAATGATTGACCTGTAGCAAGAAAAAGAAAGCCTTCTCATGAAACATGCATAGCATACCTCACATGGGCATGCAATCTTCAGTACATGGGTTCTCTGAGCCTTTCCACCAGTCCACAAAATATGTAAGGGGAGAGTGAAAGCTCACTGACAAAGCTGGTAAAAGGAAGCTACAGACAGACTAGTGCAGCCAGACAGTTTGAAGTAAAGAAACTTGAAATATAGAAAATAAGTAAATAGGATAATGCAGTGATAAGAAGAATTTACAAAACAGATAAATCAAAGTGGAGTTGGAAACAAATTAGGAGACAGGTACAGCAAAAAGGTTAAAAATAATTCTAAATGTGGAGCAGTAAAAGTTAGGGTACTAAATATTAATATTAACAACAGGAGGACTTACTGGGGTCAGCAGAGCCATCTCCCCCGGCACTTGTGGAGGGGGGATCTTCAGCAACCTCACCCACCTGACCAGCCCTCTTCTGGACCCTGGATGCTGAATGATGTAAGAAAAAAATAGAAAAGATTAGTGGCACAGTTAATTAATAATCTCTCCAAGAATATTCATTTTTTTTAAGGAAAAGACAAACGCAGTAACATTTCTACATCAGAGGTAAAAGTAGGCCCCAGCACCATAACAAAGCAAAAAACAAGATGGCCGCGCTCATGTGAACCGATTGCAATGCAAGGACGTACTTTGCGTTGCCAGTGACATTGAACATCACACAAACGGGTGCAGCAAGAAACTCCACCCACTAGCGGAACTCCACATAGCATGACAGAGTTTATTGCGACCTCACCTAGTTCCACGAAGCACGACTACACAGATTCCACCCAGGCCTACTTTTAAGCTAAAAGCTGCAATTGTAGCATTCTCCCACCTAAAACGTCCATCACTTCAATGCAAACTTTTTTCTCTAGCTCTCCCTCATGAACGTTGCCATGACTGAAGGGTGCTTCTGATGAAATGGGCCAAGTTGAGAACCACAACATATTTTTACACCTAATCTCTCACATTTGCTTTCCTCTTCATTGTTTTGCTCCCCAGAACATATTGAAAATCATTCCTGTCAGCCTGTTCTCTCTGTTCTGCCTCTGAGAAATCTGGCCTGGTTTCCCCTAACCTTTCAAACAGTGACCGGCGACCCTCCTTTGATGGGAAAGTCAGCAGAAATTTGGAGGCCCACCACGTAGAAAGCAGGTAACTCTTTCGCCCTGGCACTGAACCCTCCCCCACACTGTTCAACAAATTTCAAGGTTCAGGTGCCTGCCAGTGGCAAGAGTTCATCCCAAAACTGTAGTTTTAAAAATGATTGTGCTATTGAATGAGCTAGTACAACAAATAACCCAAGCACATTCAGGCAGAGTATATTGAAGACCAGTAGCCCTCCAAGACCGATTTTATAAAAATGTGGTGGATGTGGAATGATTTATTTATTAATGTGTAGGTAAAATGCCTTTGGAATGCAGGAAGGTAGAGTAGGATCTCTCAAAATGAGAAATTCTTAAAGGAAATGACAACGTGGTGCTGATAAATCACCAGGAACAATCCGTTGAGACTTCAGAGAACTATCTAGGGAGAGCCAGAAATAAGAGATATCCCATGATTTTTTTAATTTGTCCAGCATTTTGCAGGTCATATGGAGAAAGTTGAATAATACATGCGTGTGCTTGCTGTAAGATTGCATATCATAATATACATAACCAAGCATGCATTACATAAAATCATAAACACTAAAAATGTAAAAGTTCAAAGATTGGGAAGTTAAGAAAGGCACAAGATTGTTATGTAGGTAATAAACACGGAATTCATAAATTACACACGTACAGTCTCATAAATGGTACTGTTTGTGTCCAGTTACATCGATTGTAAACAAAGGGAAAAAAGATACAATAATAAATCGAACTTTTTTTTAGCTTTGATAGAGAGTAAATTTTAGCTCTGTTCATCATGCTACAAAAGTCAGCAGACTGTGACAAGTTTTAGTCACAAACATAGAAGAGTGAAAAACCAACCTAGAAAGCTGCACTGACACAAATATTAAGGGGGTCATTCTAACTTCGGCAGGCGGCGGAGGCCGCCCGCCAAAGTTCCCCTGGCAGAATACCGCTGCGCGGTCAAATGACCGCCGCGAAAATTCTGGCTTTCCCGCTGGGCGGGCGGGCGACCGCCAAAAGGCCGCCCGCCCGCACAGCGGGAAAGCACCAGCAATGAGGATGCCGGCTCCGAATGGAGCCGGCGGAGTTGCTGGTGTGCGATGAGTGCAGTTGCACCCGTCGCGATTTTCAGTGTCTGCCACTCAGACACTGAAAATCAATGTGGGGCCCTGTTAGGGGGCCCCTGCAGTGCCCATGCCAGTGGCATGGGCACTGCAGGGGCCCCAGGGGCCCCACGACACCCGTTCCCACCAGCCAGGTTCTGGCGGTGAAAACCGCCAGAACCAGGCTGGCGGGAAGGGGGTCGGTATCCCCATGGCGGCGCTGCTTGCAGCGCCGCCGTGGAGGATTCCCTGGGGCAGCGGGAAGCCGGCGGGAAACCGCCGGCTTCCCTTTTCTGACCGCGGCTTTACCGCTGCGGTCAGAATGCCCCCGGAAGCACCGCCAGCCTGTTGGCGGTGCTTCCGCGGTCGTTGGCCCTGGCGGTCCATGACCGCCAGGGTCAGAATGACCCCCTAAATGTGCTTTTTGCTTGTATGTCACAGTTTAAGATGTGCCTTTCTGTTTTAATTACATGCTAGAAGGGTAAAGCTGATGTTAAGGTGTAGTTTAGACTAAAAACTAATAGCCAATGTCCAAACAAATTTGTACTTTTAATGTTTAGTGAAAGATTAATGACAGAAAATATGTGCAAGTGAGAAGATGCACTTCTCTGTTATACTTAATGTAATGCAGCAGCAAAATGTTTCCAATTTAAATTAAATGTATTACTTGTACTGATAAAATATTATTAGTGATGAGTTTATAATGTTTGCATATTACGTGCCTCATTACGCGTTTGGCGGTCTTAGGACTGCTATGTTGGTGGTCGTACCGCCAACAGGCTGGTGGAGAAGACCGCCAAATTATGACCATGGTGGTATTTCCAACACAATGTAGCCAAACCACTGCCAGCACTACCAGTGCGGTCAGGTTGCTAGGGACAATGGTAGGCACCTGCAGGCCGGCGGAGGCCATGTTTCCGCCGGACAGATTACAAGGCTGCACACTGCCAAGGTTTCCGTTGCTGTCGCACAACCACAGAAACCCAGGTTAGAGACACTCACCTTCAGGAAGCAACACTCATCCGGTGCCGCCATGGAACCTGAACTACACGACTTCCCGCTGCTCCTGCTCCACCAGAGACTTTGGAACCAGTGACGACTACAGCAACCCTGAGTATACAGACTTACCTGTCACTGTTGTGAAATGTAAAAGTACCTACGCACACACAACATACAAATCAGGAACGGGTGAAGAGGGCAACACACACACACGTAACCTCACACTGACAGGCACGCTCACACATAGCCACATACACACCCGCACATACATAGTAAAAACACAACGGCCATCACACACACACATGTGAAAAACACACACCAACCTCCAGATACACAGCACTGGTACAGTCACACCCAACAACACACACCACCACCAAACGACACTACTACACCACAATCGCAACACCAGCAAAGCATTGGCAAGCACCCACAATAGACACTACCCCTTGACATATCATACATACAACACTACGTACCAACTCCAGGGAACGAACACACACAATCACACAACCGTACAACGCAGCATATGACATACCCTGCAAACGCACATCACAATGTATCTGACATACCATTCTCCACACACACTATGGATTGGGAGGGGGACCTTTGGGTTTTGGCTTGGGAGGGCTTAGGTCAAGGCTTAGGGGAGGGTTGACTTCTTGGTGGGGGTGGGGCATGGGTACTTGTAGGGGGGCAGGGGAGGTCTTGGAGGTGCAAGGGCTGGACTTAGGGAGGGACATAGACCATTTATGGTTTTCACAGGTGGGAAAGGAGTAAGGAAAAGGGCATTCTCCAAGAGGAAACCTTTCTTTGTCACAATGGGACGGTCATGGCAAAAGCGTTTGGGTGTGGAGGGAGTGGTTGTCTGAGGTGTTGTTATGGATATCTTCGGAGCATGTTTGTGCGAGGTATGCTTGTGGGTGGCGGGTGTCTGTTGGGTGGGTGAGTGTGGGCGTTTATGTGTCTGGGCGCGGGTGGGGTGGAGGTGCTGGGAGATGCCGTGGTGGATGGGTGACTGTCTGTTGGGGTGGTGGTGACTGCAGGTATGGTGGATGTGCTGCATGTAGGCATGTCTGTGGTTGTGGTGTCTGTGGAAGTGATGACTGGAGCGGATGTCTGAGGGTCTGCTGTCTTTGAGTAAGATATGTGTAGGTGCTGAATCTGTGATTGTTGGTGTGGTGTCTGCAGGTGTGTCAGGTGTTGTGTTTGTGATGCTGGGAGTGGTGGGGGTGTCAGGGCAGGTAGTGACTGTTAATGTGTAAGCAGGTGTATGTTACTTGTGTGCATGCCGGTAGTGTGCCTTGTGATGCTTGTGTTTGTCTGAGCTACCCTTGGATGTTGAGGTAGATGCATGCTTGTCTCTCTGTGTTCTTTGGCTGGGCCGGGGAAGAGGGTTTTGGGATTGGGAAGAGGAAAGTGGGGGGGACGGAAGACAAAGGGTAACTGCCTGCCATCAGTTTGGAGGCCAGAGCCAGAAAGGATCTCTGTAGGCCAGCCAGTGCACTGTGAATGCCTTTCAAGAACGCGTTACTCATACTTGAGTTGCAAGTCCCTGGACGTTCACAATGGTCGACTGATCCACAGAGATAAACCTCAGGAGGTCGATAGCCTCCTCACTGAGGGCAGCAGGGCTGACAGGGGCTGGGGCAGATGTGTCTGTAACAAAGGAGATGCCAACCCTCTAGGGTGAGCGGGCACAGCCAACTGGGTGGGGAGCTACAGGGAGGGTAGCAGTAGAAAGGGGAGTGGTGGAGAATGATGGTGTCAGGGTGGTCCCAGATGGGTCCGCCACCGCCAGGGAGTGTCCACTCGAGGAGGATTCCAAGAAAGATGATGTAGATCCTATCTCCCTCCCTCTGGGCCACTGGGTCCCTCCCTGTCAGTGGCCTCAGCACTCCAGGCCCCGTGGCCGGCAGCATCCCCCGTCTCCTTCACCTGCAGATGCACACAAACAGAGAAAGGGAGGGAGAGATAGGTAGAGAGAGGGAGAGAGAGGGTCATTCCATATTTCACACACACATATTACAACATGTACAACAGTATGTACACATCTTCTGCTAGGGAAGTCTAAGCTTAAAGCCCTTTAGAGCCTACATCATGTCAAAATATGATACTTCTAACTACCCCATTTGTCATCTGTCTTACCTACATCATAAGCCATGTATATAAGCACTACGGGACGCGCATCATTGGGCAGCGGCAGCACCAGCATAATCGGGGCAGGAGCCCTTTAAAACTCTACCCTCGCGCTCCCGCCCAGCGGGACGCGCATCATTGGGCAGCGGCAGCACCAGCATAATCGGGGCAGGAGCCCTTTAAAACTCTACCCTCGCGCTCCCGCCCAGCGGGACGCGCATCATTGGGCAGCGGCAGCACCAGCATAATTGCTTTCACCAACTCATAGGTCTATTTACATTATTAAAAACTCATGGGGAAGAGGAAGGCTACCGAGATGCCGGAAACTCGGTTAGAACATAAAAAACCAAAAAAACGTACAAGTAACCTTGCCATCAAGTCCAAAAGAGACGGACTCAAATCGTTTGAAGAGATTGACCATCTCATTGAGGAGGTGGAGGCAATTTTAAATTGCGCAGCAGGCACCAGGAAAGTCCCTGCACAATCTAAGAGGTTCAAGGACTTCTTCTCCAAGAAGAGCAAGGGCCCTGATCTGGGAAGAAACTCTCCACCTTATGGAGTAGGGGTCGTACTTAATGTATCTTCTTCAACCCCTCGTCTATCCTGTGAAGTAAAGGAAGCAAGCAAGTCCTGTTCTCTTATTCAAAGCTCAATTCAAATAGAAGAGGGAACTAGTCCACCTATTGCTCATATTCCTCTAAGTCCGGAGATCAAAGTGCTCCCAAACATTCCTTGTTTTAGCCGATTTCAGCCGTTAGCTGAGGAGGTCATTTCTCCTGGGTCACATGTCGCTTCTTCCGAAATTTTAGATCCTATGATTCCTGTTTGTCCAGCTTCTCCAATTATAAATTCTTCATTGGCCCATCCGTCTCCAGGATTCAACATGTCTCTCATCTTGCAGAGAGTAGACGAGCTCAAAGGGATGGTGCAGCAATTAACTTGTCTTGTCCAAGAAAGATCGGGCACCTTCTCTGGTTGCACGTGTTGCTCAAAGGAGGAAAGGGGGAGAAGTGGTCATCTTAATTCTAAAGGGAGCACTCATCCAAAGTTAGTACCTGGTCCATACGACAAATCTTACCTCAAGAAAGGTCCTACTTACATCCAGCCCGGGAACCTGCAGCCATTATCTGTGAAGTCTGTTGCGACAAACGGGACATCTACCATTATTAGCCCCCTTCCTCCTACAAGGGCGAGGGGTCTAGAAAGACCCAAAGATTTGGGAAATTCTAGATATGCTAGGGGGGGTCTTCCTTCGTCCCTAAGTGGTTCTCTTACACTTACCAACGAGTTTACATACCCTCCTCCTCCTCGGGGAGCCTCTGCCGTTCTTAGCCCACTGAAAGATAATCAGAATTACAAGTATGAGAGGAACATTCTCTTTTTATCCAACGTACCCAAGTTGCTTCAAGGAACAAAGGAGGACCATGAATCTAGGGTAAATAAAGCCATCTATTGGCTTCGGAACCAAAGGGGTTGCTTATCGGTTGTACGTTCAGACATTTTTAATGTTAAACGGCTGAGCCCCCCGGAGTCCACCTTTGATATTCTTACAATCAAGTTTTTTGATAACTCCCTGCTTGATCATCTGAGAGCTTTCGATTCTCGTACTCGTTCGCTTTGGCTCAAAGGGAAAAGGGGGGCTATCAACTTAGAGTTTGGGATGTCTGACGCATTGCAGGTCCCAACGATTGCACGAGTCTGTAATGATATTATTCCGTCTTGGCAAGTTGATGTTACTCTGCCTAAACCACAATGACTGCCTATAAGTCAAGAGGCTCCCGACGGGGTTAGAACTAACGAGCCACCCCTGATCCGTACTATTGAGCCAAGCCAACAAGATGTCACACAGCCATATATCACCTCACCTGACGCCAGAGGTGGCTTACTCCTTATGTCATGGAACTTGGCTGGCATTGGGAGGAAATTGGACGATAATGACTGGTGCACTTATATCAAATCTCAAGATGTTTGCCTTTTTCAGGAAACATGGGCTGAGGATATGATCTTTATTGATGGGTTTCTCTCTTTTAATGTCCCTGCCCAACCTTCAGAAAAAGGGTCAGGTCGTGCCAAAGGGGGGCTGTTGATTCTTCTGAACAAAAGATTGCAATGCGATTATAAGATCTTTCATTTTGACTGTGCTGACTTGATGGGGTTGCAATTAGTTTTTCGACAGCATCTTACTATCACCCTCATTAATGTCTATGCAAGATCAGTTTCACGTAGTGTAGAATCCCAGACCCTCACCCAGCTTCTTGAGTATTTGGACACTTCTAATTCTCTTGGTCAGCTGATTATAGCAGGGGACATAAACTGCACTTTCGAACCATCGACCCTCCTAATTGATCTAACTAAAGAGGAAGATTCACTATGGGGGATAGCACAATTGAATGCTGACCGCTATTGTTCTCGCACTTGTGTGGCAGTACAACTAGCCACACTATGGTGGTCATTCCGACCTAGGCGGGCGGCGGTTGCCGCCCGCCCGTCGGAATCCGCCTGAATACCGCCCCGCGGTCAATTGACCGCGAGGGGTATTCTGACTTTCCCGCTGGGCCGGCGGGCGATCTGATTCAGATCGCCCGCCGGCCCAGCGGGAAAGCGCCTTCCACAAGGAAGCCGGCTCGGAATCGAGCCGGCGGAGTGGAAGGCGTGCGACGGGTGCAGCAGCACCCGTCGCGCTTTTCAGTGTCTGCATCGCAGACACTGAAAAGCCTAGTTGGGCCCTGTTAGGGGGCCCCTGCCGTGCCCATGCCATGGGCATGGGCATGGCAGGGGCCCCCAGGGGCCCCGCGACCCCCCCTACCGCCATCCTGTTCATGGCGGCTTTCCCGCCATGAACAGGATGGCGGTAGGGGGGGTCAGAATCCCCTCGGCGGCGCAGCGAGCTGCGCCGCCTTGGAGGATTCTAAGGGTCAGTGGAAAACCGGCGGGAGACCGCCGGTTTTCCCGTTCTGACCGCGGCCAAAGCGCCGCGGTCAGAATGACCAAGGGAGCACCGCCGGCCTGTCGGCGGTGCTCCCGCCCCCGTTGGCCCTGGCTGTAGGGAACCGCCAGGGTCAGAATGAGGGCCTATGTCTGAAACAAGGTCTTAGGGCCTGTAATGGCCGAACGCCCTCTGACCCGGACATTGCCCCTACCTTCAAAAGAGGCAGTTGTACCAGTACAATCGATTACTTCTTAGTAGATGTCAGACTGTGGCCACAGCTTAAAGATATGCTGGTAGATTGCAGGAGCGAAAGTGACCACTATCCACTATTATTGTCCTTTTCAGGGGAAGTATTTGGTCGTCTTGCCAACAATCAAGTTACTAAGGTACCCACCCCCATTGTGAAGTATTCAACTACCAAGGTTAAATGGCCAAATGTGGTGTCAAATCCTCTCTTGCTGCATGCAATATACTCAACCTTATTACATAATCGGGCACCCTATCAAGATCAAGACCCCCAAGTCATCCCCATTCTTCACATACATGAAATCTTGGTGGGCAAATTTCAAGATATTTTTTATAGGAAGTGCAAAGCAAGCCCAAAAAGAGGTAACCCGTTAAGGAACTCCTGGTTTGACGAATCATGTGCCAGGGCCAAGTCAGGGGTTAAGTGTGCTATTTCGGAAGGGTCAATATGGGATATTCAGTCATCTAGACGTATATATAAGGAATCTATCTTACAAGCTAAATAAACTTGGGAGGACTCCATTTGGCAAGAACTGCTAAAAGCATCCAAATCCAACAATAATGGTAGGTTTTGGGAACTTGCAGCCAAAAGAGAGCACGGGGGTAGAACCATCACGTCAACTCACATCCAGCCAGAAAGCTGGGTGAACCATTTTTCCTCCCTCTATAGTATAATGGACATTATTGATGTTCCCACAGAACATGGTAAGAGAGAAGACCTCGACACTCATCAAGATATCGAATCCCCTCTTATTCAATTGAGAGAGGACCATCTAGATATCAAGGACCCAATCTGCTTCTCCATAGAAGAGACTATAGAGGCAATTTGTTCACTAAAAATCGGGAAGGCTCCAGGTCCTGATGGAATACCAGGGGATCTATATAGATCAGAACCCCGAATTTGGGCCTGGTATATAAATGCTCTCTCTAACAAAATTTCTGAAGAGGGACAGATCCCTTCTACTTGGAAGGGTGCCGTGATCATACCCATTCATAAAAAGGGTAATGCTAATCTACCAGTAAACTACAGGCCAGTTAGCCTCTTAGATAATCTACAAAAGATTTTTGCTAAACAACTGTTTGGTAGATTAACACGATGGGCCGAGGAATGTAAGGTACTATCTCCCCTTCAAGCAGGGTTTCGACCTAGAATCAGCACAGTGGACCAGATCTTTAGGTTGTCAGTGCTGTATTGGAAATACACTGTTCTCGCCAAACAGCCTTTGTACGTTGCATTTGTAGATTTGAAATCTGCCTTTGACTTGGTCCCTAGGGAGAAGTTGTGGGTGGTTTTAGCTAGAACCGGAGTACCCAGAAACCTAGTCTCCCTAATAAAGCTTCTACACGAGGAGAACTATGCGCAAGTTCGTTGGGGTGAACAAGGTGAACTCACGGACAAAATTCCTATACACAGGGGTGTAAGACAGGGATGTGTGCTGGCACCACTCTTGTTCTCTTTATTTATTAACGAGGTAGTGCAACATATGATGAACTGCCAGAGTGACGCTCCCATTCAAGGGACCCATAAAACACCCATACTCCTCTTTGCTGATGATTCGCTTTTAATCTCAAAGACTCCCATGGGTCTGCAAACCCTCCTTGATAGATTTAGTGCTTTTTGCCAGGAATATGGCTTGGAGTTAAACACAAAGAAAACCAAGTTAATGGTGTTGCGCTCCGTGAAAAGGAAGAAATGTTCCATCTTTCTCGATAGAGTTTCCCTTGACAAGGTTAGTTTCTTCGATTACCTAGGTGTAAGGATGACCGATAATTTACGCTGGGAAGAACAGATTAACAAAAGCACTGGCCTTCTCATGCATAGTGCAGCTTCCATCTTGCGCTTTTTCAGGAGTACCTCCACAAAATCTGTTTCCCCTGCTATTAAGATATATGTAGCTAAGGCGCAGGGAGCTGCTGTGTACGGCGCAGAAGTATGGGGCTTCACTAATACCAGCAAACTAACACTTGGGAAGAACACATTTGCAAGGGCCCTCTGTGCATGTCCCCCCAGTACCCCACTGACACCTCTTTTCCTGGACTTGGGTTTTAAAAGGATCGCTGACCTGATAAACTTAAGACCCTTGACATATTGGGTCAGGCTATGGACCGTCCCTGAATTAGATACATATAAAGTCGCACTTTTAGACTTGTTCACATCTTCTAATGCAACTTCTATTCCATGGGTCAAGCATGTATCTACCTGGTTCAGGTTATTGGGATTAGAGGATTACTGGGAGCACCCAAACAAACTTGCAAAAGTCCATCTTAAAACACTGAAACATTTATATTGGTCCTACATAAGGAATGTTGCTATTACCCATAATTCAGGCGGCCATCTAACCAACTTATTTATAGACATCAAATGGTATCCACAGCTTGAGTCCTATTTAGACATTATACCCGATATGTTAGGCAAAAGCCTATTTGCCAGATTTCGTTTCGGGACCTTACCACTGAAGACCGTGGTGTGCAGGTGGGACACAAATGCGTCAAATGACCTTTGCCCTGCTTGTGGCTCTAATTCTGAATCAGTGGAGCACTTTATGTTTTTTTGTCCCGCATATAGGGCTCCTAGGAACAAATGGATTCGAGCCCCTTGTCTAGAAATGGGAATTAGGAACTGTGCACTAGCTTTAAGGATTTTAAAAAGCGATTCTACCAAAATGCTAATAGCTCCAGTTAGCAAATATTTACTCATGGCATGGCGCATTAGGAGCTTTTATATCCCAAAGGGTTAGCGAATATTTTATTTTTCTGTTGTCGATGTTACAATTGTGTTTTTATAGTGGGGATGAAATGCTTTTAATATTCATATTTATATTTATATTTTATTTTTTATATTCGTTATGGTAAATAGATTATGTATTGCTTTGATGATCATTGATCGAATAAAGCTCTGTTGAATGATGATGAAGCACTACTTGACCATCCCATCAAATCACCTGTAACTCTAAGGCATCATGCTCATCATGGCTTGGCTAAAGCAAATATTTCATCCCCATACAGCATCACTGACCAACATCTTATCAGTCTAAGGAAGCGCAGGTGACAGAGAACTCTATATCATGCCTACTCTGACTCCACACCTGGCCAGTCCTTCAACAAAAGTCATGTTCCATTAAAGGAAAGTCATCTCACCTCACATACGACACAGCACCTTGCCTTCCACTCACATGCCTAGCAGATCACTCTATACATAACTCACACAGTGGCAACATTTTCTGATGAATACACAACATGTGGCAGTCCCATACAGTAGCCATCGCAATTTGACATTTCATGTCTGGAAAACAGCTATGTAAATATGTGTAAAAGATTTTACAGGATTTAATGCAGTCACTATTCAGAGACATTGTCAAATACACACCAACTCCATGTACAGCAGTTGGGGGCTACCTAGCGCACATGATACATCCACAGACAATCACACAGAGCATAGTTACAGCAACACAGCTACGGACAATATACAATTTGATAGGAGTGCACATAACATTCCACCTGACATGCTGATTCAGAGCCAATACATGACAACATGAGTACCAACATCACTTATAGCTGTCCTGATGTGATTCCCACTAGCTAAGGCCTGACTAAACACTTACAAAACTGAAAACCAATGTGAATACCACTAGCTAAATCCTGACTAAACACTTACACAACTGAAAACCAATGTACCCATAAATGACACATACACCTTCACGACTGCTATTTTACTGAGAACATATCCCACAACATCAACAGATGTATGTGAAATGGAACGTCTGCTACACAATCAGGCTAATATGAGCTGAGCCAAAACCAAACATGTCCAGACAACCCAGATCAGCTAAGGTAAGTTTAGGAATAAATAGCCTACTGTTCATGATCAGACACAAAGTATCCATTGAGACATGATGTAGGCAGCTAGTACCATATGTAGCACTCTTATAGGTATGGCATTGGCATATCTGGCATGGACAATACACATGGGCAAAGGGTCAAACAGCCTAGTCACTTGCCTTCTCTTCAATAAACGCTTTGGGATACAAGTCATTTGTCCACATGTCAATGTAATGCCAAGAAATGTTAAGGGCTAATAAACAACATGAGTCCCCCATTGTGGGATGTCCATCCTTTACAAACTTCGCATACCCCCTTGTATGATTATGACATGACAATGGGGAGACCTCCTCATACCTCATAGGGACAGTACCATATTGGCCATACCATTTACCTGAATTGGTCACCAGCCTCACATGAAGTCTACAACTGTTTCAAGATACAGGATAACAAGGCCCTGTAAATAATAAGTCAGGCCCAATGTTGCACATGGAGCTGATCCATTTAAATAGGAGTGGTTTGTCATCTTAGAGCTACATAGCACAGTATTTGGATGAATGGATCTTGGGACACTATGAGGGAAGGACGGCACAGCAGATTACAGACATATATGTCTGGTTAGAGTAAATCATGTGGCTCAGTCACATGTGCATCTTCACATGAAATCATACATTTTTCTGGTCACAGGTGAGCAACATGTTTCCATGCACATCCAAAGGCCAGATGTCTGTTATGTATGTTGGCAACTGGAGTACCATGTATTCCCAGTAGTCAGCATACCTGTAGCACCTACAACATGGTCACAGCTGCAATACTGAGACAGCAGACACCAAACTATCAGCGGAAAGTACATGGGTTCTGTCAGTACTTACCCCCTTGTAGGCTGCTGTGCTGCCCTCAAATGCCAATCCACTTCATGGTTGGCAACAGACAAATGTGGGCAATTAGAGGAGTCAGTGTCCGACCGGCACCCCTCCCTCGGGAGGACATCCGCAACTGGGCCTCTGCGGTCTTCTGGGCGCAGCGTCTCAGGTCCGCCCAACGCTTCCTACAGTCGGTGCTCCACTGATGTGGACCTCCAGGGTCCGCACTTGCTTGGTGATGGCATGCCAAATCCCCTTCTTCTGATGGGCGTTAATCTGCATGGATGAGAAATACAAAAGGAGAAAGTCATGTTCACATGCACCATACCAATAGGAGTCACACATTCCCATCCTCTCAGCTCCCACGCCTTCACATTATACCATCTGCATGCATCAACACCTTTACAAGTTTACATTAACGGTACACAGTCAAACACCACACCTATCACACATTGGTATGACATTGGACTCACCTACTTCTCTGGGCGCACCATATAGCTGCTCATACAGGGGTAGGACACCTCCACTAGCTTCTGAGGCTCTTCAGGGGAAAAGGCACAGGCCCTATCACCTGCAGGATGTGGCATGATAGCTTCCAGAGGCAGTGCACAGCAGCTCAGGTCTTAGAGGTCTAGCTGGCAGCAGTGTCAGGAGTCAAGTGAGCAATACTGCAGAGTATGGCAGTAACAGCCACCACGTACATGACTGCCACCGCTGGCAGACATCACAATTGGCCCAAGTCCCCCAAAGGCAACAAAGTCTTCCAATGGCAAGTTACACCACGGTTGTGAACACCTACCGCCATGACAGTAGACTTAGGTCACTTCCACCTGTTCAGTGTAGTAGGTCAGGCACCTGCCATTTTGAGCACACTTCATGCATGGAAGTGTTTCCTAATCTGTGTCAGTTACTTTAACCCCTATTGTGCTGTACATTTGGGTAACAAATTGTACATCTGTGCTGTAAATGCTGTGTTGTTTGAGGACATGTGTCGATAGCTTTGTACAGCAACTCAGAGGTTCCTATTTGTCTGGAAAATGTTGATGAAGTCCAACAACGTGTTAATCATGTATAACAGATCAGTCTCATACACATTGACAGTGACAGTTGTTTTGTAAGTTCTATCCCATTGTTATAGTTGGCAATGTGCACCAAGGAGGGTGTAATCGGATGCATAGCTGTGTGCAGTACTGTAAATGTCAGATGTAGTAGCCGTCCTCTACAGCTGTTGTGTGTGGAATGTAATTAGCTGTACATGATGTGTGCATTCTGCATTTTTTATACCATGTTTACATGTTGTCACATAGTTACCCTGCCATGAGAAGAGTAAGACAACCACCAGTGTACCGTCAACTAGTAGACCTGCACACCATGGAGGAAAGACATGTTATTCAGACAGATCATCTGAATCGTTATGCCATTTTGGATCTTTTTAATCAGTTGGAGCCAGATTTGATGCCAGCCATTCCCAATCCCTATTGCATACCTCTCATCGTTCAAGTTTTGTCAGTGCTACACTTCCTGACCACAGGGTCCTTTCAGAATACAGTGGGTATTTCAGCAGGGATGTCTCAGTCCATGTTCAGTCTGGTTTTGAAGGATGTACTGTGTGCATTGTTGAAACACCTGGACAGCTACATCAGGTTTCCACACCGAGCGGATTTGCACTATGCAAAGGCAGACTTTTATCAGATGGAACACATTCCACATGTGGTAGGAGCCATTGATGGCACCCATGAAGCCTTGCCCCCTCCCCATGCAAGTGAACAGGTGTATAGGAACAGGAAAAATTACCACTCAATTAACGTTCAGGTCATGTGTCTGGCAGACCAGTACATCTCACAAGTCACAGCCAAGTATCCAGGTTCAGTGCATGATTCCTTCATCATACAAAGCAGCAATGCCCTACTGCTAATAACACGATCCTACACAGAGAGGGCCTGGCTGGTTGGTAAGTTACCATTGAAATGTGTGTTTGCAATTTATGTCTCCTGCCATCACAGTATAGCATGTCACACATACATGTTTGTATTGTTCTCACATTGTGTTCACAGGTGACTCTGGCTATCGAAACCGCCCTTGGCTGTTGATACCAGTGAGGTACCCACCCACGTCAGGGGAAGTCCGCTACATTGAGGTCCACAGGAGGACAAGGTGTGTAGCTGAGCAGACCTTTAGGCTCCTGAAGGCAAGATTTAGGTTCCTGGACTTATCTGAAGGAGCCTTTCTCTACTCGCCCACAAGGTATGACAAATAATAGTTGCCTGCTGCATGCTCCACTAACTAGCCCTGAGACATCAGATACCATTGATAGCAGATGAGGGGGAGGCAGCTAGACCTGTGGGTGGAAATAATAATATGCCAAGTGATGAAGAGCCGCCAGATGAAGATGAAGCAGGAGACTCTAGGACAGATCTCATCAATCAGTATTTCAACTGACAGACAGGTATGTGAGGTAGACCTATTGTTGTGATGTGATTATACAACCAGATGTAGATGGCTGACATCACACCTCCTTTCTTGCATCATCTGTAGGTGTGTATTGAGCTCAAGTGCCTATGAGTGAGTTTGGAATGCAGACTGAAAGTTTTTTTGTGTACAGGATTGTTCTGCAGTCTCATGTATTGTTACAGGAGACGCAAACTTACACGTCTGGAAATTACTTCTCTGATGGGAGGAATGTTTTGGGCAATATCCTATTATTTTTCCCTTTCACTCACAGATTTGCCTAGATCCGGTTTGGCTCAGCAACCTTGGCTTAAGAAATACTGTATCAGAAGCAGATGGGAATTGCTGACAGACATGAGAAGTGTACATGACTGAAACCCAATAATATCAGTGTGGTTTAAGTGGGGTGTAACCTTGATTGTTATACCGTAATAACACTGGGGTGGAAAAAAGCTTTAACCATTACTTTCACCTATGGGGCAGAGGAGGATGTCAAATGGTGTATTATGTGTATTGAGAAGTGTCTTGCACATGTGTAAAGGTTGGATCATAGACTCACGCTTCACAATGGGCGGAGTACTTTGTGATCAACATTGGTCCTAGCTGTCATTTTGTTCTTACTTTGCAGTCTGAGGTGCATGTCACTGTAGACTGACATCGGTGAGTGACAATCCTACAAGTATGGAACCAATGTTAGTGTAAGGTTTCAGTACCTCAGTTATTTTCCTTGTATGTTCCATGAGAACATACACCAACCATGCACACAACCTGGGTTTCACCCTTGACTCATCGCTCTCCATGACCCAACAAGTCAACACTGTCTCATCCTCCTGCTTCAACACCCTCTGCATGCTCCACAAGATCTACAAGTGGATCCCTACCGAAACCAGAAGGACAGTCATCCAGGCCCTCGTCAGCAGCAGACTGGACTACGGCAACGCTCTCTATGCTGGAACCACAGCCAGTCTCCAGAAAAGACTGCAACGAATACAGAACGCCTCTGCATGCCTCATCCTCATCCCCTGCCGCAGCCACATCACAGCCCACCTGAGAGACCTACACTGGCTCCCCATCAACAAAAGGACAACTTTCAAGCTTCTCACCCACACCCACAAAGCACTCCACAACGCCGGACCAGCATACCTCATTGATCGACTCACCTTCTATACCCTAAACCGACAGTTCCGCTCCGCCGACTTCGCCATCGCCACCATCCCACGCATCCACAGAACAACAACCGGTGGCAGATCATTCTTCTATCTCACTGCCAAGACCTGGAACACTCTCCCCATCTACCTACGACAGACCAAGGACCTACTGATCTTCAGGAGAGACCTCAAGACCTGGCTGTTCAATCAGTAGCAACTCCCACCCACCCCTCAACCCCCTCAAGCGCCTTGAGACCCTCACGGGTGACTAGCATGCTCTACAAATGTACTGATTTATGAGATATGTGACTTAGAAGCTATGGTATAGGTATGTGAAGAGCTTATACCAGGTGATACAGAGGACCTATCTGTGTGCCCCTGCTTTGTAGGTAGATTACCATGACCCTGTCTACTGTATCCTGTGTATTTTCATTGTATGACACCATTGCATGCATCCTGATGGTACGCTCCGTCATGCTCTATGTGCTGATTGCAATGCTAACTCTAACTTTGTGTAGAACTGGATTTCAACCTCTTTAACATCTGTCCTGTAACATTTCTATTCTAATGAGTCTCCTGCTGGTGGAGTCCCCGTTTGATGTCCATTACAGTGGTTGTTCGATACAGGGGGACATCAGCACACCAGAGTTGGCATGCATAACTATTGTACATGGATTACACATACACAGGACCAGTGTTTAAGTGTAATTAATTGTGCATATCAAAATGAAATCGGTAACAATGATACTTAAATAAACTAACATAACAGTGATAGGTGAAGTCATGGTGGATGATTTCATCAGGGTAGCTGCTGCACCAGTTGGTAACACAAATCCAGTGTCCTTGTACCATGGGAAAATGGAGTCAGGGTTCAGAACAGTCAACAGGGTGTATCTGTGGCATGCAAGGGGGATTCAGTGGGAGAAGGTCACATCCTGGCAGTGGGTTTGGTCTTGGCATCTGCTCCTGCTAGGTGGGCATCCACATTTGTGGGGGGTTCTTTAGCTACAGATCGAGGGGTGTATGAGGCATGACTTTCCCCTGGCAAGGCCTCCATTCCACCAGCAGCCACAGATGTTGAAGGGGCTGATGTTTCATTACTAGTGGAAGGGGACAGATGTTGTTTAGAGAAAGTAATCAGGGTGGTATTGATGTCCCTCAGCACACCTGCAATCGTAGCCATGTAAGCATTTTGTGCCTGCCACTGCTGCTTGACGTGCTGGTGGTGGCCCCTCTGCAGCATTTGGTTTTCCCCCAACATAGTGATGACTTGGCCCATCCTGTCTTGGGAACTTTGGTACGATCCCAAGGCTTGGGATATGGTTTCCTGGACAATTGTTCCCTTTGAGGTCCCATCCTCTAGCCCACAGCAACCCTCCCATGCACCCATGCACCCTACCCCCACATGCCTGTGCCCCTGGCACAGTGTGGCCACTCCCAGTGGTTGCAGGTCCAACATTGTCGAGGGTGACAAGGTTAAACTCAGCTACCGGGACTGTGGGGCCCACAATAGATGATACAGTCCTTGGGACACAGGCTTGGGGCGAATGGTTGCCTGTGATGTTGATGCAACAGGGTTGGTAGGAGTTGATGTGGGCAGGGTGAGGTTGAGAGTCGTTAATTGCCGAAGTGTCCCCGATGGGTCAGTTGTTCATCAGTGTCCAGACATTCAAAAGGTGTTGTCTTCACTGGGGCCTTCATCCAAAGCGGGAGTTACAGTCTCTGGTATCCTCTCAATGGTGGCAATGGCAAGGTTAACAGTTGAGGGAGTGAGACACAGAATTCGGGTTAAAAAGGGTGTTTAGTTGCATTTGTGTGAGATGCAGACAGTGCCTTAACATGATTCCCTGCAATGACATTGGCAGCTGCTGCACGTTATACCTTAGTTGTACACACAACTCTGTAACTTGATTTCCGTACTCCATGTTAAGAGTTGTTAGACTAGGTTGGTAAAGATTGCACTGCAGATGGGATCTGATATTGTGTGATTATTGACATGACGGTTCACCTCTGTTACCTAGTGAATATTCAGGCTTGCTAGATGTCACACATTAGAGCTACACCAATGTGTCCTAACAGGAACACAGTATGTGAGTGCGCAAGGGACATTTGCCTGTATCTTTATGTAGTGCATGTGCATCGACTCAGCGATCTGACTTTCCTACCCAGGTCAGTCAATTTCTGGCTTGGGATATTGATCTGGGGCCATTATGAATGGTCACTCAGATATAGCTGTGTTTTGCTTTGATTGATATTGTGAGTGTGCCATTGCATTGCTGTCATTGCCATGTACTGTTCCACAATAGAAAAATTTAGATGGTGTAGCTAGTAATTTAGTTGTACATGCATTACATGTGATGTGTTGTGCCTATTCCATGTTTTCACAATGATGAGTTAGTGCATTCTGTGAGTTGTAGTGATATGGTTAGCCAGTAGTTAACATGCCATTTCCAACAGCTGTGAGGGCAGTGGGGGTCAGTGGAGAAGTGGCATGCCAGAGAGGGGTCATTAGATGATTTGGAGAGAGGTATAGTGGCTACAATAGTTCATTAGGGTAGGTCTAGGTGGTGAGGGAGCATGCAGGACAAGACAACAGTGTGACATAAATGTTGTGGGTACTTACCAGACTTCAATCCCCCAGGTATGCCTGTCAGGCCCTCAGGATGCAGTATGTTCAAGGCCTTCTCCTCCCATGATGTGAAAGTAGGGGGAGGGTGGAGGTCCACCACCAGTCTTCTGTACGGCTACCTGGTGCCTGGATGCCATGGAACGCACCTTCCCCCGTAGGTCATTCCACCTCTTCCTGATGTCCTCCGTAGTGCATGGATGACTGCCCACAAAATTGACCCTGTCGACTGTTCTTTACCACAACTCAATTTCCTGGCAATAGATGTTTGTTGGACCTGTGGTTCTACCCTTACTATTTCATCCACCAGGACCCTTAGCTCGTCATCAATGAAATGTGGGTGTTTTTATGGGAACATGGCAGTGGTTGTGTAGACGGTGTGTGGGGGTGTTATGAGTGTAAGGGTGCAGTGTTGGGTAATTGGTGAGGTGTGGGTGCTGAGTTGTGAGTGGAAGATGGTTGTAGCTGATTATGGCCCTCATTCCGACATTGGCGGGCGGCGGGCGCCGCCCGCCAAGCGGAAACCGCCATTTGGCCGCGGGCGCCCGCCAAAGGAGCGCCCGCCGGCCCAGCGGGAAAGGCCCTGCAACAATGAAGCCGGCTCCGTATGGAGCCGGCGGAGTTGCAGGGGTGCGACGGGTGCAGTTGCACCCGTCGCAATTTTCACTGTCTACAATGCAGACAGTGAAAATCTTTATGGGGCCCTGTTAGGGGGCCCCACGACACCCGTTCCCGCCATCCTGTTCCTGGCGGTAAAAACCACCAGGAACAGGATGGCGGGAAAGGGGTCAGAATCTCCATGGCGGCGCTGCTTGCAGCGCCGCCATGGAGATTCAGCCCAAGCAGGGGAAATCCGGCGGGAAACCACCGGATTCCCTTTTCTGACCGCGGCTTTAACGCCGCGGTCAGAATGGGCATTGAAGCACCGCCAGCCTGTTGGCGGTGCTTCCGTGGGCCCCGGCCCTGGCGGTCTTGGACCGCCAGGGTCGGAATGACCCCCTATGTGTGCTAGTGATGTGTGTATTGTGATTGTTGTGCTGATGTGCGTTTTGTGCTGAGTGAAATGTGCATGTGTGCCTATAATGTACAAATACAGATTCTTATCTTTTAGGCTTCTTTGTGTATGTATATATTGATCTGGATGCAAAGGATTGTGGGTTGTGTAGTGGTATGTTACATAGTGCAGTGAGTGGGTATGTCTGGTGTGTGTATGTGTCAGGTGTGGGGTTTTCAAAGTATCCAATGTGGTGTTGTGTTCTGACAGAAGTGAGTTGAGACCGCCGCGTTTCGCACAGCCTGTGGTTTTCCGCCATTCAAGGACCACTGTAGTGATGTGTGGATTGTAATTTGGTGGGTGGAATTTTCTCAGGCTGGCGGTTCTGGTGGTAGAACCACCTCTTTTACGTCATCCAGTGCCCTAGCGTTTTCAGAATTATGGCTGTTTTGTGGCAGACTTCACAGTGTACCACTTAATACGGCGGTCGGATTACCCCCAACATGGCGGTCTTTTGGCAGCTGCCACCACGGCGGTCTTCCCAAAACAACGCTAAACTCATAATGAGGCCCATGTTTGTTTTATTAACAAGTATCTTTCTAATACCTTTCATATCTTCTTGTGTTAGCATAACAGTGGCCTGCAGAACTTTCATTTCACAGTCATGTAAATGTGCTGAATTATTTTTTCATAACGTGAAGTCTTCTTTCACATTTATTTCTCATGAGTCCTACTTGTGAAAGTCTATTGTTTAACTATAGAGGAGCTGTAGTTGTTCGTCCTGGAATAGATATAACGCAGGAACATTGTTGGAAAATGGGTTATTGGTAAGGGCAGGTAAGTACCTGCACTTAGCAATAGGCCACTAACCTCCACTTATGTCCAGTTAGGTCTCAATAAATTAAACCCAGCTCAACCCTTGGTAGCTTGGCAAAGAGCGTCAAGGCTTAACTTAGGAGACAGAGGGGGTCATTCCGACTCAGGCGGGCGCCGCCCGGCGGGCGGAAACCGCCAAAACACCGCCCGCGGTCAGATGACCGCGGGGGACATTCCGACTTTCCCGCTGGGCCGGCGGGCGATCTGCAAAAGATCGCCCGCTGGCCCAGCGGGAAAGCCCCAGCAAAGATGAAGCCGGCTCCGAATGGAGCCGGCGGATTTGCTGCGGTGCGACGGGTGCCAAGCAGACACTGAAAATCTTTATGGGGCCCTGTTAGGGGGCCCCCAGGGGCCCCATGACACCAGTTCCCGCCAGCCTCTTCCTGGCGGTGTAAACCGCCAGGAACAGGCTGGCGGGAAGGGGGTCGGAATCCCCATGGCGGCGCTGCTTGCAGCGCCACCATGGAGGATTCCTTTGGCCAGGGGAAAACCGGCGGGAAACCGCTGGTCCCCCTTTTCTGACCGCGGCTTTACCACCGCGGTCAGAATTGGCCAGGAAGCACCGCCAGCCTGTTGGCGGTGCTTCCACGGTCCCAGGCCCTGGCGGTCATGGACCACCAGGGTCGGAATGACCCCCAGAGTGTAAAGCATTCAAATATCACAAAACAGTACTTAAATAAAACACAGGAAACAGTTTAAAAATCCAAAACCAATTTATAAAAATAGATTATATTTTTATCTTTAAAATGACACTAAAGCGAATAAAATTGAATAAGGGGAACCGGAGATATGAATTTTTAAAGAATTATTGTTTTTTTAGCGCCTAGAAACAAAAAGCGCCAGTCGGGTCATCTGGTTGCACCTCGACCGGGGCAAAGTCAAAGTTTAAGGCCGACCGCGATGGAGCCCTGCTCGGCTACAGCTCGCAGGAGGCCTCGGTCAAAAGTTTACCTTCGTACTTGGTCTCTTTTCTGAAGATTTTCTTCAGCGGGACGAACCTGCCAGTCAAATCCGACCTCCTGGAACTCTTCTCCAGATACGTGCCACGGGAATCCTCGGTGGAGATTTTTACCTTCGGACTAAGTCATTTTTTCGAGATGAAAATCTTTCGACCGGGGTAAACCTGGATCTTGATCTGACGTCCTTGGAGCCCTCCTCGGATACGCTGGCTGGGGGGTCCCGGTCAACTTTATACCTTCGGACTTAGGGGGTTATTCCAACTTTGGAGGAAGTGGTAATCCATCCCAAAAGTGACGGTAAAGTGACGGATATACCACCAGCCGTATTACGAGTCCATTATATCCTATGGAACTCGTAATACGGCTGGTGGTAAATCCGTCACATTTGGGACGGATTACCACCTCCTCCAAAGTTGGAATAACCCCCTTAGTCTCTTTTTTGGAGATTTTCTTCACTGGGACGAACCTGCAAATCAGGCCGGGTTGCGGTTGAGGCAAGACGGCTAGAGTTGCCGCGGCGGGTCGGTCCCTCTATGGAGCTTTTCTTCAAAAGTACTCCAAACTTCTCCAAACTTCTGGGGCTTCTCCCTGATGTTCTTTTTAGGTTCCTTTGGGGTCCACAGCTCACCCCAAGGGTCCAGAAGCTCTGAGATGGTCCTTGGGGGTGTGGACTACAACTCCCAGAATGCACCTGGTGTAAACTCCTTTTTGGCCACTAGGCAGTGGTCAGCTGGTCGGTTTCTTCAGGAGTTGGTGCAGGGGACTCTGGTTAGCAATTTTTCACCTGTAGCAAACAGGGAGTCCCTCCTTGAACCAGTTGAAGCCAGGCAAAGTCCTTCGTGTGGTGAAGCCCAAGTGTGCAACTGGTGCAGTTCTTCTGAGTGCAGGTTCCAGGTGCAGGCCAGGGGTGCAGCAGGGCAATCCTTCTTCTCCTTTGGTTCTTCCTTGTTGGATGTGGTAGGGAACTGAGGTGTGGGTGCAGGTCTGCCAGTTTTATCCTTGCTCCTGGGTGAAAAACAGGGGGGTCCTGATTCTCCAGTCAGATGCAGGGTCCTTCCCCCTGTGATGACCACTTCCTGGGAAGTGTGGCAAAAATCAATCCCAGGAGGCAACATTCTTCAAAAATCCATCATGGCTGAATCTGATTTTTGGAGGTTACATCTGGCTGAGCCCACCCACTGGTGTGGCTAAAAATCATAAACACCCCCCTCTCCTGCCCTCTCCTAATCTAATCAAGGGGGCACCTAGTTGTCTGGGGTTGCAGGATGTGGAGGTGTTGCTGGGGTGCTCCAAACATCTTTGAAGACCAGTTTGGCAGCCCTCTCCCTTTCTGCCTCACCATCTGCTGAGGGGAAATTCCCTCCCACAGGCACATCTCTTTGTGTGAAGCCAGGCCACTTCACACCTCATCAAGACAGCCTGGCCAGGCTGCCAGATTCTGGCCAATCAGAGCACAGCAACAAAAACAATGCAGTGCTGAAATTGGCAACTTTTCAGGTAAAGTTTAAAACTCTTTACCTGAACAAGTTATATCAAATCCAACAACTGGAAGTTGTGGGATTTATTATAACAATTAAGTTGATACCAAACTCTTGGTATCCATTACTTAAGGGGACTTTAAAAATTTAAATAAAGTCTCCCCATTCTAGCCTAGGAAGACCATTCACTACAGTGAGGGCAAAACAAATTTGGCTGTTTTTACCTCACCAGGGCTTATAAAACTATTTGTATAAGGCCCCTGCTTATAGTTACATGGCACCCAGCCCTAGGGTCACATAGGGCACACCTTAGGGGTGACTTATATGTAAAAATAAGGTAGTTTACGACTTTGGAACTACTTTTAATTTCAAAGTCGAATTTGCATATAACTTTAATTTAAAAGCAGCCAGCAAGGCAGGCTTGCCTTTAAAATTACGCTGGGCACCTCAGCAGTACCTATGCTGTGGTCCCTAAACCTACATGCATTACCAAATACTATGGACTTATAGGTAGGTTGACTTAGCCAATTATAATGAGCCTAATTTGCATATTGATTTTACAAAGAGCACAGGCCCTGGGACTGGTTAACAGTACCCAGGGGGGCACCATCAGAATCAGGAAAACACCAGCAAAAAGTGTAAAATGGGGGCAAAAAGCTAGGGGTCCTCTGCAATCAGCCCTGTTTTTTCACACAAGCCCCTCCCCCCAGCCCACACACCCAGGAGACTCAGCCCAACCCTGGGAGAGTCTTCCTGGCTTGTCAGGCGAGGAAGACAGTGAAGAGAACAGGCTGTCCCTTTGCAGGGCCTACTCTGCCTTATATCCTCCTGTCATGGTAACTCCCACTGGGTAGTGAACCCACCCCAACAGTGAAAGGACCCATCTCAAACTGAAACTTCCCTGTAGGGGGGTCTTCCTCCTCTCTCTCTGCCAACTTGGGTAGTGAGGTGCCCTCCTCCCCTACTCCTAACTTTGCTAGGGCAACAGCTAGCTTACCCAAAGAGGTCACCCAACACTTGAGCAACCCCACCATGACCAATAGGGTCAGGGGGCCTACTTTGCTTTTGGCCCTGGGGTCTGCCTCCCAGGCCAAGTACAGTGCTGCCAGGAAGGCTAGCACCCAGCAGAGGCTACTGACAGCTGTCAGTACCCAGAACTACACCCTAAGATCTCCACTGACAGGTGGCTGAGGTGCTTTAGGGGCAACTGTGGGGTCTCGGCACCCCTCTTGCTGTCTAGAGTGGGGGCTACCACCTCCTGTGGTAGACACCCTCCTTCCACTCTCCCTTCTGTCAGTGTAGGGGCAACACCCTGCATCTGGACAGCTGCCTGACTACTCAGGACTTCCTTGGGGTCAGGTGAGGCCTCACCAGTGCCAACTCTGGGCTCCCCCCCTACTGGGGCAGAAGGCCTTTGGCTCCCTGGAACTCTCTTTAAGAGTGGCCCACCGTTCCTTTTCTTCTTTCCTTTTCTTGGGGACCCCTGTCTCCTGACTGTAGGGACTGACTCCCCAGGACTTTGGGTTGGGGGGGAGCCCTGGGCGACCGCCCCATCTGGGACCAGGCTCACCTCTGGGAGGTCATTGCCCAGGATTCAATCTAGGGGGAGGTCAGCACTGACTACCACCCTAAATCAGTCAACCAGTCAAGGATACCCTCCCTCTCTAGGGGCACTATGGCTACAGATTTGGAGGTGACCTCCCATGTGGCTATCCTGACTTCCCTGGTCTCTCCTGGGACATACATGTCTGGGGTCATTAACCGGTCACTCACTATAGTGTGACTGGCACAGGTGTCTCTCAGGCCAGTGGTAGGGATCCCATTCACCTGAATGGGGTGAAAGTGCCTACTCCCACCCTCAGGGATCACCAGCTTACCATCTCGTCCTGTCTCCCAGCTCAATGCTAAGAGGACTTCATAGTCTGAGGAGTCCTCCTCCATGGCTACACTGGACAGCCCAGTGCTAACCACCTTCTTTGGACAGGCTGCATCTACTCTGTAATGACCTGTCTGCTGACAGTCAAAGCAAGCCTTACTGTCCAAGAGGTTTTTTAACCCTGGGTCTATCCGCCTCTGCTTGTCAGAGTGGGAGTGGGATTTACTCTCCTCCTTCTTAGGGTTCTGGGGTACAGAGGGAGTGTCTGTGGTGGGCTTACCACCTCCCTCCTTAGGTTTTTGGGGACCTGACCCCCCCTTCTTGGAGTCTCCCCCCTGGGACTTGACAACCACACACGGTTCTCAACCACTCATCAGCTGCCTCCCCTAGCTCTCTAGGGTTGGTCAGCTTAGAGTCCATTAGATGCTGGCGTAACTTTTCTTGGATACAATTGGTCAAGATGTGCTCTCTCATGATCAGATTGTATAACCCCTCATAAGTATTTACTTTGTTACCATGAATCCAGCCCTCTAGTGCCTTAAGTGAGGTGTCTACAAAGTCAACCCAAGACTGGGTACTGACCTTCTGGGTGTCCCTGAACTTCATCCTATACTGCTCTGGGGTCAAACCAAACTTCTTGGTTAAGCACCTCTTCATACTAGGGTATGAATCTGCCTCCTCCCCACTTAAAGTCAGAAGCCTATCCCTCCCTGAGTTAGGGACCAACTCCCATAAAAGTGAACCCCAGTATTGAGGCCTAACCCTTCTCATTTGGAGTGCCCTCTCAAAGGCCTCCAACCACTTGTCTATATCATCCCCCTCTACATAAGCAGGAACCACCCCCTTGGGTAATCTGGGGCAAACCCCCCCATGGACACCTCAGCTTCTCTGTCGCTGCCACCATCTCTTTTCTCTTTCTTTGCCCACTTTTTCTCTTCTATGGCCAGCTTCTGTGCTTCCAAAGCTATAAATGCTAGCTGGGCCTCCAGCTCTCTTTCTCTGAGGGACAGGTTCTCTCCTCCTGAAGGGACCCCCTTCCCCCAACTAGCTTTGGGTCTGCCCCTAGTGACTGTATGTAATGAGGACCGGTCTTCCTCATCCTCACTTAGGCTCAGACGCCCTCCCTCCCCTGAGTGGTTGGAGCTAGCATCCTCCCCTACTTCTCCCTCCTCTGGAGCTTCCTCTGGGTCTACCTCTGGGCCTCAGCCCATGCTGTCAGGGATTTGATCAGGACATGCTTCCTGAGGTTAGTGGTTGCAGGCAACCCTCTTTCAGTGCACAACCCCCTAAGCTGGACTACTGTCAGTGTGGGCAGGCTAGCCAAATCAAGCTCCATGGTTCCCTAGATTTCTGTCAACAAAAACCTTTTGCAAAAATTGGAAACAAGAATTTAGAAAAATCACAAAAATTAAATAATTGAAATTAATCCAAATTAAAACTTAAAAACTATTTTTGCACTAGGACAATTTAAAGCATTTTTAATGTGCTTTACTTAAAACTGTAATGCCAATTGTGGGTAACAGTACTGTTAATTTATATGAGTTCAACGAGTGCCGCAGCCTAGAATTTGACTTAGCAATAGGCCACTAACCTTCACTTAGGTCCAGTTAGGTCTCAATAAATTAAACCCAGCTCAACCCTTGGTAGCTTGGTAACGAGGGTCAAGGCTTAACTTAGGAGACAGCGTGTAAAGCATTCAAATATCACAAAACAGTAATTAAATAAAACACAGGAAACAGTTTAAAAATCCAAAACCAATTTATATAAATAGATTATATTTTTATCTTTAAAATGACACAAAAACAAATAAAATCGGGGAACCGGAGATATGAATTTTTAAAGAATTACTGTTCACTTCCGACTGCGATGGAGCCCTGCTCGGCTACAGCTCGCGGGAGGCCTCGGTCAAAAGTTTACCTTCAGACTTAGGGGGTCATTCTGACCCTGGCGGCCGGTGACCGCCAGGGTCACCGACCACGGGAGCACCGCCAACAGGCTGGCGGTGCTCCCGAGGGCATTCTGACCGCGGCGGTTCAGCCGCGGCCAGAAAGGGTAAACCGGCGGTCTCCCGCCGGTTTACCACTGCCCTTGTGAATCCTCCATGGCTGCGGAGCGCGCTCCGCAGCCATGGGGATTCTGACACCCCCTACCGCCATCCTGTTCCTGGCGGGTCTCCCGCCAGGAACAGGATGGCGGTAGGGGGTGCCGCGGGGCCCCTGGGGGCCCCTGCAGTGCCCATGCCCATGGCATGGGCACTGCAGGGGCCCCCGTAAGAGGGCCCTGCAAAGTATTTCAGTGTCTGCTAAGCAGACACTGAAATACGCGACGGGTGCAACTGCACCCGTCGCACCCCTGCAACTACGCCGGCTCAATTCTGAGCCGGCGTCCTCGTTGCAGGGGCATTTCCTCTGGGCCGGCGGGCGCTCTTTTGGAGAGCGGCCGCCGGCCCAGAGGAAATGTCTGAATGGCCGCCGCGGTCTTTTGACCGCGGTGCGGTCATTCAGCGGCGGTACCTTGGCGGACGGCCTCCGCCGTCCGCCAAGGTCAAAATGACCCCCTTAGTCTCTTTTCTGAAGATTTTCTTCAGTGGGGCGAACCTGCCTGTCCAATCCGACCTCCTGGAACTCTTCTCCAGATACGCGTCACGGGAATCCTCTGTGGAGATTTTTACCTTCGGACTTAGTTGGTTTTTTTGAGGTGAAAATCCTTTGATCGGGATCTTGATCCGACATCCTCCTCGGATACGCTGGCTGGGAGGTCCCGGTCAACTTCTTACCTTCGGACTTAGGTGGTCATTACAACATTGGCGTTAAAAGCCGCTTACTGCCATGCAGTAGACTGCCAACACTCTGCCGCGGCAGCGGAATTCTCCCATGGTCATTATGACCCACAGCTCGGAATCCGCCAAAATTGAGACACCCATACAAGTCCGCCACACCAAAGGTCAGTGATAAACTGGCGATAACAAAACCTCCACCGTCACGCCAACAGAAATACGCCCACACTATCACGATCCACGAATCCACATCTTTTAACCGCGGTATTCCATTGGTGGTACACACCGCCGCGCTCAAAATACACACACTCTTACAAAACACTACCACATTGCACAAATCAAAATACACACACCTGATACACATACACACACCATTCCCACACACCCAATACAATATAAAACACACACCCACATCACCCACAAACCCCTACGACCACAATTACGACAGAAGGCCAGAGAGAGACACTACAATCTACAACCAAGCATCCACAGGCACACAATACCATCACCTACATAACATCCACGCACCTCACACAACACACCACTAAATATCACCCACATATCACAACACACACCACCCCACACATCACCCACACCACCCCATGGCACGGCAAAGACACCCCAGGTTCTCTGAGGAGGAGCTCCGGGTCATGGTGGAGGAAATCATCCAGGTAGAGCCACAGCTATACGGATCACAGGTGCAGCACACTTCCATAGCTAGGAAGATTGAGCTAGGGCGAAGAATAGTGGACAGGGTCAATGCAGTGGGACAGCACCCAAGAAAATAGGGATGACATCAGGAAGAGGTGGAACGACCTACAGGGGATAGAGCGTTCCGTGGTATCAAGACACCACCTTGCGGTTCAGAGGACTGGCGGCGGACCCCCACCTCCTCTCCCACAACTAACAACATGGGAGGAGCAGTTCTTGTCTATTCTGCATCCTGAGGGCCTCGAAGGAGTAGCTGGAGGAATGGACTCTGGTAAGTCAAACCTTAACTACCATATCCCCCACCCTACCTGCATGCTATCATCTACCCCCACCCTCGCCCTCACCCCCATCACTCCTACTCCTCTCAAATGTCCCAATATCACAAACCACACATCCCAACACCAAGCCCTGCATGCAACAACAAAGCATGGATACCTATCACCAATGCATGGCCACTGGACATACCCATACACCCCCCTAAACCATCATCACACAAGGTCCCACACAGGAATGCAAGCACTGGAGTACACGGTCACCCACCCATTGCACACCATGGTACACCCAGATGCAATAATCATGCTTTTACACCCCTGCAGGACCCCTACCCAACGTCACCGCACAGGAGGGTCCACACATGTCCACACCACCAAGAGAAGAGGCCCACAGTGATGACAGCAGCTCTGTCCAACTGGATCTAGACGACCAGCCTGGCCCATCTGGGACCTCGGGACAGTCGGTTCCTCTCACAGTGACACAGGCCACTACAGAGCTTGCCCCCTCTGGAATCAGCAGCACAGCACCCACCCAGCGGGCCCATACCTCTGTCCCCAGGACACGTCAAGCAGCAGTGTGTCCACCACTACAGGGAACCCAGACTAACCCACCACCCCAACAACAATAGGGAACTGGGGGCAGTGGCAGTGGGCACACCGTTCAGGGGACAAAGGCCCAGGGAAACAGGGGAACTGGGAGGGCTGCTGTGCGACAGGGGGAGGACAGGCCCAGGGAACCCACTCTCCATAAGGCCCTCTCCAACATCATGGGAGCGTACCATCATTCCCAGGAGACAATGGCAATGGTACTGGCCAAGTTTCAGGAGACCCAGCGGCTGCAGGAGGAACAGTATGTGGGCTTCAGGGAGGAACTCAGATCCATCAATTCCACCCTGGGCACCATCTCAGGGGTGCTGAAGGAAGTCCTCAACACCAGGAGGGACACTGTGGCACAACAAGGGGCCCCTGACACTAGCCTGGATTATGAACCGCCCACCACCTCGGCCGGCGCTAGTGGACAGGAGGCACCGCCACAGGACCACAAAACCCAGCACCCTACCCCGTGCAGAGGGAGAACCACCCCACAAACGGTCCCTGAGATCCAGGACAAAGACAGACAACGATGCCAAGACCCCCACCAAGAAATGAGACTGCCCTTTATGTCATCCTTTTGTCCCACCTTGTCACCCTGTCCATCCTCAAACTGTCCCAGCTCCACTCCCTATGCCCCTTTGGACAATGCACCTGTGAGACTAATAGACTGGACTCTGCATGGACATTCCTCCACCATCACCTCTCACCGTTTTACAACCCCCTCCAATATTGAGCACTTAAATAAACACCCTTAAAGCACAAAACAATCTGGAGTCTGTCTGTGATTTCGAAATAGTGTATTAGCAATTACAGTGACAAAATCCTCTTTCAATTGTAATGTCAACATACCTATGTCACACAGCTCTAGTCCATGAGGAAACAAAGCAGATGTCACACAGTGGGACCCACATCTGTGAAATCGTAAGGGAAAGTGACAACTCAGTGACAATACACTGGGTGAAAAGGACAGACAGTAGAGAGGTAGTAGTGTTAAAGTACATGTAGTAGGCAGGTTTGTATTCTTACCTGTGTCTCACTAGAAGTATTGCAGGATCACAGAGTTCCTGTTGTCAATGTCCTCTTCTTCTGCTTCCTAGTCTTCGCTGTCCACAGGCTCCACAGCTGCCACAACACCTCCATCTGGACCATCCTCCTGCAGAAAAGACACCTGTCGTAGCAAAGCTAAGTTGTGAAGCATACAGCAGGCCACGATGATCTGGCACACCTTCTTTGGTGAGTAGAATGGGGAACCACCTGTCACACAGGAGGCCGAAGTTCCGCTCTATAATCCTCCTAGTTCGCCCATGGGCCTCATTGTAGCGTTCCTCTGCCCTTGTCCTGGGATTCCTCACTGGGGTCAGTAGCCATGACAGGTTGGGGTAGCCAGAGTCACCTGCAAATGGCGAGGGACAACTGTTAGACACACACTAACCTGTAGGGATATCCCCAGACCCAGACAACTATTCCCACTGATTTGGTTCCAGGTGCTCACCTAATAGCCACACACAGGGCCGTATTTATACTCTGGTTGCGCCGAATTTGCGTCGTTTTTTTCGACGCAAATTCGACGCTAAACTAACGCCAACTAACGCCATATTTATACTATGGCGTTAGACGCTTCGGGCGCCAAAGTGCCCGGAGTGAGCGTCATTTTTTAGCGTGAACCCCTTCCTTGCGTTAATGAGATGCAAGGGAGGCGTTCCCGTCTAAAAAAATGACTCCCAGGCCTTTACGTGGTATTTATACTCCCGGGCAAAAATGACGCCCGGGAGTGGGCGTGGCCAAAAACGGCGCATTTGCGCCGCTTTTTAACGCCTGGGTCAGGGATGGCGTTAAGGGACAAGTGGGCTCAAAATGAGCCCACAGTGCCCTCCCCTGCCCCCAGGGACCCCCCCGCCACCCCTGCCCACCCCAGGAGGACACCCAAGGATGGAGGGACCCATCCCAGTGAAGTACAGGTAAGTTCAGGTAAGTATAATTTTTGTTATTTTTCAATTTTTTTTTGTGGCATAGGGGGGCCTTATTTGTGCCCCCCTACATGCCACTATGCCCAATGACCATGCCCAGGGGACATAAGTCCCCTGGGCATGGCCATTGGGCAAGGGGGCATGACTCCTATCTTTACAATGATAGGAGTCATGTTGATGGGGGATGGGCGTCGGAAAAAAATGGCGCAAGTCGAGTTACGACGATTTTTTCGACGTAACCTGACTTGCCCCATTTTAAGACGCCCATACGCCATTTTCCCCCTACGCCGGCGCTGTCTGGTGTACGTGGTTTTTTTCCACGCAAACCAGGCAGCGCCGGTCTGCTTGCGCCGGCTAACGCCATTCCATAAATACGGCGCCCGCATGGCGCTTCAGAATGGCGTTAGACGGCGCAAAAATTTTTGCCGCTAAACTGCGTTAGCGCAGTTTAGCGTCAAAAAGTATAAATATGGGCCACAGTGCCTCTGGAGTTGCCCCATCACATAAGGGATGCTGCTAATCCGCAGGACGTAAGCGTCATGCACTGAGCCAGGGAATTTGGCATTAACATGGGAGATGTACTAGTCGGCCAAACACACCATCTGCACATTCATCGAATGGTAACTCTTCCGGTTTCTGAACACCTGTTCACTCCTGTGGGGGGGGACCAAGGCCACATGTGTCCCATCAATGGCACCTATGATGTTGGGGATATGTCCAAGGGCATAGAAGTCACCTTTCACTGTAGGCAAATCCTCCACCTGAGGGAACACAATGTAGCTCCGCATGTGTTTCAGCAGGGCAGACAACACGTTGGAAAACATAGGCTGGGACATCCCTGATGCTATGGCCACTGTAGTTTGAAAAGACTCAATTGCAAGGAAATGGAGTACTTACAGCACCTGCACTTGAGGGGGGATTCCTGTGGGATGGCGGATAGTTGACATCAGGTCTGGCTCCAACTGGGCACACAGTTCCAGGATTGTGGCACGATCAAGCCTGTAGGTGATGATTACATGTCTTTCCTCCATTGTCGACAGGTCCACCAGCGGACTGTACACCGGAGGATGCCACCATCTCCTTACATGTCCAAGCGGACAGTACCTATGAAGGACAACAGCGAGCACAGAGTCAACCAACTCAGAGGTACGTAAACACAGCTTACTCAGAAAACCATTCATAACCCAAATTTTGCCTGTATGAGTGTTGAGCCAAGGCCTAGGTATGTGTGACGCAGTTCAAAATAAAGCCATGTGGGCCCCTGAAATGGTGGCTGCCTGACCTGTAAAGTGGGACAATGGGATGTGAGGTAACTGTGCTGGAGTTGAGCACTGTTGTGGTAGGCGGTCGAAGACCGCAGCGCAATTCTGCATTGGTTAACATTGGACCCTATGGGTCCCAAGAGCCAATGACGATGTACGCCGGCGGTGACGGTACGCACCGCCACGGACGTGACTGCCATTTTCTATCTGTTCAATCACTCGATACCTGATCTTCGTCAGGAGAGGACCTACACTGCAAGTGCTGCTGTGACCTCAGTCTCGAAGAGACAATGGCTTGTGCGTCTGGGGAAAGGGCCCCTGCCTTCAGCATGGAGGAGTTGGAGAAACTCGTGGATGGGGTCCTCCCCCAGTACACGCTACTTTACGGTCCTCCAGACAAACAGGTAAGTACACTGTGAGCATGCTGTATGGGCAATGCCTGTGTGGAATGGTGTGGATGAAAGATAGGTGGGGGGAGAATGATGCGTGCATGAAACGACGGTGAGTGCATGTGCCACATGGCAAGGATAGGGATGCGGGACAATGACTGTGATGGTGCAGTTGGTAATAACTTCTCTTTTTCCCCTGTACAATTCATGTAGGTCAGCGCCCACCAGAAGAAGGATATTTGGTGTGCCATCGCCAAGGACGTCCGGACCCTGGGGGTCTATCACAGACGGAGCACCCACTGCCGGAAAAGATGAGAGGACATTCGGCGCTGGAGTAGGAAGATGGCGGAGGCCCAGCTGGGGATCGCCTCCCAACGTGGTAGGGGTGCCCGTCGCACCATGACCCCACTGAGGTTCAGGATCCCTGCGGTGCGTACCCGGAGTTGGATGGGCGCTTGAGAGCATCACAGCAGCAACAAGGGGGTGAGTACACTCTCATTCTGCTGATTCAGCGCGCAGTGGAGGTGTCTGGGTGGGGGAGGTGGGCTGTGGGTTTCCCTAGGCCAGGGCGAGTGTGCTAGTTAAGTACCCTTTTTCAGGCAGACCCTGTGGCACCCCACCCCACCTGGGTACAGTGCCAACTACACCTAGTCAGGCTCCTGTGACATCCATGTGTGCAGATATCGGCCATAGCCTTGTAGGCCATGTCCCAGGGATTGAATAGTGGACCCCAAGTGCGCGGCGTAGTGCAGGGGGCTTCTGTGTCTGTTGTGTCCGCCAACGGTAGCAGTAATGCATGCACTTAACATGTCTTTCATCTGTCTCTCCCCCCCCTTTTTGTGGTTTCCCTGTACATGTGTGCAATACCATCATCAGGCAGAGGAGCAGTGGCACCGGAGCAGGAGGGAGCTAAATCCCACATGGCCCTGGAGGGCGACACTACGGAGTCTGATTTCACCAGTAGGACGGAGGGCGAGGGAAGCTCCACGGCGGGGACAGGAGCCGACACCAGCGATACGGACTCCTCCTCTGATGGGAGTTCCCATGTGGTGGTGGCCCCATCTGTGCCCCCAGCAACTACAGGTACAGCCGCCACCCCTCCTCCAGCACCGCCCTCCCAGCAGACCCTCAGCCTTTGCCCCGTGCCCGCTCACCCAAGAGTGTGGGCATCTCCTTCGCCCCAGGCACCTCAGTCCCTGCCCCAGTCACCCCTGCTGCCCTCAGTGAGGATGCCATTGACCTCCTCACGTCCCTCACTGTTGGGCAGTCTACCATTTTGAATGCCATCCAGGGTGTAGAGAGACAGTTGCAACAAACCAATGCATTCCTGGAGGGCATTTATTCTGGTCAGGCAGCCCCTCAAAGAGCTTTTCAGACTCTGGCCTCAGCACTGATGGCAGCCATTTTCCCTGTCTATAGCCTCCCCCCTCCAACTTCCTCCACCCAGACCCAATCTCCTGTACCTCAGCCTACCCAAAGCACACCATCAGACCAGCATGCACACACCTCAACACACAAAGGAATCTCAGGCAAACATAAGAACCACACATCCCACAGACACTCACGCAAGCATCACACACATGCAGACATAGCAACATCCACTGCCTCCACTGTGTCCCCCTCCTCCTCCTCTCCCTCCTCCCTCCCAGTCTCATCTCTGCTCACACCTGCATGCACTACATCTACAGCCACTACTTCCATCACCAGCACACCCACCACCACACCCCGCTCATGTGCAGTCACCACCCCACTACCATTCACACATCCCCTGTGTCCTCTCCCAGTGTGTCTGTGACGCCACCTCCCAAGTTACACAAATGCAGGCACACACCCACCCAACAGCCATCCACCCCATGACAGCCTCCAGGGCATGCACCTTCACCCAACATCACCAAACGTACACCTCCAACAACCACAACCTCTTCCTCCACTCCCAAACCCCCTCCAGCTACCCGTCCCAGTGTTCCTAAGAAACCTTTCCTGTCCACCCTTGACCTCTTTACCTCACCTCCCCCACCATATCAGTCTCCTTGGGTCTGACTCTCCAGGTCCCAACCTAGCACCTCAGCCACAACATCGGCGGGACCAGTGGTGCCAGTAGTCACCAGATTCTGGAGTGCACCAGGCAGCAGGGCAGCCAGTGTGGCAAGGAGCCACAGCACGGACAGTCCCCCACCTGTCAAGCATCAAAAGTTGGCAAGTGCACAGCGGGAGAGGGGGAAGACAACAGCCAGCAAAGCCGCTCCCAGGGGTACAGGTGGGAGTGTGGAGTCAGCAGCGACACCTTCAAAGGTGGGGAAGGGGCACAAGAAACCCGGCAAGTCTGGGAAGATCAGCACAGCGGAGAAGACCGCCATCGGCCCAGCTGCCCAGGAGGCGACCGCCAGCATCAGCCCTGCTGCCCAGGAGGTGACCGCCAGCATCAGTCCGGCTGCCCAGGAGGTGACCACCAGCATCAGCCCCGCTGGCCCAGACAGGATCGCTATCATCAGCCCCGCTGCCCAGGATGCAACTGCCAGCAGCCCCGCTGGCCCAGACAGGACCGCCAGCATCAGCCCCGCTGCCCAGGAGGCAACCGCCAGCAGCCTCGCTGGCCCAGACAGGACCGCCAGCAGCAGCCCCGCTGCCCCAGACAGACCGCCACAAGCACCGCTTCCCAAGACAGGACCGCCACAAGCACCGCTGCCAAAGACAGGACCACCAGCAGCTGAAGCGCTGCCCAAGACAGGACCACCAGCAGCAGCCCCGCTGCCCAAGACAGGACCGCCACAAGCACCGCTGGCAAGGACACCGCCACCACAAGCACCGCTGCCAAGGACACTGCCGCCACAAGCACCGCTGCCAAAGACACCGCCGCCACAAGCACCGCTTCCAAAGACACCGCCGCCACAAGCACCGCTACCAAGGACACCGCCGCCACAAGCACCGCTTTTAAGGACACCGCCGCCACAAGCACCGGAGGCCCATGAGCGCCAAAAGCACTGACGCTACTGAGGCCGCCACGAGCAGGATGAAGCACTCTGGGCACCAAGCCCCCTCCAGAACCAGTGGAGATTTACATCCACTACTTCTGTCCTTGGCAGGATGAAGCACTCTGGGCACCAAGCCCCCTCCAGAACCAGTGGAGTATCACATCCACTACCTCAGTCCTTGGCAGGATGAAGCACTCTGGGCACCAAGCCCCCTCCAGAACCAGCGGAGATTTATATCCACTACCTCTGTTCTTGGCAGGATGAAGCACTCTGGGCACCAAGCCCCCTCCAGAACCAGTGGAGTATCACATCCACTACCTCTGTCCTTGGCAGGATGAAGCACTCTGGGCACCAAGCCCTTTCCAGAACCAGTGGAGACTGTTATCCACTTGAGAGACTGTGGCTTTGCACTCCCCAGGATTGAACAGTGGGCAAACCACCCACTGTAGAGACTTGAGAGACTGTGGCTTTGCACTCCCCAGGATTGAACAGTGGGCAAACCACCCACTGTAGAGACTTGTGAGACTGTGGCTTTGCACTCCCCAGGATTGAACAGTGGGCAACCCACCCACTGTAGAGACTTGAGAGACTGTTGCTTTGCACTCCCCAGGATTGAACAGTGGGCAAACCACCTACTGTAGAGACTTGAGAGACTGTGGCCTTGCACTCCCCAGGATTAAACAGTGGGCAAACCACCCACTGTAGAGACTTGAGAGACTGTGGCTTTGCACTCACCAGGATATAGCAGTGGCTAAACCACCCACTGTAGAGACTTGAGAGACAGTGGCTTTGCACTCCCCAGGATTGAACAGTGGGCATGGGTCCCCCTAGTGGATTTGGCATCATGCACTCAACTGGCTGAGGTGCCCACCCTTTCCCTTCCCCCTGAGGTGCCTGCTTTATTTCTATCTGATGCCCCTGCAGTGTTCTCTCTGTCATGTTCGGGTATCTTGTGTGGGCCTCACCCATGCAGTGTGGACCCAGTGGTCCACGGACTTTAAGGGTGGAATACCCTGGAGTAATATTCTTGGTGTATATATTTGTAAATAGTGTATGTATATTATTTGACTACTGAATTTTAATATATTACAATTGTTCACCTCATTTCCTTTTGTCTTTGCACTCTTCCGGGAAGGGTTGGGGGGTGTAACTGTAATAGATAATGCTGTATTAGTGTGTGTGTTGTCGTGGGTGAGGGTAGGGGTGGGGGTGTTGCGTGTTGCGTGTGTGTCACTGTTTTTTCTCTCCCCTGTGTCGTAGGTGCAGTACTCACCGTGGTCTTCACCACCGGCATTCGTGCTCCTGGTAGAGGAACAAGAAGATAAAGGCTGGTAAAATGTGGAGATCTGGTTCCATGGCGTCCTGGTTCCTTGTGGGGTGTGCATCGGTGAGCGCTTTCCCTTCGAAGTCCTTTTTCCGCTGTGTTTTTCTTTGCGGTGAATCCGCCCCGGAAAAGGTGGCGGATTGATTGGTTGTGATACTGTGGGTGGTACATTGTCTCCCGCCTGTCTGTTGGCGGTGACCGCCGCGCTGTTTGTTTGTACCGCTGTGGCGGTCGGAGTGTTAAAGTGGCTGTCTTTGCTGGCGGTTTCCGCCACGGTCGTAATTCCATTTTTTTCCGCCGGCCTGTTGGCGGTCTTACCACCGCTTTAACACCGACCGCCAGGGTTTTAATGAGGACCTTAGTCTCTTTTTTGGAGATTTTCTTCACCGGGACAAACCTGCAAATCAGGCCGGGTCTCGGTTGAGGCAAGCCGGCTAGAGTTGCCGCGGTGGGTCAGTCCCTCTATGAAGCTTTATTTCAAAAGTACTCCAAACTTCTCCAAACTTCTGGGGCTTCCCCCAGATGTTCTTTTAAGGTTCTTTTGGGGTTCACAGCTCACCCCAAGGGTCCAGAAGCTCTGAGATGATCCTGGGGGGTGCAGACTACAACTCCCAGAATGCACTTGGTGCAAACTCCTTTTTTTTGCCACTGAGCAGTGGTCAGCTGGTCGGTTTCTTCAGGAGTTGGTCCAGGGGACTCTGGTTAGCAATTTTTTACCTGTAGCAAACAGGGAGTCCCTCCTTGAACCAGTTGAAGCCAGGCAAAGTCCTTCTTGTGGTGAAGCCCAAGTGTGCAGCTGGTGCAGTCTTTCTGAGTGCAGGTTCCAGGTGCAGGCCAGGGGTCCAGCAGGGCAATCCTTCTTCTCCTTTGGTTCTTCCGTGTTGGATGTGGTAGGGAACTGAGGTGTGGGTGCAGGTCTGCCAGTTTTATCCTTGCTCCTGGGTGAAAAACAGGAGGGTCCTGATCCTCCAATCAGGTGCAGGGTCCTTCCCCTTGTGATGACCACATCCTGGGAAGTGTGGCAAAAATCAATCCCAGGAGGCAACAATCTTCAAGAACACATCATGGCTGAATCTGATTTTTGGAGGTTACATCTGGCCGAGCCCACCCACTGGTGTGGCTAAAAATCATAAACACACCCTTCTCCTGCCCTCTCCTAATCTAATCAAGGGGTCACCTAGTTGTCTGGGGTTGCAGGATGTGGGGGTGTTGCTGGGGTGCTCCAAATGTCCTTCTCTGCCTTTGAAGACCAGTTTGGCAGCCCTCCCCCTTCCTGCCTCACCATCTGCTGAGGGAAAGTCCCTCCCACAGGCATATCTCTTTGTGTGAAGCCAGGCCACTTCACACCTCATCAAGGCAGCCTGGCCAGGCTGCCAGAGGCTGGCAAATCAGAGCACAGCAGCAAAAACAATGCAGGGCTGAAATTGGCAACTTTTTAGGTAAAGTTTAAAACTCTTTACCTGAACAAGTTATATTAAATCCAACAGCTGGAAGTTGTGCGATTTATTTTAACAATTAATTTGATACCAAACTCTTGGTATCCATTACTTAAGGGGACTTTAAAAATTAAAATAAAGCCTCCCCATTATAGCCTATGAAGGCCATTCACTACCATGAGGGAAAAACAAATTTGGCTGTTTTTACCTCACCAGGGCTTATAAAACTATTTTTATAAGGTCCCTGTTTAGGTACATGGCACCCAGCCCCAGGGGCACATTGGGCACACCTTAGGGGTGACTTATATGTAAAAATAAGGTAGTTTAAGACTTTGGAACTACTTTTAATTCCAAAGTCGAATTTGCATATAACTTTAATTTAAAAGCAGCCAGCAAGGCAGGCCTGCCTTTACAATGACACTGGGCACCTCGGCAGTGCACCTATGGGTGCACTACCTATGCTGTGGTCCCTAAACCTACATGCCCTACCATATACTATGGATTTATAGGTAGGTTGCCTTAGCCAATTATAATTAGCCTAATTTGTATATTGATTTTACACAGAGCAAAGGCCCTGGGACTGGTTAGCAGTACCCAGGGCACCATCAGAGTTAGGAAAACACCAGCAAAAAGTGGAAAATGGGGGCAAAAAGTTAGGGGGCCTCTGCAATCAGCCCTGTTTTCTCACAAACATGGCATACTTTTGTTTCAAAACATTTGGGGTCACACGGAAAGATGAGATGTTCTCAAGACAAACCTGAAAAAATGTCAGAATATTGCAACCTGAAGTTTGCTAATATTTTGAGTGAATGATGCCCAATTTCATAATACGAACTTATCCTAGAAAGCTAACTGGAACAGTTCATGTTGATTAATATGTCATTGCTGATTGAACTTTGCTCAGAACCATATCACATGTCCAGAAGCAGAGCAGCGCTCGTCTTGTCTTGGCTTGAGACAGACACACCCCTGATGCTTGCTGACCAGATGCTTTGCTGACGAAGGTTCCTTCAATGCTGTAACCCTTGTAGAGGTATCTTCCTCTATGCCATTTGTTGTTGCTCCTTGACATGACCCTTTTAGGTTAGACCCTCCACAATGCTGATGCTCATTGAGATATTTTTCTTAGTTAGTGCCCCATAAATCAAGATATTATTTTTTCCAAATTATTTTTGTCCCTTTTTGTATTTTTTTATTTTTCCCGCAACTTTCTGCATCATTTTTCTTGAATGCTTAGTTTTATTGATGTTAGTATGCCTAAACCTATTTTGTCACCTTGGGCATTATGTAGATTTATAATTTGGTTTTAGGCATAGTCTACATGACTTTGAACTTGTGTTTGTAATACAGGTTTGAACTATATTCCTCATAGGAGTTTTCCTTCTATGGCCACATTGGTCATGGTGTTTAAAATTATTGGGTGGTGTTGAAATAATTGTTTATGGTTAACCACACATATTACTTGATCAAAAGGTTTGTTGACCTTGTTCATTTGATTCAAATGAAGGATGAAAAATGCATTCACAGTTTTGGTAGCAGAGTTACAGTTTATCCCGTAAGCAGGGAGAAACATGTTTTTGTTTAGTGTTGGGGAAATAGCATTGACCTCATGTCATTGCCCAGTCTGAAAATTTCCCACCTTGTAATTCGTCCCATGATCCATTCTAGAGATGGATGAAGTTCCAGCGTCATGCCTACAAACCTCACTGGTACATGTTGTATGAGTGTAAATAGGGATTTGCGCTTGCAATGCATTTTGCTTGAAGATTGCAGTAAAGTGTGATGTTGTGAAGTGTTTTGTGGAGTCATCGTACTCGAAGTGATTGTGACACTTGTTGCTCAAAAATATCGGTGGTTATTGTTATTGACGGGTCCGTCGAGGCCTTAGATCCCGGAATAACACACAAGTGTAGAAGACACTTTGTTAATTTATTGCCTGCAGTTAGGTATGTGTCATGAGGTGCCATTGACAATGCCAGTAGTTTTTCTTGAGTGAGTGTGAGTTGTAGTTGTTATTTAAGAATCTTAAGTGCACATGGAGGATCTATATCAACCGGATTGAGAATTGCAGGTCAAGTGTCACTCCTTGTGTAATTGTGAAAGCATTAGTCGGAAGCATAGCCCGTACAGGATTCAAAGCGATTGAGTTCCTACCCATAGTGTGCAAACAAGTTGTTGGTTTTTCCTCAAAATATATTGCATTAGGTGTGAGTGAGTTATTCTGTGAAAGATAATTGTGAAGTGATTGCAGCTGCGGAGAGAAGTGAGTGGGACATCATTCTGTGCTGCGCTGGAATAGGTTGGTTAGTGTGAAGCCGAGCTGGTATTGGTGGACAATACTATGTTGCTATTGGTTGAAAACAGCTTGAGAACAGAATTGTGGGATTGAATTTGCTTTCTGATTTAATTGAAATTCATTGTGGTTAACTGAATTTGTGCACAAATGACATTTTTCAAAGCCTTAAGACATGCGTTAGGAGTGTTGTGTAGCCATTTTAGTTATAGTTCCATGCACCTTATTTCAGCCCATTATGCCTGCCACTGTGCACTTTGACCTAGATATCTTTTATTCAGCTTCATTTCTTATTTAAACAATAGCCACTTTTGTGGCCTTGTTTTAACTTCTCTCTAGCTAGCTGTTTTCGCCTAGACCAGCAGTTTGTTCTCAAACAAGACATTCTTGCTCGCTATGTGCTTCGTTCAAGGCTGTAGTGACATAGGTTGTCAGTGAACGTGGTACGTGTTTTGTCTCTGGTATTCATAGAATAACGCACATCCTCACGTAGGGACATTTTCCCAGAACATCAGCTGTTTTATTATAAAAACACTTCCTCATTCCTTACACGTTAGAGGGCGATTTGAGCCAAAGGCCCACGACTGTATGTTGATTGCTGAACGCTTCACTACAGCTGCTTATGCAGACTTCAGGCCTTTGCTCAGGTATCGGGGATGATGTCTTCCCAGGGGATCCTGAAGGACAGAATTAGAGCTTAACATGCTGTGCCCTATTATAGCATAGGTAGGAATTAGTCCATTGACTCTAGTGACAATATGGTAGCGTTATTTATATGCTTCACTCTCCTTGTCACAATTCTAATCTTGTCATGCTGTATCTTCCTGGTTATTGCAGTACACGCTATGCTATCTAAGACGCAGTCTCTTCATTAAAACCTTATTGAAACATATACTGCCTCTGTTTTTCATTGTGTTTGTGAGACTAATGTAACTGAGAGAAAACGGATGAGACCTGAGTCACCACAATTGCCTTGAGGAGTCAATTATGTCATGTGCTCGGCTACCCAATCATCCCTACTCTTGGGTAGAGATGAGGCACTGCTAGTTAGCCAGAGCAAAACCCTGATTAGGGCGACAGATGTCACCTGTAGTGGGTCAGACTCAGTCTCCCACACTGCAGGCGATTCTGCTGCTCAAAATCCATTAGTCTCTTTAGAATAATGAGAGGCTATGCGACATGGTGCCGCCAACGTTTGGTCAGGCTCTAATTTTCGGGTCTTCCTGAGTATCTCTGTCTCACTATGTACAAAGACACCTCAGTACTATATACCGAGACGTCAGTGGTATTGAGGATTTCCTCCTCAGCTAAGTAGGGAACACCTACCTGACGCTGGAAGTTGTTCAAGCTTGAACTCTAAAAGGATAATCCCCATTTGATTTGCCTTCTCTGAACTAACTGACCATTCATTATGGTGAATCCGGAACAGGTAGCAATTGCAGTCAATATGAGACAACCCCTTATTGCACATTTATTGGCACATGGCTTAACGGCCCAGGGGGGTCCAGTCACATTTGTTGTTGATGTGCACGCAGCTTATAGAACGGAACTTTTCTATTCTTGGGTCACTGTTGGAAAATGGGTTATTGGTAGGGCAGGTAGGTACCTACACCTAGCAACAAGCCACAAACCTCCACAAAAGTACAGTCAGGTCTCAGTAAATTAATCCCAGCTCTACCCTTGGTAGCTTGGCATCGAGCGTCAAGGCTTAACTTAGGAGACAAAGTGTAAAGCATTCAAATATCACAAAACAGTAATTAAATAAAACACAGGAAACAGTTTAAAAATCCAAAACCAATTTATAAAAATAGCTTATATTTTTATCTTTAAAATGACACAAAAACGATTAAAATCGGTTCAGGGGAACCGGAGATATGAATTTTTAAAGTATTATTATTTTCTAGCGCTTAGAAACAAAAAGCGCCAATCGGGTCATCTGGTTGCACCAGGACCGGGACAAAGTCAAACTTTCAGGCCGACCGCGATGGAGCCCTGCTCGGCTACAGGTCGCGGGAAGCCTCGGTTAAAAAGTTACCTTCTGACTTAGTCTTTATTTTGAAGTTTTTCTTCACCGGGACGAACCTGCCAGTTGGATCCGACCTCCTGGAGCCCTTGTCCGGATACGCGAAGTCGGTTTCCTCGGTGGTGATTTTTTCCTTCGGACTTAGTCGTTTTTTCGAGATGAAAATCCTTCGACCGGGGTAAACCTGGATCTTGATCCGACGTCCGTGGAGCCCTTCTCGGATACGATGGCTGGAAGGTCCCGGTCAACTTTTTACGTTCGGACTTAGTCTCTTTTTTGGATGTTTTTCTTTACCGGGACGAACCACGAAGTCAGGCCGGGTCGCGGTTGAGGCAAGCCGGCTAGAATTTCCGCGTCGAGTCGGTCACTTTATGGAGCTTTTTTCTAAAATTTCTCCAATCTTTTCCAAACTTCTGGGGCTTCACCCAGATGTTCTTTTAAGGTTCTTTTGGGGTCCACAGCTCACCCCAAGGGTCCAGAAGTTCTGTGATGGTCCTTGGGAAGTGCGGACTTCAACTCCCAGAGTGCACCTGGCGCAAACTCCTTTTTGGCCACTGGGCAGTGGTCAGCTGGTCACTTTTTCAGGAGTTGGTGCAGGGGACTCTGGTTAGCAATTTTTCACCTGTAGCAAACAGGGAGTCCCTCCTTGAACCAGTGGAAGCCAGGCAAAGTCCTTCTTGTGGTGAAGCCCAAGTGTGCAGCTGGTGCAGTCTTTCTGAGTGCAGGGTCCAGGTGCAGGCCAGGGGTCCAGCAGGGCAGTCCTTCTTCTCCTTGTAGTTCCTTCTTCTTGAAATTTGGTGGGGATCTGAGGCGTGGGTGCAGGTCTGCCAGTTTTATCCTTGCTCCTGGGTGAAAAGCAGGGGGGCCCTGGTCCTCCAATCAGGGACAGGGTCGTCCCCCTGTGATGACCACTTCCTGGGAAGTGTGGCAAAAATCCATCCCAGAAGGCAACAGTCTCTAAAAATCCAAAATGGATGAATCTGATTTTTAGAGGAGAGATCTGGCTGAGCCCACCCACTGGTGTGGCTAAAAATCATAAACACACCCCTCTCCTGCCCTCTCCTAATCTAATCAAGGGGGCACCTAGCTGTCTGGGGTTGCAGGATGTGGGGGTGTTGCTGGGTGCTCCAGATGTCCTTCTCTGCCTTTGAAGACCAGTTTGGCAGCCCTCCCCCTTCCTGCTTCCCCATCTGCTGAGGGGAGATTCTCTCCCCCAAGCACATTCCTTTGTGTGAAGTCAGGCCACTTCACACCTCATTAAAGTAGCCTGGCAGAAGCTGCTGCAGGCTGGCCAATCAGAGCACAGCAGCAAAAACAATGCAGAGCTGAAATTGGCAACTTTTTAGGTAAAGTCTAAACTTTTTACCTGCACTAGTTATATTAAATCCAACAACTGGAAGTTGTGGGATTTATTATAACAATCAATTTGATACCAAATTCTTGGTATGTAACATTTAAGGAGACTTTAAAATTTAAAATAAAGTCTGCCCATTCTAGCCTATGAAGGCCATTTACTTCAATGAGGGAAAAACGAATTTGGCTGTTTTTACCTCACCAGGGCTTATAAATCTATTTTTATAAAGTCCCTGCTTATAGTTACATGGCACCCAGCCCTAGGGGCACATAGGGCACACCTTAGGGGTGACTTATATGTAAAAATAAGGTAGTTTAAGACTTTGGAAGTACCTTTAATTCCAAAGTCGAATTTGCATATAACTTTAATTTAAAAGCAGCCAGCAAGGCAGGCTTGCTTTTAAAATGACACTGGGCACCTCAGCAGTGCACCTAGGTGTGCACCACCTATGCTGTGGTCCCTAAACCTACATGCCCTACCATATACTAGGGACTTATAGGTAGGTTAACTTAGCCAATTATAATTAGCCTAATTTGCATATCCATTTTACACAGAGCACAGGCCCTGGGACTGGTTAGCAGTACCCAGGGCACCATCAGAGTCAGGAAAACACCAGCATAAAGTGGAAAATGGGGGCAAAAAGTTAGGGGGCCTCTGCAATCAGCCCCAGTTTCTCACAGTCACATATCCAGCAGTTGATGGGAACACAAATACATTTCCTAATTATACACTTGAAAACGCACCTGAACAATACAGAGCATATGCATACTTAGAAATACCATTATCTTTTCAAGAACATACTAATTGGCTTGATGGCACCCTAGCCCAAACAATTTTACCTGTTAGGTTAGGTCCTCTAAGTAATGATGGTCCTACCTGGCCATTATTGGCCATATATACACCTCACCTCGCAGCAGCGAACCTAGCGGTAGCTGAAGTCCATCGCTTATATACTGATCTGAAGGCACTATACAGATGATTAGTGCAGTTTGTAATGCAAACATTAAACACAAACCCAGCACGTGCTGCTCCAGCACAACCACATGCGGTAATGCCAGGCATTAATCCTGCAACTGTACATTTGATCATGGGTAAGGTACTCACCAAACGAGAAGAAATTCTGTTTTGGCTAGCTCAAAAATAAATGCGCTAGAAGCAGTACTTCCCCATAAGGGACCTCAGGATAAGCACAGAACACTAACAATGTGGTTGCCATTTGGAATGTCCCCCCAATAGACAACTGTAATACATGGGGCACGGTATTTGCTGCACTCTACACAACAGCATACAGTACACCGACACTTGCCAATTTACCGGAAGTGTTGAAACAAATTCAAGATGAACACGGGGCTGCCCCTGCCCTGGACTTGGGGTAGCAATTAATGGGCAATTTTGCCACAGTATCCTCAATTATTTTAAGTAACCTTAAAGGGGAAGCAGTGGCACTAGCAGTGGGCATGCGGATCCGGGCATTCCTCCACAGGATCAAGAACGTGAGCTGCCAAAAATTATTGCGGAGACCTACTCTAGTATTGGCCGAGATAGTCTGGGGGCCAGACCTACCAAACCACAGTTTCAGGGTAAATCTTATAAAGATTTTATTAAGCAAGCTCCTGAGGGTAATAAGATGTGCTGGGATAAAAAAACAACAAACTCCTAAAAAAGAAAGGGGAGAATCTCCGCGCATGGAGACCCCAAAGAATTGACATAATCTCAGAAATAGAGATAATATAAAAACGCCTGACAGATATCAATATACTGATACCCGCCAATCTCGTTCCTTTCAGGACTCATCGGAAAAACACAGTAAGAGAGGTGGGCTTTCAGAGCGATGAACTGAGTATGTGAAACCAAGACAGGAATCACAACGCTCAACAGAGTTTTCTGTTAAAATGGAAGAGAAACCTTCTCAACAAAAACCCCAATTTAAAAAGAAAAAGGTGGTAGCAGTTGTGGTTTGACATGCCACTCAAGAAGAGGGTTCTGTTGAAGAACAAGGAGTGGGCACTAGCGGTACTAGACAGCGTGGCAGAGGTCACAATAGTTCTCCTGAATCTTCTAGAGCATCTGGAGGTGAAAGCAACTGATGACTTCCTACAGGTAGAAACGGCAGACATGCATGTCTCCACACCTGACAGGGTGTACAAAGTAAAGCTACAATTAGAAGGAGACATTGAAAACACAATAGACTCAATCTTTTGGGATTGAGTGGTCCACATATAGGATATTTTGTTGGCCGAACAAGATTGGCCACCTGAAGTTGACCATACCTGCCCATATGGGGAAGATGTTATTAAACATTCTTTCTCGCCCCTTGTTCCAGAGGAGCTCGTAGAATCCTACGCCATTGATTGGGCATTGGGGCAGGCACCGACATTATATCACAACCACGTAGGATGGGACAAAGATTCCCCCTACCATGTAATTGCTATTAAGAACCAAACCCATCCTCAACCCCAGTATCCTATTAAACAGGATGCTAAAACACCCGTGAGGGAAATCTTCACACAACTGGAGTACCAGGGCTTAATCGAAACCTGTGTCTCACCAATGAAGAACCCCTTAGTCCTAGTAGCTAACCCAGACCATTCGTACAGAATAGCCTAAGACTACAGACATTTAAACAGTCATACACGCACATATGCTATACAAAATTCACATAGCACAAAAAATACAAAACTACAATGGATATTTCCAGTGATTTTTTCTGCCAAAATATAGCGTCTGAGAGGAGAGACTTAACCAGTTTCAGCGCACTAGGCTCCCAGAAAAAATGATGTTGTTTACCCCAGGGGTACAAGAACAGTCCAGGATTGTTTGCGGCTTGTGTGACTTCAATATTACACGACATTGATCCTGAAGCATTGTCCTATGTAGACAATATCTATCTCACGGATGATGAATTATTACAACATTTAAGGCGGGCAGCACGCATTGTTGTGGGATTTGACGAATTTGGCTAAAATTCAATTTAAAAAAAACAAAAATAGCCTTCCTTAGCGTCCTGTTTCTGGGATATAAGCGAAGAGCCTAGCGCCACAATTCTTGGAAAAATGCGCACAATTACAACCTCCAAATACCATTAAAAAACTTACAATCCCTATTGGGTTTTCTACATTTTGGAGGAACTTAGATTCCTGATTATGCACCACGCATAAAACCATTATATGACTTAATACGTCCTGACTTGTCAAGTAAATTGTGGACAGTCAAACACACATGCATGCTCAGAGACCTGCAGACAGACATGCTTGCAGCACAACACTTACACACAAGGGACAACAAAACACATTTGGTCATCAGAGTAATTGCTGGTGCCATTGGTTTCACCTCTGTGACTTTCAATGAGGGTGAGACAGTCCCAATTGCATACAAATCTCATTTGTACTCAGCAGCAGAACAACGCTTTGCTTCCACTGAGAAAATTCTCACTGCCGTACAGATGGCTGTCATTAAAGAAAGACCTCTGGCCCAGGGCAAGCATATTATTGCCGTTTCTCCGATCCCAGCCCTAGAGGCTGTCACCAAAGCCAGTGTTCCAAATGCTAAAGCATTACATCCAAATTGGATACAGTGGGCAACGTCTTTGGCAGCCACTGATATAGACTACATTTTTTAGCCAAAATTACAAACTCAGGAATTTTTGCAATATGATTTATAATACCCAGTTCCAGCAAACACACTACCTATCGATCAGTATCAAAGAGTCATGTACACAGATGGCTCAGCGCAACCTGCAATTGGCACAAAGCATCAATACTCCGCTGCTTGCGCAGTCGTAAGAGGTTATATGGGGGATAATAAAGTTTGTCCACAACATACATTCACGCAAACCCTAGGGGATTGCACAGCACAACTAGAAGAGCTAAATGCTCTGGTGATGGCAGTGGAACACACAAACTTGCACAACTGACACTGATTGTCTGTGATTCGTACTACTGTGTCAAGTCCTTCAATGAATACCTGCATTACTAGCACCAGAATGGGTTCAGAGATTCTAAAGGCAACACCATTTCTGTGGAGGAAAGTTGTGGATCTGAAGGAAACGCTACCAAATGTCCATGCTATAAATACATTTGGACACCAGCGCATTGGAATACACGTTGCTTGGAATACACTGGCTGATGAAGCCACAAAGTCAGCAGTAGCTACGGCCACTGTTGCTACAGTAACCTGCTTAGGTGCAAAACCGGACAAGGATATATGGGCTGCCGTGAAAGCTACGGCTGAAGGTACGCCCTATCCAAAAGCATTTCCTGCTAAATATTCCTACCAAATGGGAGGCTGCGTAAATGCTAAGGTTAAAATACCAGGCGTAGGGGTTAGAGAAATTCCCAACAAAAAAATGTAAGACCAGAGTTGATTAAAGCAGCGCATTAGGGGGCAGCTTCTGCCCATGTTGGTGTGGTGGCTACAATATCATTGTTACAAGCCCATTTTTGGTGGCCAGGCCTATACAATGAGGCCAAGCAGTATGTCCTTTGTTGTGACATCTGGCAACAAATTAAAGTTACTACTGCCAAACGCCTGCCACAGACACCCCTCCTAATTTCAAACAAACCATTACAATGTGTGTACTTGGACCATTGTGGTCCCCTAACACCGGACAGTGGATGCATATACATTTTAGCCACTGTTGACTCTTGCTCCAGATTTTTATGGGTGTGGCCACTTCGCTTGGCTGACGCTCGGACTGTTATTGAAGATTTGTGAGTCTTTATTGGTACATATGCAGTTGCAGCTTTCCACTAGGCCAGGGCACTGCTTATGCCTCAAGGGCATTCAGGGACACCATGGCTTTGTTAGGGGTCCAACTTCAGTACTCGTCTCCATTTCATCCTGAGGGAAATAGTGTTGTGGAGCAATTAAAACATGATTAAAAGCAGTCCTTAACAGCCAGAGTCTGAGGTACGGGTCGTAGTGGCTTAATCACCTGTATGGAGTCCAGAGAGCACTTAACAATCTGCCTAGAATGTCCATGGGGGGTCATACTTCATATGAGTGCCTGTTCAGAACTCAAATGTATGTTCTAGATCTTGATAGTCCTCGCGTGGAGGCGGCAGAAACACTCTTTGATATAAATGAAGGTGTCACTGTCTTGCAGGAATTGCAACAGTTCTGTGACGACAACGCTTCTGCCAGTGCTGCCTTCACATGAATTAAGGATGTACCTCTAACGCCTACAGGCTGGATTCCTAAACATGGGCATCTAGTATGTGAAAAGGTTGCTGTGAAAAAGGAGTTTGGTCCTTCTTATCGTGCACCAGTCCCAGTCTTGGGAATACACAGTACCAGATCTGTCAGTCTACCACCGTTGGCTGGTGCCAAAGAAAATTGCTTTGTTTCTATTGACAATGTCAAATTACAACATGTGGCTGATCCTGCACAGCAGACCAAAAGGAACAACCAGTATTTCTCGAATCCCTCTCACTACTGGTCAAGAAGTTCTTCTACAAGTTGTAAGCAGCAACACGGAAACCTCTCCGAGCATGGGGAGGGTGGAAAATTATCTTGCATTACTTCCACTAACATCTGTTTCAACAAATAATACAGAAACAATTGATCAATTTGATACAACTTCAACACAGACGGATGGCGTCATTTATTTGGAACCACCGTGGGAAACACCCACTGGCTCCAGCTTTTGCACAAACTGCTTCTGGTTACTTTGCCGACATCAATTACACCATTTCGGACTCATTCACCTCTTCTACACCTAAACTGTTAAAAACACGTAAGCTGATAAACTGGCTTAAATCAAATTATTTAATTTTTCCATGGAACTATCTGTGGCTGTCTTTGACTGTACTGGATTTCCTCCTTTGGACTGCGCTTGTTATAACATTCTTTTTATTGATACATGGTCATTTTCTTCCTGAAAGATCTACAGTCGAACTGGTGGATGAGGTCCTAAAACCACATTTTTCTTCTCACAAGGTCCGCAGAGATTAGCCCTTTGTAAACATTTCTGCTATACCAATTAATGATGGGATTGTTTGGGATAAAGTAACATTTGATATATACGGCCCCACAGACGTCATTCAAATACCATATGTGTTTAAACTTTCTATGAATTATGTAATAATACCTAGAGTTGTTTCTGGTGATTGGGATGTGAAAACAGTTGATTCTATGATGACTGAATTGCAGTATTACACTGTATTTGAAAATGAAGGTGTTTACCAATCCAAAGAGAATTATGGTGATATGTTTTGCTATAATTTTTATGGACACCACCCCAAAAACTGGCAAGTACCCCAGAAACAGTTTTTAATTACACACAATGGGAACAGTGTCCGACTCCACCACAAGGGAGTTCTAACACATACTCTGAAAAATTTGCATATTTTTCTGGGCACGCTGTTAAAAATGCGGAGTCATATTATTTTAAATTGCCATCCACTGAAAATGTACGTATATTATTGACTAATAAGAAATATATTTATTCGTATTCCTTTGTTTCCCGGTTGACTAAGGCTATGAATATTGGCTGAAGTCGATTGACTTAAAAAGTGTGTGGGGTACTATACATTGGCAAATATGGGGGACGGAAGCTTTATTTAGAGCATGCCTGATATCTGTTCAAATTATATTTTAAAATGAAACTGTACAACAAACAAGTTGTTTAGGCTTAGCTAAGATTAAGGAACTAAACACGCCCAGTATTCCTGTCCCTGCTAAATTTCACAAGTGGCAAAATTATATCAATGCAACTGAAGATCAGCTCGATGAATGGGTCCAGAATGGTACTTTTAATGCTTCACTGTCACATCCTGGTGGGTGGTTATTGTGGCCAATAGATACCAATAGGTGTCATAAATGTTTCATAACCTCAACGGGGGGTTTTCGAACTAGTAGGCCGACCCTCGCTATATATCATACGAACATGTGAGTATGGTCACAACAGACAGTGTAGGAAAATTATGCCAGCAATGGTTAAAAAGTTCCTCACTGGATGCGGTAAAGAACACCTCAGTCTCCTGTCTAATTACACTGATTTACAGGACTTTCAGTTAGGCCCCAGAAAACATCGCAGAAAGCGTTTCTTATATGAGGTATATAATGAAATTTGGAAGCTTTCCCAGCAAGAAGCTGCTGCCCGGTTAAGGCAAAAAGACCAGGAAAACTAACAAAAGGTATTAGCTGTTGTAGATAATAGGATTTATACCCTGTCTGACCGGATATACACCTTGAATAACATTGTCTCTTCTGCTATAGACATCATACAAACAGACATGTCTTTTTTACACCATGGACAAAGTCAACTGAGGTCCAATATGCAGTTGGGTTGGACATTTCAAACATTGAAGGTGGGTCGCGTTCCTTGGCAACACATTAGCACAAGGGACATATTTTCTAGATTTAACTTAATGCGACAACAACAACCAATGCCCAAGAAAGAAGCGACTTATGTCATGCTAAACATTGAAAAGTTAGAAAAGTTGCCTTTTACTGTGGTGAAATACCATGTGCAGAGTGGTTAATACATGGGGTCATTAATCTGCCTATTTCCACACTACAATTCACGTCCTGTTTAAAACACATTCCGGTAGGCAGATATGAAAGGCTAGGAGATAGTTACATCCATGAGGTGTGGGAGATGCCCTTCTCGTCCAACTGTCTCAGTGGCATGAAAGAGGTCTTTCTTAGGGGTAGTGAATGCAAGACTTCTGTCAGCCATTTGATGGTTTGTAAACAGCTGTACATGCACAGGGCGTGTAACGCGTCTGCAGCAAATTTAGCTTTTTATCTGAAGGGAGCTCCAGTCCCCTTGATTAGACCTGCGTTCCAGGTGCTTTTGAATGGCAGCTATTTTCTCCCCAATGGTGAAGACTATTGTGGGATGCGAGCCGGAATAGTTTATGTTGTTTCGGTCTCTAAGATTGTCACATGCTGCGGGAATGTACTTTTTCCTCCCACTAAAATAAAAGAGGTAGCTGACATCTGGCCCCACATTGCTACTTCTAATGTAAATTTTGACCAGTTGAGCAGACTCAAAGCTTTATTGTTTCAGAAACATGTGGCCATCACATCTGCACGCGAGATCTACACACTTCAGGTGGCAAGGTCGTCAGCAGAGATACAGTCCTTTTTAAGTACCAACTTTCCAAGGCACTATGGTGAACTAGTGGGATGAATATTTAACTCGTCCAGTACTACTGGAATCGCAAATTTCTTCAAGGCTGTTGGTTCTGGTTTCGTTCACACCTTCTCCTCCATATTCGGTTTGATACAATCAGCCATCCATTCAATATTCTCCAGTATTTTCGGGGGATTTCCAGTAACTTTGGCTATAATACTTGGCATTTTGCTATTGCAATTTTTTTATGCGCAATGGCTTTCCTGCCGCAACGAGGAGGAATGATGGCACTCCCATCGGCGCAGCTGTGTCATGAACGCATGATGCAGTACTTTGGAGCAACATTCTTGGAGTAATTAGTCCCTGTTATTCAGATCGGTTTTGCATTGTGTGCAGCCCATGTTTTGGTGCCTTTGGTGCTCTTTCAAACATGCACTGAAAGTTTGTCCTTCTCCGCAGTGCTTGCTTTCATTGGACACTGATCTGTTGATGTTCTCGCTGCGGAGTCATTACCGGACATGCATGTTGAGGGTGCACTTGCTACGGGAAGTTGCTTATGAGCTGCCCTTCCTGTAGGATGCAGCTCTGAACTCATTACAGGGCACACCACGGAACTCTGCTGCCTCGGCTGAAGCCCATGCTATGGAACACAACTGCTCCTTGGTCCTTCTCGGCGATGCCTTTCTGACTTTAACACCTGCCGAATTGGAAGATTTTCTGTCCTCCATTGTCCCGGATTCAATTGGCAACTTCCAAATGACTCTGACTCTTGAAATTCGGCCACTTTTTGCAACACACCTGTTAACATTTTAAATTGTCCTTTATATATGCTCATGTGTCCTTTTCACTTGTCATTATTGACATTTTTTAAACATATCTTAAGTTGAGTTTTAGTAACTTTCATATATGTTTAGGCTTTGTACCACCTTCAACCGATAAGGGGAGGGTGTTGTGTAGCCATTTTAGTTATAGCTCCATGCACGTTATTTTAGTGCATTAGGGCTGCCGCTGTGCACTTTGACCTAGATATATTTTATTCAGCTTCATTTAATATTTTAACAATAGCCACTTTTGAGGTCTTGTTTTAATTTCTCTCTAGCTAGCTGTTTTCGCCTAGACCAGCACTATGTTCTTAAACAAGACATTCTTGCTCACTCTGTGCTTCATTCAAGGCTGTAGTGACATAGCTTGCCGGTGAACATGCTACATGTTCTGTCTCTGGCATTCAATGAATAACACACATCCTCAGGTATGGACATTTTCTCAGAACATCAGCTGTTTTATTATAAAAACACTTCCTCATCCCTTACACGTTAGAGGGAGATTCCAGCCAGAGGACCACGACTGTATGCTGATTGCTGAACACTTCGCTACAGCTGCTTATGCAGACTTCAGGCCTTTGCTCAGGTATGGGGGATGATGTCTTCCCAGGGGAACCTGAAGGGCAGAATAAGAGCTTAACACATTTATTAACGTGCTCTATTATAGCCTAGGTAGGAATTAGTACATTGACTCTAGTGACAATATGGTAGCGTTATTTATATGCTTCACTCTCCTTGTCACAATTCTAATCTTGTCATGCTTTATCTTCCTGGTTATTTCAGTACATGCTTTGCTATCTAAGATGCAGTTGCTTCATTAAAACCTTATTGAAACATATACTGTATCTGTTTATCATTGTGTATGTGAGACTACTGTAACTGAGAGAAAACGGATGAGACCTGAGTCACCACAATTTCCTTGAGGAGTCAATTATGTCATGAGCTCAGCTGCCCAGTCATCCCTACTCTTGGGTAGAGATGAGACACTGCTCGTTAGCTGGAACAAACCCAGATTAGGGTGACAGATGTCACCTGTAGTGGGTCAGATACAGTCTTCAGCACCACAGGTGATTCTGCTGCTCAAAATCCAGTAGTCTCATTAGAATAATGAGAGCCAACGTGACACTAGGAGATGTGTTTATTCCAGTTAGAGAGGCTGAGAAGGTAGCACCCGAGGGAACACCAGTTTATGAAGTGGTCAGAACAAAAGGAGGTTCAGCATGCTTATCGGTTAAACAATGGTATAAAATAACTTAAAATGTGGGTCTATTGTCCTTTTCTTGTTAAGGAACATTTAATCTGAGAATTTTAGACAATTTGAGGAGAGTAATATGCGAATGAAAGCCTCCTCTAAGACCCGTACAATTTGAAGTTCTTGCTATTTGGGAACTTGTGGCAAGACAGAAAGAAACAGCAACATTTGAGAGTAGAATGCAGAAAGCAGTCATACTCCAGACCCCTCCCACGACAAACACGCACATTCATGCACCATCATACACACGCATACAAACACTCATTGCCACATTCACCCACACATGCATACATCCATTCACACACATCCACACACGCTTACATACATACATGCACCCACGTATTCACACAACACAACATACACACACACTCACAACCGTGCATGCACACATGCATTCCACACGCCACACACCAGCATGTATGCACACACAAACATACACTCACACCCCACACACACACACTCACCCCCCCACCCCCTTCCCCTGTCAGAGCCCCTGATTTACCTGATTGCAGGGGGTCCACCGACAGGAGACGGGACGGGACAAGGCGCTGCGGCCAGCAGCAAGGTCCACCAGCAGAATACCGCCAGGCCATATCATGTGTCATGATATGGTCTGCAGCGATCTACTGGCATGGCGCTGCTTCTGGCAGCAGCGCCACCTTACCGCCGTCCGCCGCCATGGCCGCAGCTGGAATCCCGCCAGCCTTCTGGTGGAATTCCGGCTACGGTCATAATATGGGAGATGGTAGGTATCCGCGGGTACGGTGTTTTGGCGGCCATCACCACAGCGGTAGGTGGTCATTACCGCCATTGTCATATTGAGGGCTCTAGTCCCCAATGTGCCAACTACTCCAGTTACACAGTCCCTGATTCAGACAGTTCCAAGTACACCTGCAAATCCAGTGACACAAGTGCCAATGATTTATCCATCAGTTCCGACTGTTAATACAGTGCAGTCCATTACAAGCCCAATTATGAATCAGGTAATGCCAAACCCTCATGCAAGTCAGATATTGCAGAGAGCTAACGTCTCTGTGCAGAATCAGTCTATGCCTATGGATACACCAGTACAGACAATGTCAAATGTTACCCCGAGTCAAATAGGACAGACTTTCACTATTGTTTTAACAGTACCATTTAACTGTATTAACAGGCCAATGTACTGGCATGACAATTCCACAAAATCATACAGGACCCATCGTACCTGATGCACTAACAGTTCCTGTGAGTATAGGTCCAGTTGTTCCATTGTATGCTTCAGGTAATCCTGCAAGTAATGCCCAGTCAATGAATGTTTCAGCAGTCCCTGAAACACCAGCTGTATCTGCAGGAATGAAACCAATTGATATGCAGAGATGAATGTATTCAAACAATTCGGGGATGGAGATAATAGCTTCTTTTGTCCCAACTATGACTCTTACACGAATTGCAGATCCAAACCAGACGTTACATCAAGCAGGACCAGTATTTGATGCAAGGAATCCTCAGGGAACCCCCAACTCTTTAAATGCCCACACCAGATCAAATTGCGAGTGTATATTGCAGTACGCCGCAAGCTGTGCCCCAGAGAAATAATATTAATTTGCAGGGTCTTTTAGTGCAGCAGTTAACTGATTTGTTAAACGATCTGAGCCCACAGGGAGCGACAGGTGCAACAAATAGTAACGTTAGATCAGAAGAGACACCAGAGAGAGACAGAAGAATGAATGTGCCCAGATTAAAATTAGAATGTAATGAGTTAATTATGGGAATGCTAGAAATGGAGCATACACAGAAGACGAATTGTGATTCTTGTGCAAAGATGTTGCCCAATGTGCAGCACTGACTTATTAAGAAGTTAGCAGAATTGGCCGAGAAATATGAAGTAGATTTAGAAAAATCCACACCTTTAAAGAGAAGTTGCAGATTAGAGTTCAGTACCAAAGATATTCAGAATATTAAATCACCTGGAATAAGAATACATGTTAAGAAATTAATTACATCCATTCTCACATAGGGAGCATTAGATAAATGGAAAGGTAGATGGGCTAAGAAAAGAGATCAGAGGAAAGCAAATAATCTGTCTCTGGTTGAAGCAAATCAAGTTGAAGACAAAGTAAAAATGATGATGATGAGAGAAATACCAAATGGAGGTTGTGTACATGTACCTTATAGTAGGAGTGATGTACTGTAATTCACAAACGATTATTGGTAGAAGCAGACAGAGAGATTTATGCAACTTTTGAAATGCCCATGGGAAGATATGGACACATTATTTTGACATTGTGGTTCCAGTTGATTTGTGAACAGAGTGCAAAAGATGTGTTATTTGGCCCGAACATGAACCTACGAGAGATCCAGTAACAGGTGCACCTTCTAAAGAGGTGATGAAAAAGTATTATAAGGTAATACTTTCCCTGTTTTCCCAGAAAGATGTTGATTGGCAAAAGATTGACAGGACAGCACAGGAAATAAAAGAGTTGATTCATGCTTATTATGAAAGATTGCATAGTGGTACTGAAATCATTGAGCCAAAACATATGAGTTGTTTTGTATTTAGATTTGTGCAAGGATTGAAGCCCGAAATTAGTATGATGATTCAGCACCATTTAATTTGTTGGCAGAACAAGCCTGACGATGAGATACTACAATATGCAAGGTACTGTAGTGATGAAATTAAATTAAAACAGAAAAAGTTGTGGGAGAAATTGATGGTGGTTCAATTGAAAGCTGCAAACATAGGAAATCAGAATCCACTGATGATGGTTAATACATGTGGAATGCAAGGTATGCAACAGCAAGTTAGCAATGTGGTTCAGCCTAGAGGCAGAGGGCATGACATGTTGATCAGAATGGAAATTTGGTCGATGTTCAGTCATTGAAGAAAACAAGTCCATGTCATGCTTGTGGAAATTATGAACATTGGCAGAGGGAATGTCCCAATAACAATTTGAATAATTTGGTGCAGATTGCTGGAGTTGCTCTGACTCAAGGTAACAATCGGGTTCAAATTCAGAGAGTCCAAAGACCCTAAAATCAAAATGTACAGTGCGTCACCAGTGCAACAAATGCAGGTTCCACAAGCCCCGAAGCCACAGCAGCAAGTGATTGTTCCTCAGCAAAACATCAATCAGATGACAAAAGTAAACACAAATCACATGGCAAATGCAAATATATATCACATAGCTTCACAATTTCCATTAAATGATTTAAGTGATGAGGAATTCTCAGAAACATTCCACAGCGATAGTTTTGATGCTGAGGAATTGCATGTTAGCCACATCCTTAGAGGTAGATCAAAGTGGTCCCTGTGTAAATGACAATGTTATGGGACACGACGTGCCATTCTTGGTCGACACTGGAGCTACATGTTCCACTGTCAGAACAGCAGAAGTGCCAGATTTGCCCCTGTCAGAAAGAAGAATTCAGGTTATGGGAGTAGCAAACAGGCAATTGACAAACGTTGTGACAGAACATGTCCCAGTAAAAATAGGTTCATTTGAAGATGAGCACCAATTTGTGGTTTGAGATTCAAGCCCAGTAAATCTGTTGGAACATGACCTGTTGTAAAAGTTAAATTGTTCCATTAGCTGCACACCCAAAGGAATTCAAATACAGACAAATGAAGAAGAAGATGTCCCATATAAAATAGTAAAATGGTACCCAATTGCCACACTGTACCCAGTGATGGCATGTAATGATTTGCCAGAAGAATTGCAGGAAACAGTAATTCCTGATGTACGGGATTATTCAGGAAAGGATATTCGTCTCATAAAAAAAAGTTGAGCCAGTCAAAATCACAGTGAAGCCAAATGCAGTGTATCGAAGAATACCATCATGTAACATGAAACCTGAGATAGTTGCAGCAATAACACCCTTAATTGAGAGTCCGATTGAGCAAGGTGTTCCAAAGGAAATTCTGGGAAGGCCTTGTTATTCCCCTATTTTAGGGTTGCAGAAGTCCAGTGGAAAATACTGCATAGATCAGGATTTGAGAAAAGTGAACAAGATTCTTGTTCCTTGATGACCTGTGGTAGTGAATCCAACAGTGATTTTGTTCCAGATCCCTTGTGAAGCAGAGTGGTTTACATTTAATGAATCGTGTCAGCCATTCTTTTTCATTCCCCTCCATGAGAAAAGTAAGTTCCTCTTTTCATTCAGATTTGGCAGTTATATCTTAACATGGTATTGAACTCCTCAGGGATATAGTGAATGACAATAAATCTTTATCAATATTTTAAAGAAGGACTTAGTGTCCCCTAGAATGCCCTATTATTTAGTCTTAGTGCAGTATATTGACAAACTGTTGGTTGCATTAAATATACAAGAAGCATGCGGAAGAGATATCATAACGCTCTTGAATCATTTAGGAGAAAATGGACATAACGTTTCCACGACAAACTTACAGTACTGTAAAACCGAAGTCCGATGTTTATGTCACCATATTGAGAAAGGTGAAGGGAAGGTGTCCAAAAAATAATTCAGCAATCATGCAGATGAATCCCCCAGTAAGAGGGAAGTCAGAATGCTCCTGAGAATGGTAGGCTACTGCCACGAATGGATTGTGAATTTTCCCTTTCACAAGGGCTAAGCCCTTACAGAGATAGACACACAAGGATGTGTCTGATCTGATACAATTTGATGACGAATGCATGAAAGCCTTCACTGAGCTGAGAGAAGGCTCGTGCTGAGCCTCCGATCTGGGAATGCCTGATAAAAATTAATGTTTTTCTACCTTTTGCTGTGTGAGGAATGGATGTGCTCTCTGTTTTGACACAGTTACATGGAAGTGCCAACAAGCCTGTGGCCTATTTCTCAGCCACACTTGATCCTGTAGCTGCTTCTTTGCCTGGCTGTTTAAGAGCCTTGGCGGTGCTGAGTGTTAGCATTGAGCAGTGGGAAGGCATTGATAGGGCCACCCCTGAATGTTTTTATTCCCCATTCAGTGGAGACTTTACTCACCAATACCAAGAAACAGTATCTGAGAAATGCTCTTTTGACACGCTATCAACAGGGGATCCTTGGATCCCAGAATGTAAATATTAAGGTGGTTATTATGAACATGGTGGGAAACACCGCCAACCACCGTGGCGACAGTGAACAGAAGACCACTGTTGGCAGTGAACAGCACACCGCCATATAATGATGCCAAAACCAGAAACCTCCAAAAGATCTGCTACCTCCAGCCACCAAAGAGCCCTTGATGGCAGAAAGGCTGCACACCCTACCCCGCTACTGCCAAGCAGACAAATCCCCCGCCCTCCAAATAATGATGCACAAATCACCGTGGCAGATAGTGGATGTCGAACAACCATTGGCGGTACGGACCAGCACGGCCAGCAATGTGACCCAACATCAAGAAATGCACACATTGGCAACACTCCACCAACAATACACAACATGGCACCCCCTAAGCACCCCCGCTTCACAGATAGGGAGCTACGAACAATGGTGGATGAAATACTGAAGGTCGAGCCACAAATCTTCGGGGCACAGGTCCAGCACACACCCATCGCCAGGAAGATGGATTATGGCAGACTATAGTAAACAAGGTCAACGCACTGGGAAACCATCCACGCACAAGGGACAACATCCGCAAGAGATGGAACGACCTGCGCGGGAAGGTGAGGTCTATGGCATCCAGACACAACATTGCAGTCCAGAAGACTGGTGGAGGCCCCCTGAATACACCGACTGGGCGGAGAAGGTACTGGCTATCCTGCACCCAGGGGGCCTCACTAGACTCACTGGAGGACTGGAATCGGGTACGTCATCTACAATTACTTCAGATCCACTACACCTGTAATGCATGTACCATCCCACCCCTCCAACTACCCCCAGGACTACTACCCCACCCAAGCCACAATCACTACATCCAGTCACCCTGCAGGCCCACAGATCCCCTAACAGGCCCACATCACTCCCCCTGTGCACAGCCACCTACCATCTGCAAAGAATCACAGTGGCACTACTGCACCCATAATGCACCTTCACATCCCATGCAAAATGTTAGGACAACCCCACAATAGGTCCTTGCATGGCCTGACAGGGGAATAAACAGCACAAAATAGGGCAGAGCTGTGCATCCTAATTCGAATTAGTACATGTAACATACATGTCCATTCCCCCCCACAGGCACCACCACCCATGCCACCCTGATGGAAAGGCCAAAGAGTGCCAACGCCTCACATGGAGGCAGAGGGCCCACTCAGGAGACTGGAGAGGGAAGTATGGACAGTGAGGATTACCCTGGCCTGGCACACTGTCCTGGACTGTCACCCACCAGCAGCCCCATCAGGATACCACTGACACCCCTACCACCCAGCCACCAACATCAGCTCTGGCCAAACGACCCCACACCAGTGTTTCCAGGCCACAGACTGACGGACCACAAGTACAGAAGCCAGAGTCACCACCCACTAACAGGCAGGATGCTTATGGCCCTGGTGCAAGTGGGACTGCCAGACCTGTGCAGGAGACACAGGCACAGGGGGCTAGGCCCAGTGGGAAGGCATCAGTGGCCCAGGTGGGAGGCCAAATGATGGATGCTGCAGCCCAGGAGGTGATCTCTGAGGTCCTGGGAGCATACCACCATACACAAGATAGGATAGGCCAGATCCTGGCCACCCTGGAACAGAGTCAAAGGCTGCAGATAGCCCAACATCAAGAGACCATGAGCAGTAGAAACAACTCAATGTCACCATGGCCACTATTGCAGGGGTGCTGCAGCACCACTACCCAAACCAGCCTGAGACCCCCACAAACCTGGAAGCCCCTACCACTGCCAAGGACACAGACCTGCCCTCTACATCAGCAGCAGCAACTGGACTGGTGGCACTGGACACACAAGAGACCAGCATCCCTACCTGTGCAGCCCAACACGAGACACTCAAAAGGTCCCTCAGACCCAGATATGGCACTGGAACACCTGCCAAGACCAAGGCCCCCACAAAGAAGTGACTTTGACCTGAACTGTCTCCCAAGTATGCCACTGTGCTATCATCCTCACCCGCATAGCAACTTAACAACTTGCAAGGGACATATGGACCAATACCCACTGCCACCAATCTCTGAGCCCATGTACCCTATCACTGTACAGCACACCAATGCATTTGTGACACCAAATAAAACACATTTACACAAATTTGTATGTCCTCTGTCATAATTAAGATTCAATTGTAATTATGAATGGTTTTGCCAGTCAATTCCATATTCATACCGTTATTGCAGGAATGGTACCCCATGCACAAAATCGTCTGGAGTAAACCAAAATGTATACCATGTTTGTTTCCATGGCACATGCCACCTTATTCTTCAGGTAACAGTGCCAATGACTACAGACACCACATCCCCCCAAAAATGAGTCAGACTAACATTATGCAGTGCAGACAACATCATCAGTGAACAGTACCTCATAGTCACTGAAAGTATAGTTGGATCAGCTGGTTCCTGGAGTGGACATCTTCACCCTCTTCATCCTCACCATCACTCTCATCCCCACTCATAGGTAGCAGGACTGGATGTACAGCACCCTCCTCCTCTAGTAGGGGGATAGCTCTCCTCACAGCACGTTGTGCAGCATGCAGCAGGCCACCACTATTCTACACACCTTCTCAGGGCCATAGCACAGGGATTACCCAGAGAGATGGAGGCAACGAAATCTAGCCTTTAGGAGACTGATAGTGTGCTCAATCACCCTCCTAGTATTTCACGGGCATCATTATAATTCCTCTCTGCATCTGTCCTGGGATTTCTCACAGGTGTCAGGAGCCATTGCAAGTTGGGGTAGCCAGAATCACCTGCAAAAGTGGTTGAAACAGGACTGTAACAAACTGCCATTACTTGCAGATAGCCTGGCTGTCAATTATGTACTGATCCAGTGTCATACACACTCACCTATGAGTCATCCTCTGTCCCCTTGTAGTTGTTCCATCATGTGTGGCACACTGCTGTTCCTCAGGACAAAGGAATCATGAACTGATCCTGGAAACATGGCATTTACATGTGAAATTTACTGGTGAGCAGTACACACCAATTGTATATTCATTGAGTGGAAGTTCTTTCTGTTCTTGTACACCTGTTCATTCACTCTTGGGGGGATGAGAGCTATGTGGGTGCCATTGATGGCACCTATCACAAGGGGAATGTTAGAAAAATGGATAGAAATCAGACTTGATGGCAGGGAGTTCAGCCCTTTGGGGAAACTTGACATATGTCTGCAGGTGTTGTACAAATACATCGAGAAATTTGGACAGGGAGAGGCTAAACATTGGCTGTGAGAACCCAGCACCCATGCCCATTGCCACCTGATATGAGCCCACAGCCAAGAAATGGAGTACAGAGAGCACTTGCACTTCAGTAGGGATGGTCTGCTGATTCCGATTAACCAGTGTCGGTACAGGATCCAGTAAAGCACATAGGTCATGGATTGTTGCACGATCGAGTCGATAGGTGACAATGATGTGACGTTCCACCATGGTTTCCAAATCAACAAGAGGTCTGTACACAGATGGGGCCCTCCCTCGCCACATGGGTCTGTCCCTATGGGGAGGAAAGAACACATATGAGGGACACACATACACAAGCAAAACATGTTGTGTATGAATAACTGCTGTACAATACGTTGGTTACACACACAAGTGATGTATGATGTACAACTTTAGGGAGAGATGTGAGGAACAGATGCTCATGTGGGCAGGTGACAAAGGGCTGGTACCTGAAGGCCCTTAATGGAGCTCATGACCAGGAAATATGTTTGTGGTGCTAGCAAAATGGCAGCCTCCTGCCATCCAGATATGAAGGAGTGGGAGTGACCTCATTCTGCTGGCGGTAGCTGTAATGGTGGAAGGCGGTGTTCACCGCTGTGCACACATTCATTGGTTTACATGGTTGTCAATGGGGAACGTGGGCCTATCATGATCACCATCGGCTGTGACAGTGCACACCGCCGCGGAGCGTACGCCATGTTGTCACCCCAATTTCACTTGACTCCTGGATCCCGTGCATGAAAGTACTCCACTGAGTGTGCTGCTGTGTCCTTACTCTGGTTACTCCAATAGCACGAGTCACAGGGGAAAAGGCCCGGGCCTTCACCACGGACGAGCTGGAAAAGCTGGTGGATGGGGTCCTACCCCTGTATTCCAAGTAAAATGGCCAACCAGAGGAGCAGGTGAGTTGTCGGTTGCCTTGCATGGATGTGTGTGATGGTGGTGTATGCCTGTATGCATGTGTGGTTGATATGTACCTGCACAGGTGTAGATTGTGTGGCAAGTATTGTGAGTGAGGTCGTAAAATGATCCTGTGAAGTGTGACGATATGTCAGATGTATCAAATGGCCATATCCTGACGTCTGTTTTTCTTCTCTGTGTGTCCTATACTGGTCAGCGCTCATCAGAAGAGGGGACTATGGCAGGCCATCACCAGGGAGGTGCGGACCCTTGGGGTCTACAGCTAGTGGAATACCCACTGTAGGGAGCGGTGGGAGGACCTGCCGTGCTGGGCCAGGAAGACCTGCGAGGCCCAGCTGGGGAAGGCCTCCCAACGAGGAAGGGGTGCCCGTCGGACCCTAAACCCCCTAATGTGCCGCAGTTTGGTGGTGGCCTATCCGGATTTGGATGGGCGCTTGAAGGCAGCACAGCAGCTACAAGGGGGCGAGTACCAACACAGTTTCATACCACTTTGATGGATGTGTTTGGGTGCTGTAGTATGTATGCTGTCTAGTGCCAGGCACTCTGACAGGTGTCTTCCAGAAGTCCTGCCCCCATGGGCATGAAAATGATTAGGGGCAGGTCTAGCAGTTCATCAGGTCTGTGTGTTATGTGGGAAATGTGTTATATTCTGGGGTAGTGGACACTAGTCAGGGGCATAGTCATGTAGGTGCTGCACGTAGGTGTGTAGGCTGGATGGGAATGTGTGTGCACCAAGAATGTACATCCATTCGGGTATTTAAAGATTTCTCTCATGTTTTGTCTCCCCACCCCTGTGCTCTTGTGTTCTTTGTGAACATCAGCATCATCTGGAGAGGGAGCAGTGGCACCGGCAAGTGGGGATGCAGCGGCCCAGGGCTCGAAGGAGGCAAAGTCAACCGACGCAAAGGGGACCAGTGTGTTGGAGGGCGAGAGGAGTACCACGGGGGAGGCAACTACCACTGGCGGTAGTGACTCTGATACCTCCTCTGATGGGAGCACCCTGGTGGTGGCGGACCCTAGTTGGCCCACCCATTCTGTTTCATCTTCCGCCACCTCCATACCATCACCGCCTTCCCAGTTGCTCCCCACCCACTTGCCCGTGCCCGCTCACCCAGAAGGGTGGGCATCTCCTTCACCCCAGAGACCTCATCCCCTGCCCCAGTCAGCCCTGCTGCCCTCACGGAGGAGGCTATTGACCTCCTGAGGACAATCTCTGTAGGGCTGACAACCATCGTGAATGCCATCCAGGGGCTAGCATCCCAGATGCATCAATGCAATGCATACCTGAGAGGAAATTACGAGTCCATGCCTGGCCTACAGAGATCTTTTTAGGCTCTGGCCTCCTCTTTGATGGCAGCCAGTGTTCCTGGCCTTTCCATCCCACTCCAACCACCTCTACCGCTTCCACCACCCCACTCCCTTCACCCATCCCAAGGTTCAGACAGTCATGCACACACCTCAACACACAAGAAGCACACAAAGAAACACAAGCACCACACTTCCCACCACAGGCATACACACAGACAACATACAAAGGCACACACGACAACATCCACTTCCCCAGTGTGTCCACCTCTTCCGTCTCCCTTTCTGTCACCTCAACATGCACACCCACAAGCACTGCACCCTCAGTCACTACTGCTGGCCCCATTCTTGCAGTCACCACAACATCAGACATCCAGTCATCCGCCCTAAACACCACACCTGCACTTACCACAACAACATTGACTGACACATGTAGCACACTCACCAAACCTGCAGACACCTAGACAACATCCATGTACACTGGCAGCTTGTCTTGTCCCACTGTGTCCATCTCCCCTCCCAAGACACTCAAACATTCCCAGACACCCACTCAATACATACACTGCACCTCAGCATATTGTACAGGCACCTGCATCCATGTCCAGCACACCTACACCAGTTACAAGCATTCCCTCTACCTCCACTCCCACACCTTCCTCCATGTCCACCCCAACTGCCCCTAAAAAACTTTTCCTGTCCCGTGTTGACCTGTTCGAACCCACTGGCCCAGCATGTCTCATCCCTAAACGTGCCCATCTCCTTGCCCTCTCCACTCCTTCCTTGTCTAAGTCCGCCCCAGTCCACCCTTGCCATTCCCGTGCCCTTCCCCCAGAGAGGAAGAAGCCCTGTCCTGCCCCAGGTCCAACTGCCACCCCCCGGTCCAAGACCACTCCCCCACCTTCCAAGAGCAAACCCAAACCCCTTCCACCTCCCAAACGTTAGCCCAAGCACCCCCTCCCAGACGTAAGTCCCCACCCCCGCCACCCCCTGCCCCTGTTCCCTGAGGTGCCTGGCTGCCCCAACGATGTCCCTTTACGGTGGAGTACCATGTGCACATGTGGGAGTCAAGTTCGGGCCATTTGGGCCCTTCAGGCTGTTACTCATGGACTGGCCAATGGCCTTATTTGGACATTACTTTTTACTGTTCTATTAAAGCTTGTGTGCCCAGTGGTGCTGTTGGCACAATATGGAGACGTGGTTCATCGTTTCATTGTGGGGATGTGGTGTGCACATGTGTGTACTTTGGGCAGGTTTTGTTTGCCGTTTGTCGGGTAAGTACCTCTTGTTCTGGTGTGTATGGCTTGTGATGGTGTGAGGGGTTGGGAGTGCGTTGCAGGGTGGGTGGAGGGGTGGGTGTGTAACTGTACCCTTTCTCCCCTTGTTTACTAGGTTGCAGTACTTACTGTCATCATCTTCGTCGGCAGTCAAGGTCGTGGAGGTATATCACAAGGAGCAGGACTGCCATTATTTGCCACTCTCTCTCCATGTTTGCTTTGGCGTGTTGTGTGTGCCTATGGTGAGTGTTTCCTTTTATTTGGTTTGTTTCCGCCATGCTTTGCGTGGCAGTAGTTCCTACCCCGGAACTGACGGCAGTCTTGTGCTTCATTATTTGTTGGGCGGGTGGGGCCTTTCCGTCGGCCTGTGGCAGCATCTTCCGTCGTTGTCGGCATTCCAATGCTGACGGTGTATGGATATCCCGCTGGCTGTTTCTCATGTGCTTCATAATTTGGCGGTCCGGACCGCCAGCCTGTTGGCTGTAGTTAGCGCCACCATTTTCATAATGAGGGCCTAAGTGTTGTAAGGTTTTGAACATTGCAATCCCCCTGCAGTACTAGTTGTGCCATCCACATTAGTAGTCCTATAAACATGGCTGAGACCTGCCACTGCAGTGTCTGTGTGTGCATTCTTGCACTGCCAATTCGACATGGCAAGTGTACCCACTTGCCAGGCCTAAACCTTCCCTTTTTATACATGTAAGGCACCCCTAAGGTAGGCCTTAGGTAGCCCCATGGGCAGGGTGCAGTGTTTGTTCAAGGTGGGACACGTACTGATGTGTTTTACTTGTCCTAACAGTGAAATACTGCTAAAGTCAGTTTTCAATGTTGCAGCGCCTATCTCTCTCATAGGTTAACATGGGGGCTGCTTTAAATATCTTTAAAGTGCAGATTCCCTTTGGGAGCAGATGGAAATGTGGGGTTTGGTGTCTCTGAACTCACAATTTAAAAACACATCTTTTAGTAATGTTGGTTTTTAGATTGCTAGTTTAAAAATGGCACTTTTTTAAAGTAGTCATTTTCTTGCTTAAACCATTTTGTGACTCTGCCTGTTTGAGGATTCCCTGTCTGGGTCAGTTTGACAGTTGGGCTGTTTGTGAATCCCCTCTAGACAGTGAGACAAAGGTAGCTGGGGTGTAGCCTGCATATCTTGATGGGCCATCTGTGATAGAAAGGAGAGAGGAGTGGTCACGTACACCTGAATGGGCTGTGCCTGCCCTCTCATACACAGTCTCCAACCCCCTGGTGTGTGTCTGGGTCCGGGCATGGGCAAGGCAGGATCTTGCAAATAAGGAAGACTTCCCTTTGAAGTTTACCAACTTCAAAGGCAGAAAGGGGTATAAGTAGTGGACCCAAAACGCCATACTTTAGATTTCTTCAGGATCACTTCTGGAACCAAGAGGAACCTCTGCCAAGGAGAAGAGCTGAAGAGCTGAGCAGGAGTGCAGCCGCTGCCTGTGACTGTGTTTTGTTGGGCTTTCCTGCAGTTAAAGCTTCTGCCTGTGAAAGGGGACAAAGACTGGACTTTGTGGTTTATTCCTGCTTGTGAGGAATATCCAAGGGCTTTAACTGAGCTTGCCTCCTTGTTGAAGTAAGCCTCAGCAAGGCCTACTAAGTGCAAGGGGTTCGCCCTTCTCTGCACAAAGTCCTCAGACCATATAGGAAGAAGTTGGCACAGAAACTGAAATAAAATACAAAGTTTATTAAACCTTATGAGGAGGTACTACAGTTCAAACAGCACCCTTCGGTAATGTTTGAAGTAGCACACTGAACTAAGAGAGCATGGTCCTTTTATACCCACGCAGGTGCTAAAAGAAAGTGGTACAATAATAGAAGCAAGACTTACATACATGTAAGGTCATATGGAAATGCACAGTCGACAGGTAGGAGGGGCTAACAGCTTCAAGGACTAGTTGACACATTACTGTCTGTTACTGATTACTAACAGCTGTAGATCTTACTGGGCATATGCGAAAGTAGGAGATGCTAAATATAACTTGTCACTAGACAGATTTTCAAGAGTAGTTAACAGGAAGGTAGGACAGAGCACATGGCAGAGAAAATGGCTGCCATGAATACAAAATGGATTCCGCCAAATGTTCACAATAGTTGCTAGATACAAAATGTCTTCTGCTAATGCTTAATCTAATTGCTATTAAATTACAACATCCTGTTTTGAAGTATCTGGGCCATCAAAGACTTCCTATTGCCAGCACCTGGACTCTCTGCTGAGACTCCTGCCCTGTCAAGTGGTGTCCTATCTAGTGCCTGGGCAATTTAAAGGTGAAGTTGTCAGACAAAAGCTGAAAATCCACGCACATAACATCCTGCAGGAAATGTTTCGACACACCATCTGCAATGCGGATGATAAACGGCGCGCAGTTCGCTTTGTGGCTAGAATTGATGCTCCACCTCCATCGCAGGTGGGAAATCGATGCATTGCGGCTGGAGAAACGACACACAACACCCACTTGCGGCTGCTGATAACAACGCAAACCCCACGCAGCGCGGTTTTCTAACACAGTGCAACAGGATTTTCCACACATCGTCCCTGGGTGTCAAAGTCAACCAGACTGCGCGAATCCCAGGTGCCCTGTCTGGAAATTGACACATCGCTCTCTTGTGATGGAGAAAACCAACACATCACCAACCAGACAGAAATGAATCAACACATTTCCTCCCTTGCAAGAATGGAATTGACTCATCGCTGCCCTTTTCCAACACACACTCGCCAGTGCGGCTTTATTTTTTACGCTAACCAGGTACTTTGTGCAAAATGATCGTTTCCATTGTTTCCTATGGAGTAAGACTCTTATGCTTTTAGAAAATTCATATTTTAACTCATGTATGTTGAATTTTTGTTGTTTTGTTCTTGTTTGATGTAGATAAATAGTACCTATCTTTCTAAACTGGGGTGGTGCCCATTTTGTAGTGTTTTCACTGTATTACTATCTGTGTTGGTACAAATACCTAACACATTGCTTCTGAGTTAAGCCTGCCTGCTTGTACCAAGCTACCAAGGGGGTCAGTGGGGGTTAACCAGGTGTGTTTCTCCTTTGCCCTGACTAGAGTGAGGGTCCCTGCTTAGACAGGGGCAACCGGACTGCCAACCACAGACCACATTTCTAACACTGCTGATCAGCGGTGAGGACTGGACTTGTATTTGTACTTGACATACAGTGATTAAGTGTACACTACTGTTTTCAGTGCACACCATTACGTGACCACTCACTACTTGTTTTTACTTTTGCTCTGTTTGGACTTTTTCCCTGCTTCCATATTTTTGGTGATCAGCGGTGAGGATTGGACTTGTATTTGTACTTGACATACAGTGATTAAATGTACACTACTGTTTTCAGTGCAGACCATTACATGAGCACATACTACTGTTTTTACTTTTGCTATCTTTGGACTTTGTTCCTGCTTCCATATTTTTGGTGATCTTTTTATTTGATTCTTGAACTTCTCATTGGGAACTCTATTTCTGCCTTAGAACTTTGCACTTTTTATTTGCCATCATCTCTCTATCTGGAGATGCATCAGCTGGAGCTGCTTTTGAATTTGGGAAACGAGAAGGTTACACAGTTGCTCAATTGAAACAGTTGTGTAGGGATCTTGCCTGTCCCATTAAATTAAGAGCTCCACCAGGAAGGAGGAGCTGCAAAAGGCACTGAGGGCATGGCTGACAGCCAATGGGTCAGGAGGCATACAGAGGATGCGGATGGGGAAGTGCAGAGGGTTCATGATGTGGTAGTGGATGTACCTGTTACGCCTGGGGGGAGGGTCTCCAGGGCAGGTAGCAGTGTGTCATCCAGCAGTCTGACTCCTGAAGAGTTGCAGGACAGACAGGGAGAGAGGGCTCATCATTTGGAGTTAGAGAAGTTGATGAGGGAAATGGAAGAAAGGAGCATGGCCTTAGAGGAGAAAAGGATACGCTTGGCTCATGGGCTAAGATTAAGGAAGCTGGAGGTCATGAGGGCTGAGTCTACCTTAAATGGTGGCAGCAAAAATCTTATATTCAGTGCTGATGAAGAAGTGCACATGCCCAGAGACTTGGGGCCAGATGTATGAAAAAGTTTTGCACTTCCAAACGGTGCGAATCGGTAAATTCGGCCGTGTGCAAGTGCAAAACAGTGGTCTGCAATGCATGAAAGGCATTTGCAGACCACAAATAAGAAATCGCTAAAATTGCGATTTCTTGCGTTGCGACCTGGAAATTGCGAGTCGCAATTAGCGATTCGCAAATTCCAGGTCGAAAGGCAATGCTGCAAAAAATCGCAAATTGCGATTTTTCGCAGAATGGAATTTTGCACATGCAAAATACCATGGACTGCAACCAGGTGGTAACCTGGTGCAAAATTTAAAAATGCATTTAAAATGCATTTTTAAATTGAACATGTAAAGCACACATGCCCTTATGGCATGTGTGTACTTTAAATGTCCCCCAAAACAATTTTGGGGTGCAGCAGAGGGGGCCAAAGGCCCCCTGCACCCTGGGGATTTGCATTTCCAAAATTGCTATTTCTGGTTCAGAAATCGCTATTTTGGAAATGCAAAAAATTCAGCTATGGCCCAACAGGCCCATAGCTGCGAATGGGGCCGGTATTGCAATTTGCGATTCGGTAATAGCATTTGCGATTTTTAAGAAATCACTATTACCGAATCGCAAATGTGATACATGGCACTTCGCGAGTCGGTAATAGCGATTTCTTAAAAATCGCTATTACCGAATCGCAAAGGGCTGTGATGATACATCTGGCCCTTGGTGCTCTACTTGAAGGTGGGGGTCAACATACACCAGGAGATCTCAGGGTTATGATGTAGCTCTAGTGATGGGCAGGGCCCCTGAGGTGGACTGGGGATCTTGGATAGGGAGTCATATTCCTTGTGGTGGGAAGGACACTCTACTGGCTCTAGGTGAGAGTGACAGGGAGAAGGGTTCCCCCACGTATGGGTCCTGGTTATGGAGTGATGAGGCACCCCAGTAGAGTGTGGGTCGAGTGTCAGGGACCGTCAGGTGCAGTGTGGGTCGAGTGTCAGGGACCGTCTGGTGCTGTCTGACCAGTCTCAGGAGGGTGATGTGGGGTGCTTTTTCCAGGCTGAATCACTGGATGATTGGGTGATGGGTAGTTTGGTTAACTCATGTGAGGGGCTGTGGGATGTGATTACTGGAGAACATTTGTCCAGTCCTTCTTTTCCAGAGCTATGCCAACACCAGGTGGAGTGTGAGTTCTCTAACCCCAGGGAACTTGCACTGGAGGCAGACCTATGGGTGAGTACCAGAGGGTCTGAAGAGGCATTTGTGGGTGCTCCTGAAGGGAGAGGTCTAGGTACTTCCCAACCAGGTGAGGTGGGAAAGAATTGCAGTGTTCCAGGTCGGTCCCAGTGTAGTGGAATGGGTGAGGGATCCCATGTCCAGTCTCAGAGGAGAGGGAATGGGGTGGGCTGAGTCCCAGAGTGCCCGAGATCCAGTCCCAGGTCCTGGAGGGTTCCGTGAGTGAACGCTAGGAGGGGAGCCTGGCCTGTCCTGTAGGGCCATCGGCTGAGGAAGATCCCCTGGTGTCAGGAAAACTTGGGGGTGCATCTGTAGCCATCGTGCCACCAGTTCTGGTGGCTGACAGTTCCACTCCTAGTAAGAAGGTACAGAAGTCCAGACAGAGGGTTGAGAGGGGGTTTGGGCCCCAGTGGAGAACCTGGAGAGTCAGGGGTTAGCTCTGAGGTCAGAGCCCCTAGGAATGACCTTGGTGATACCATTTCTGAGCTGGGGGGAACCAGGATCTACCAGGTGGGAAGAGGTCAGGGGACCAGGGCCAGCCAGACTCTTGTGTATCCCTTAGGGAAGGTGTTTCCCTGGTGGGGGGTAGCTGTGCCCCCGGGAAGTCCTGGCTTGCCAGGAAGTGGTCCAGCCTCAGGGTGGTGACTTTGGGTTGGATGGTCAGGTTCAAGGGTAAGCTCTGACCTGATGGGGGACAGGTGGGCTCCCCAGGAAGTCCTGGATTGCCAGACAATGGTCCAGTCTGAGGGTACAGACCCTAGGCTGGAAGGTCAGGTGCAAGGGGTAAATCTTGACCTGATGGGGGGGTTTGCTCAATCACCCCCCCAGTGTGACTTCTAGGGGTACCCTCGATGGTGGGAGGTGCAAAACCCTGGAGTAGGAGCAGGGGAAGGAGAGACTCACCCGTGACCCCAGTTCAATCCAAGGGTACAGACCCTGGGTTGAAGGGCCAGGTTCAGAATGTCCCCCCTGACCTGGAGGGAAGTGCTACTGCTAACAGTACCCCTACCATGTTGGATTCTGGGGGTCACTCCTAGTGTGTGGGTGCAGGCCCCAGAAAGAAGGGTAGGGGAGAGAAGCCTTACCCCTGACCTGGTCCAGCCTGAGGGTACAGGCCCCAGGTTGGAAGACCAGTTGCACGTTAATACCCCTGCACCTGTGGGAGAATTGTGCACAACTGCCTACGCAACAAGCCTGACAACTCTGGACTCTGGGGGTACCACTCATAGGGGAGGGTACAGAGCCCCAGTTGGGAGGACCGGTGTCAGGCTGTCATCCCTGACCTGGTGGAAGGGAGAGTGGTCAAAGGTTGCCGGGCACCTGGGGCTACTGCCCACCACTCTCCACAGTCACAGTGGTTGGAGAGCCTTAAAAGGCCTGGGGCAAAGCTCTCATTCCTAACAGCTGTCAGTGGCCACTGTGGCTTGCTGTTTTGGTGGACGGAGTTGCCCCTGGGGAGGAACAGGAGTCACACCCCTGGGTAGAGTGGGCCACACAACTGTGTTGGCTATGGTGGTACTGGCTGCCACCCTGGGATACTTCTGTGAGAAAAGTAAAGTTAGGTGCTGCACTGATGGTATCTGTAGATGAGAAGAAGGGTTCCCCATGGGTTAGCTTAGTGGGCCCTGAGAGTAAGAACGAAGGGATCCTACTGGAGTCAGGAAGGCTTAGAATTGGAACATGCCTCTGCTGTTGTGGGCTAGGGTCCCGGTTCTATCGCCCCAATCATGGAAGTCCATCAAAGTATTGATTGGTCTCCCCTGGCTTTAGGCTGGTGGGGGTTGTGTTGGAAATGACCCTTTTGTAGGGTCATCCCCAATCATTTTGCCTCCTTCCTTCTATTTATTCTGACCAGTTTTTGTTGGCTTTAGAACTCTGGGCATTTACCACTGCTAACTGGTTCTAAAGTGCATATGCTTTCTGTGTAAATTGTATTGATGATAGGTTTATTCAAGAATGGCATATTTGGGGGCATATTTATACTCTGTTTGCACCGAATTTGTGTCATTTTTGTTCGCGCAAATCCAGCACAACCTTAACTCCATATTTATATTTTGACGCTAGACCCGTTTAGCATCAAAATATTGGAGTTAACGTCATTTTTTACAGTGAAAACCTACCTTGCGTCAATGAGATGCAAGGTAGGCGCTCCCGGGCAAAAAATGACTCAAAGGCCTTTGTGCCTTATTTATCCTCCCCTGCAAAAATCACGCACGGGACGAGGAGGGCCTTAAATAATGGCGCGAAGCCTGTTTAGCACCATTATTTAACACCTGGGTCAGGGCAGGCGCTAGGGGACCTGTGGGCCCATTTCCATGGCCAGAGACCATGAAGCAGTCCACAGGTGCCCTTCCCTGCCCCCAGAGACACCCCCAGCCACCCCTACCCACACCTGGAGGACACCTAAGAATGGGGGGGACCCATCTAAGGTAAGTCTAGGTAAGTTTTAAATAGTTTTTCCACATGCCATAGGGGGCCTAACTTGTGCCCCCCTAAATGGAACTGTGCCTAGTGTCCATGTCCAGGGGACATAAGTCCACTGGGCATGGCCTTTGGGCACGGGGCATGACTCCTGTTTTTACTAGTACAGGAGTCATATCCATGGGGGTTGTGCATCAAAAAATGACGTTAGTCAGGTTAGCATAATTTTTTCTGACTCTATCCTGACTAGCGCCATTCTTTGACACACAACCTCCTGTTTCCCATACGCCTCCCCCACCCGGTTAGCATAATTTATTTTGACGTTAACTGGGCCTTACCGCCGTCTAGAGTCATTCCTTAAATATGATGCCCCGCTGGCGTCCAGAAATGGCACTAGCCGGCGGTAAACTTTTTGACGCAAACCTGCACTAACGCAGGTTTGCGTCAAAAAGTATAAATTAGGGCCTTGATTTTTACTGGTAAGTCCTTAGTAGAGTGCACTGGAGGTGCCCCGTATCACCCACATTAGTAGTCCTATAAACATGGCCCAGACCTGCCACTGCAGTGTCTGTATATGCAGGCTTGCACTGCCAATTGGACTTTGCAAGTGTACCCCATTGCCAGGCCTAATCCTTCCCTTTTTATACATGCAAGGCAGCCCTAAGGTAGACCCAAGGTAGCCCCTTGGGCGCAGTGCAGTGTATGTTAAAGGTGGGGCATGTACTGATGTGTTTTAGATGTCCTAACAGTGACATACTGGTAAATTCAGTTTTCACTGTTGCAAGGCCTGTCTCTCTCATAGGTTAACATGGGGGCTGCCTTTAAGTATCTTTAAAGTGGAGATTACCTTTGGGAGAAGATAGAAATATGGAGTTTAGGGTCTCTGAACTCACAATTTAAAAAGACATCTTTTAGTAAAGTTGTTTTTTGGATTGTTAGTTTGAAAATGCCACATTTAGAAAGTATGGCAACAAAAGCAAACAAACACAAATGATGGACGAAATACAGAACTAATTAAACATTCACCCCAGTCACAGATCTGGGTTTAATCCATCAATTATTTTTCTCACCATGCCACCGCAGTTTGGACCCATCCATATGCAAATCAGCCTTTACCCTGTTCCTCATAGAAACAGTCCAGCCCGAACTGCTAGGACAGGTTCTCCCTGGACCAGAAACAAGCATCCTGGGATGGAATGCAGAATACTGAAGATCTGAGGAGGAGTGCTGTCCCTGCCTGTGACTGTGCTTTGTTGGGCTACCCTGCAGTTGCTGCTTTTGCCTATGAAAGGGGACAAAGACTGGACTTTGTGGGATATTCCTGTTTGTGAAGAATATCCAAGGGCTTTAATTTAGCTTGCCTCCTGTTTTGAAGTCTCAGGGCCATCAAAGACTTCCTCTGCCAGCACCTTGACTCTCTGCTGAGACTCTTGCCCTGCCCAGTGGTGTCCTATCCAGTACCTGGGCCCTTGAAAGGTGAAGTTAGCAGACAAAAGCTAAAAATCCATGGACAGAACGCAGTGAGGGGAAATTTTCATCGCACTATTTGCAGTGCGGCTGATAAACGACACGCCGCTGGCTTTGTGGCTAAAATTGATGCTCCACCTGCATCGCGCCTGGGAGATTGACACATTGTGGCTGGAGAAATGGCGCTCAACACCCACTTGCAGAAGCTGATAATGACGCAAACCCCACCCCACATGGTTTTCTAACACTGTGCACAGGATTTTCCTGGACGTCAAAGTCAACCCGACTCTGCGCAGATCCGAGGTGCCCCATCTGAAAATCGATGCACTGCTCTCTTGTAAGGGAGAAAAATTAAGCACCACCGACCAGACCGGAGAAGAAACGATGCACGGCCTCCCTTGCGAGGAAGGAATCGACGCATCGCTGCCCTTTTCCGACGCACACTTGCCCGTGCAGCTTTATTTTTTACACTAACCAGGTACTCTGTGCAAAATCATCATTTCCATTGTTTCCTATGGAGTAAAACTCTTATTGATTTGAAAATTCATATTTTTACTTGTGTATGTTGGATGTTTGACATTTTGGTCTTGTTCGATTTACAGAAATATTACTATTTTTTTAAACTGGTGTGGTGTCCATTTTGTAGTGTTTCACTGTGTGTGTTGGTACAAATACTTTACACATTGCTTCTGAGTTAAGCCTGCCTGCTCGTGCCAAGCTACTAAGGGGTTTGAGTAAGAATTAACCAGGTGTGTTTCTCCTTTGCCCTGACTAGAGTGAGGGTCCTTGCTTGGACAGGGAGTTACCTGACTGCCAACCAAAGACCCGATTTCTAACAATAGTCAATATGGGTTTGGCGTTGTTCATGAATTAGGACAATTGTGGTTCGAGAGAGGCTGCATGACCTCTTCTGGATCACCTATCTGAAACAGTAACAAAGTACAACCATTGCTGAAAACATTACAGTTACCTGCAGTGTAAAATGTGCAGCTCACTAGAAAGCAATTGATTACATATCATTAGGAAATACTTATGCTGACAAAGTAGCAATGTATTCTGCATTGCATTGCACTTCCTTTAATGAAGAAGTGAGTTAGGGAAGTGACAGTGAGACAAGTCAAATTTCTTTATGACAGCCATTGATACTTGGGAAGTCAAAAGATTGTAGAATGAAGTGACAGATGAAGAGAAGCAAGTTTGGACTAGAGCAGGGTGTGTCCAGAGGAATGAGGATGATGTTTGGATTTCAAGTGAGGGTAAAGCAGTATTGCTAAATAGTTTATTGTACCAAGTGGCAAGATACTACCATGGACAGGCTCACATAGGTAGAGATACAATGATTAGAACATTCAGACAAGACTGAAACAATTCTAGTTGCAATGAATCATATGTGCAGGGACTGGGAGAAGGAGTTTGTTGTCTTTTGTGTTACCAATTTGAATCCAGCTGAACATTTTCGGAAATTAGGATTGCTTTGGAACTGAACTTTGAGATCTCATTGCTGCTTGCTGAACAGAGACACTATTTGCTGGAAGTGCTAATCAATGATTAACAGGTGAGTTATCATTAGGGACATTTGAACTTTTAGTTGAAACTTTTGAATTTTGTAAATAAGAGTCTCTTGATGAACTCTTGATTTATCAAATTTTTGTTTTTGAAAAGACTGTTTTTGACTTTGCTTTGCTCATATAAAGAAAAGACAGTGAACTAATTCAAAGCTGTTTTTGCATTTTTTTATTTTTTTTATTTATTTTTGAATTAGATATATTTTGGGATGAGTCTAGACAAGCCATGAATTCAGATCAAAGTAAGAAAAGTAAATTTAGGTATGTGTGTGTAGGTTTACCAATGATGTGTGTGATTGTATTGATGATTATTGGATTGAGTTTGCATGTGAAGGATGAGAGTGATGAAACGTCAGACACAAGTGCCCGGAATTCAAAAGGTTCACTCACAAATCAAGGTCCCCTATAAGAGGATCAGACACTTTTACACACAAATAGTTCTAAAGGAGATTTGGCATGAAATGTATATTACAAATTATTATATGAGTACATTGAAACCCTTGAGGTGCAGAACTGCTATGTCTGTACGAAAAATCCTTCATCAGTACAGGAAGGAATCACTTATCATAGCTTGCCACTACCTTTTGGAATTTTTTTGTAGTCTCTTACAAACACGGCTGTATGATCAGGGGTATTATCAATACTTCTATTCAAACTATGATTTAGGCCCTCATTATGACATTGGTGGTGGGTGATAAAGTGGCAGAAATACCACCAACAGGCCGGTGGTAATTATTGCCAAATTATGACCATGGCAGTGAGAACTGCCATAGACAGCCAATGTTTCACACCATCCGCCAGGGTGTTAACTCCACGCACCATGGTGGTCGCCATTAACAGCCAGGCGGAAGACAAAGTACCGCCCATAATATTATGACACAGGAAACCGCAAGGATTTAAGGGGAGGTGCCAGTGCCATCAAAAGCCTGGCGGAAACAGAACACAAAAAACAAAAAACTCACCAACAAGTGCACAGAGGACTCCACCGCCGACATGGAACCAGAACTGCAAGCCTTTGCGATGCTCTTCTACGCCATGCTCCACGTCGAACACCAATGCTGATGAAGATGACGACGGTGAGTACAGCCACCTAGCACACAAGGGAGGGAGGGAGGAAAACAAGAGTGACACACACACACGCACAACACACACCAGAGAAACACACACCATGCACATAACCAGCTGCTCATGTAAACCAATTGCACTCAGCACAATAAAAAATGGACCAGATTTCAGAAGTACTGAAAATGTATTAGCAAGGGAAAAGCCACCACATGAACATGATATGTACAATTGTCCATAAAGGGCCAATGCTCAGTCCAAAGTATAAAGGGCCCACATGGCCATAAGGCACAGTCCAAGGCCCAACTTGTCTCTTGACATCAACTGCACAGAACTCTACAGGGGCATAATTTTGTAAGTGGGCAAGCACCTCAAGGGGATGGGGTGGGGGGCACCTCAGCCGAAATCTGGAACTTACCCACTGGTTCTGGAGGGGGGCTCCATGCCCATATCTCTGTGCTGGGGAGTGCAAGGCCACAGTCTCTCAGGTGGGTGACTTGCCCACTGGTTCTGGAGGGGGCTCCATGCCCATTTCTCTGTGCTGGGGAGTGCAAGGCCACAGTCTCTCAGGTGGGTGACTTGCCCACTGGTTCTGGTTATCACCCTGTCCCTGTGTGTTTTAGCATCATCTGGCGGACGAGCAGAGGCACCGGCGACGGAGGGAGCTGCATCCCACATGGCCCATGAGGGTGAATCCACTGAGGGTGAAAGCACCAGTGGGACGGAGGGCGAGGGGAGCGCCACGATTGAGACAGTAGGGGATACCAGTGACAGCAACTTCTCCTCTGATGGAAGCTCCCTGGCGGTGGCGGACACCTCGGTGCCCACCCCAACAACAGGTACAGCTGCAACCCCCCTACCAGCAACGCCCTCCTAGCAGCCCTTCAGCGTGTTTCCCATGCCCGCTCACCCAGGAGGGTGGGCATCTCCTTTGCCCCAGGCACCTCAGGCCCTGCCCCAATCAGCCCTGCTGCCCTCAGTGAGGAGGCTATTGACCTCCTGAGATCCCTCTCTGCTGGGCAGTCAACCATTCTGAATGCCATCCAGGGTGTCGAGAGGCATTCGCAACAAACAAATGCATACCTGGAGGGTATTCATTCTGGTATGGCAGTCCAACAGAGAGCATTTCAGGCTCTGGTCTCAGCACTGATGGCAGCCATTGTCCTTGTGTCCAGCCTCCCCCCTCCAACTTCCACTACCCAGACCCAATCCCCTCTACCTCAGCCTATCCCAAGCACACCTTCAAACCAGCATGCACACACATCAACACACAAAAGTGGCTCAGGAAAACATAAGCACCACACATCTTCACACAGGCACTCACACAAGCACCATACCCATGCACACAGACCAAAATCCACTTCCTCCACTGTGTCCCCCTCCTCCTCTTCATCCACCTCCCTCCCAGTAGTGTCTTCACTCACACCTGCATGCACTACATCATCACCCAGTGCCTCCATCACCAGCACGCCCATCACAACACCCGCCTCACGAGCAATCACCACCCCCACAACCATGCACACGCCCCCTGTGTCCTCTCCCAGTGTGTCTGTGAGCCCTCCTCCCAAAGTACACAAACGCAGGCACACACCCACCCACCCAACAGCCATCCACCTCACAACAGCCTCCAACCCATGCACCTTCACCCAAACTCAGCAGACCTACACTTCCTACAACTACTACCTCTTCCCCCCACTCCCACACCCCCTCCATCTTCCTGTCCCAGTGTGTCAAAGAAACCTTTCCTTTCTAGCATTGACCTCTTCCCTACACCTCTGCCCCCCATCCTTCCCCTAGGGCCAGGATGTCTAGATCCCAGGCCAGCACCTCAGCCATCAAATCGGTGTCTGCTGTGGTCCCTGCAAGTCCAAGAGGATCAAAGGGGGCACCCGTCAGAGCTGCCAGTGTGCCACCTACCGAAGCTAAGGACCACCCGATTCCGACACCTGCCAAGGTAAAGAAGGGGCCGGCATGCAGAAGGGAAAAGACACACCACCCACCCAGAAAGGCCTCATCCAGAACCAAAGAGGTAGTGCCAAGGTCCCAGAAGTGACTACCAAGGTGGGGAAGGGACACAAAAGCAAGGGAAAGTCACCTCAGGGCACGGAGCCTCCTGGTGAGGAACTGGTGACCCCCATTTTTCATGACAGGCCAGCAACCTGTACTACAGTGAGCACCGCTGCAACAACCGCCACCTGCACCACCACCTGCACTGCCACCTGCATCGCCATCTGTACCGCCCCCTGCACGGCAGCTGCCACAACTACAGTCACCAGCATCATCCCCAATGAACAGCCGTCCAAGGCTGCTGGAGATGGCGTGGTGTCTCCCTCCACTACTACAGACACCTGCCCTATCTCTGCCGCAGGCACTGCCACAGCCACCGCCACCTGCCACTATAGCGGACATCAGCAGCATCCCGAGTGGGCAGCCGTCCGAGGCTGCAGGAGATGTCCTGGACCCTACACACACTACATGAGGCACCACCACCAGCACTGGCACTACCAGCAGTTTGCAGCCTAAGTCGCTGCAGGGTGGAGTTTGGCTCTGACTCCATGGAATATCATGCTACCTGTTCACTGAAAATCTCATGCCTCAGACACCCAGGTGAGGGACTGTGAACTACAACATCCCAAGTGAAGCATCACTGGGCACTAAGGCCTGTATTTATACTTTTTTAGTGCCGCATTTGCACCGCCTTTTGACGCAAAAACGGCGCAAACATACAAAATACAATTGTATTTTGTAAGTTTGCGCCGATTGTGCATCAAAAAGTTACGCAAATGCGGCGCTAAAAAAGTATAAATATGGGCCTAAGCCCCCTCCAGAACCAGTGGAGAAAGGCATCCACTCACCCAATCCTTGGCAGGATGAAGCACACTGGGCACAAAGCACACTCCAGAACCAGTGTAGAAAGGCATCCTTTTGAGAGCCTGTGGCTTTGCACTCCCCAGGACCAATGCGTGGGCATACCAACCACTTGAGAGACTGTGGCTTTGCACTCCCCAGGACCAATGCGTGGGCAAACCACCCACTTGAGAGACTTGAGAGACTGTGGCTTTGCACTCGCCAGGACCAATGCGTGGGCAAACTACCCACTTGAGAGTCTGTGCCTTTGCACTCCCCAGGACCAATGTGTGGGCATACCACCCACTTGAGAGACTGTGGCTTTGCACTCCCAAGGACATCGCTGTGGGCATGTTGCCCCCTCAAGGAGCAGTGGCATAGTACCATCTTCCAGCTTAGGTACCCCCCCTTCCCCTTGAGGTGCCTGTGTGTTTTCAACCTGATGCCCCTGCAGTGTTCTCTCCGTTTTGAGGCAGGAGTCAAGTGTTGGCTTCGCCCATGATTTTTGGGACCACTGGTCCACGGACATTTACAAGGGACAGTGTACGGCCTTCTGTACATAATGTAAATATTTGTATATACTGATTTATTTTTATTTGATTGCCATATCTGAATGTTCCAAAATATCCCTGGTTAAACTCATTTCCTTTTTTCCTTGCGTTCTTCCAGGTGGTGACGGGGTGTATCTGTCATGTTGTTGGATGTGTTAGTGTGTATTGTGTTGTGGGTGAGGGAGGGGGTGTTGCGTGCCGCGTGTGTGTGTAACTCTCTTTTACCTCCCCTGTGTGCTAGGTGCAGTACTCACTGTCGTCGTTGCCGCCGCCTTCTTTCTATTTCTTGGTGTATTAGTAGATACACCAACATAGGGAGGACTTGCAGTTCGGGCTCCATGGTGTCCTGGTTCTTCGTGGAGTGTCGGAAGGTGAGTGGTTCCCCTTCAGTGTACTGTTTCCGCTGTGCTTTTGATGTCGTTGGTACTGCCCCGGAAAAGCTGGCGGATTGGCCTCTCATAATAGGGTGGGCGGTTCATTGTCTTCTGCCTGTCTGTTGGCGGTGACCGCCGTGGTATTTGTTACTACCCCCCTGGCGGTCGGAGTGTTAAAGTGACTGTCTATGTTGGTTGTTTCCTCTGTGGTCGAAATCCAATTTTTTTAACCGCCGGCCTGTTGGCGGTGTTACCGCTGCTTTAACACCGACCGCCAGGGTTGTAATGAGGGCCTAAATGTTGTTTTTCAATACTTGCAGGTGACTCTGGCTACCCAAACCTATCATGGCTGCTGACCTCTGTGAGGAATGCCAGGACAGGGGCTGAGGACCGTTATAATGAGGCACATGGGCGAACCGTTAGAATAATCGAGTGGACCTTCGGCCTCCTGAAGGCCAGGTTCAGGTACCCCCATCTGATAGGAGGATCCGTGTGCTACTCACCCTAAAGGTCTGCCAGATAGTAGTGGCATGCTGCATGTTGCACAAGAAGGCCCTCAGAAGACACATGCCTTTTCTGCAGGAGGAGGGGACTGGAGATGGCCCTTTGGCAGCAGTCGACCCTGAGGACAGTGAGGATGAGGAGGCAGAGGAGGAGGATGAGGACAACAGAACATCAGTTATACAACAATACCTCCAATGACAAACAGGTAGTGGAACTGACCATTAATCTGACCATTGATTTATATGTGTGCCTGTAACATAATGGCATTCACTTCCTTGGCATCTCAACTTACTTTCACCTATGGCTTCTCATTTTCCAGATGTTGGTGATAGGACAACATTGTCCTGATGTGATCACTACAGACTGTTCCAGGTCATTACTTGTTAGCTATCACAGTGTTCAGATCATTTGCACTCAATGTGACTGTTGCCACAAATGCACATTTAAGACACAAAAAACAGTGTTACTGAAATTCTGTTCAAGGGTGTTTATTGTAGTGCTATATAATTGAAAGTAAAGTGCAATGGAATGGGATAATGGTGGAGGAAAGTCCAGCGTATTGTTCCAGTCAGTTTGTAGAACAGGTCCAGTGTCCAAGGGGCCATAGGAAGGGGAGCAATATCAGTTCAAAGTGGACAAGGTGACAGGGTGGGACACAAGGGGGACAATCATGAGAGTTTCATTTCCTGGCGGTGGTCTTGGTCTTGGCAAGTGTCTCTGGCTTCTGTCTGGTTCGCAGGGAATGTTTGCTGGATGGTTCACCTTCTGTAGGGGGAGGGGTACTGGTGGCCTGTGGGTCCTATGGCGGGGCCTCCTGTCCACTAGCTGCAGCTGAAGTGGAGGGCTGGTCAATAGACTGGCTAGTGGTAGGGGCCCGCTGCTATGCTGTCCATTCCCTCATGATGTTGGCCATGTCTGCCAGCACCCCTGCTAAGGAGATCATGGTGGTGTTGAGGGCCTGCAAGTCCTCCCTGATCTTCTGATGGTGTTCCTCCTGCAGCTGCTTGTTCTCCTGCATGTTGTTCAGGATCTGGCCCATCATGTCCTGGGATTGTTGGTAGGCACCCAGGACATTGGAGAGTGCCTCCTGGAGAGTCGGTTCCCTGGGCCTGTCCTCACCTAGTGCACAGCGGTCCTCCCAGTGTCCCTGTTGCCCTGTGCCCCTGTCCTCTGAACGGTGTGCCCACTGCCACTGACCCCAGGTCCCTGATTGTCTTGGGTGTGGACTGGGGTCCCTGTACAGGTAGGCACACTGCTGATTGACGTGTCCTGGGGACAGAGATGTGGGTACGTTGGATTGGTGCTGTGGTGTTGGTAACTGATGGGGAAGGCTCTGTGGTGGTCTGTGAGTGGGCTGGGGTGACCGATTGTCCATGGTCCCTGATGGGCCAGGTTGTTGATCCAGATCCTGGAGTCCAGAGTTACTGTCATCACTGTGGGCATTTTCTGTTGGGGGACTGGATAGTTGTGGCACCTCCTCTCCACTGAGATTGGCTGGGGCACCTGTGGGGATGTAAGGGATGTATTATGCTTTATGCCTGTGACATGTTGTACATCCCTATCTTCCCCGCTATGGTTGCTTTTGCCCTGCCACCTTTGATTATATATGGTGATGTATTGTGGGATTGTTAGTTCCCCTATGCTGTGCATGCTTTGGTGATGGGTGTCCATTCAGGGCTTGGACGGCTGTCCTTGCATTGGGATGGCATTCAGGGCTTGGCATTGTGGTTAGTCATCTGCGTTGGTGCAGTATGTGGGATGGAGTGGAGTGATGGGAGTGAGGGTGTGAGATGACATGCAGGTATGGGGGGTGCTTAGTGTTAAATGTTGACTTACCAGTGTCTACTCCAGTGAGTCCCTCAGGATGCAGTAATGCCAAGACTTGCTCCTCCCATGCTGTGAGCTGTGGGGGAGCAGGCGGGGGGTGCACCGCCAGTCCTCTGGATGGCGAGCTGGTGCCTTGCTGCCAAGAAACATGCCTTCCTCCATAGGTTGTTCCACCTCTCCCTGATGTCGTCCCTTGTTCTTGGATGCTGCCCACGGCGTTCACCCTGTCCACGATTCTCTGCCATAGCTCCATCTTTCTTACAATGGATATCTGCTGTATCTGTGCTCCAAACAGCTGTAGCTCTACCCTGACTATTTCCTTCACCATGACCAGCAAATCCTCATCTGTGAAACAGGGGTGCCTTTGTGGGGCCATGGGTGTTGTGTGATGTGTGTGAGTGTGTGGGTGTTGGGTGGTGTGATTGGGAGTGCGTAGTGGAGTGCGTGAGGGATGTATGGGAGTGTGTGTGTTTGTCACAGCTGTCTTGATGTCCTTCTGGTGGCAATGATTTGTATTAGTAAAGGGTTGTGGGTAATGTGGGTGTGTGTTTTATAGTGGTGTATGTGGGTGTGTGTGTGGTGTGTGTATGGGTATCAGGTGTGTGTTGTTTGAATTGACCAATGTTGTGTAGTTTAGTATTTGGGTGTCCATTCTGAGCGCGGCGGTGTGTACCGCCAATGGTTTACCGCCATTGAATGTCCGACATGGTGATTCGTGGGTCATGATGTGGTGGGTGTTGTTCTGTTAGCGTAGTGGTATGGGTGTTGGGACCTACACTTTAGCATTGACCTTTCGTCTGACGGATTTGTCTATATGGCTGCATTCTGTCGGTTTGGTGTGTGTGTGTTGTAATATGCCGAACGGTTATCCGCCACTGTGGCGGTATGTTGGCGGCCGTCAATGTGGTGGTAAGCGGGATTTACCACCAATGTCATGATGAGGGCCTTAGTGTTTTCTTTCGTGCCTATCATGAAGCACCTGAGTAGTACTGCTAAAGCGAAAAACATTGACAATGTAGGAGGATTCTTTGAATCTACCCTGATATTTTGAACAGCACAGGCACACACGAACAATTTGACCTATATACTCAGTTTAGTAGAAGGGGAGTTCATTGGACAAGTTGGTGACAGAAGGAGGGCAATAAAAGCCAAAATAGAAAAGGGAATAGTTTTGCAAAACTGGGAAAAAGATGCAACACATTCAGTGCCTAAGCGTCAAAGATTCTTAGCTTTAGATTTGCAACATGTGGGAAAATTATGTGTAGATGGACCTAAGTCAAAGACAGATACATATGTTCAAAAGTACTTGGACCTTTATGATGAATGAACAGGATCAAACGATTCCATGTGTTTATTTTATTTGTGGGAAGAAAGTTTATTACAAGTTGCCGAGAGGCTGGTATGGAACCTGTTACCTGGGAGTAGTTTCTTTGAAGAAGTATCATGTGGAGAGCATTAATGAACCAGTTTAGGCACAGAAATTAAACACCAAAGTTAAAGAGGAGCAAGTTCCTCAGAGATAGTGGGAGATATATTTGGTGCCATAATTCCATCAGTGGAAGTTACTGTGAATGATATCAAGATTAGGAAATTGTCAACAATAGTAGATAAGTTATCTACTGTCTATGCAGGAGCTATTTTATTATTGGACATGGAGGTATTTGCTGTGTGATCAATGGTTTTGCAAAATCATCTTGTGTTAGACATTTTACTCGCAAAGGAGGGCGGAATTTGTAAGACATTATGGGATTGATTTAAGAGCCCCTATCGCATCCTTGTTCCACATTAGTGCCATGTTTTTTACGCTAATGTGGCCCAACAAGGCCAAAATCGCTGGCCAAATTTACAGACTGGTGCAATGCATGCATTGTGCCACTTTGTAACCCTTTGTAACCCTTTGCGCTACATTATGCCTGCACCCGTTATTCCCATGTTAGGGGGTCTGAAAAAATGGCACAAAGAAATCTAACAGATTTTGGCGTTTTTAACACCTCCTCAGGGCTTTTCAATGGGCCTCAATGGGCTTTGTAGGATTAGTGTCAACATTTTTTACAATAAACCTGCAAAGCGCTGAACTAGCGTCAACAATTTTGACGCTAGTTCCCCTAACTACCGCCATGGTGCGTTGTATCATAGATACGGCATTCACATGGTGGCGTTAGGGGGGTGGTAAGAGGTGCAAGAATGGTGGCACTTTTCTTGAATCAGGGCCTACATCCACAACATTGTTGAACATACATACCTGATTATAGTAAGGAAATAAGAAAGTACATTGCAAACATGACTGATCTGAGGAGCGTTCTGAAAAATAAGATTGACACAGGTGCATTGGAAGCTATTGGACATGGTTTTTCAGCCATTGAAAAATGGTTTGGAGACCTGGGAAGGGGATAGTAGGAATCATATTGAGACCCCTTTTGATTGTAGTTTTGTGTATTATAGGTACACTTGGATTTTACAAATTGTACAAGATGCTGAAAGACAAAAGAGCAAATAATAGGTAGGTGAAAGAGGCAATATAAATGGAGAAAAGGAGAAGGATTTATTGTTGTAAATTCAAGAAAATTGAGAATTACAGTAGACCATATAGAAGTAAGACATTATTTGTCTTATTATTATCTGAACTGTCTCACTGAAATGAAAATATGGCCTTTTTGTGGAGGGATTGATAGAGCACACGTTTTAGCTCTTATTCCTCATGCTACAAAAGTCAGCAGACTATGACAACTTTCAGTCACAAATTTCAGAAAAGTGAAAAACTAGTGTAACAAGCTGCACTGACACATATATTAAATTTGCTGTTTGCTTGTCTTCACAGTTCAAGATGTGCCTTTCTATTTCAATTACATGCTAGGTTAAAGTTGATGTTAAAGTATAATTCAGACTGTAAATTAATAGCCAGTGTCAAAGCAAATTTGTATGTTTAATGTTTAGTGAAAGATTAATGAAAATATGTGCAAGTGAGAAAATGCACTTCTCGGTTATACTTAGTGTAATGCAATACCAAGGTTTTTCCAATTGAAATGAAATGTATTACTTATACTGATTAAAAATGATTAGTGATGAGTTTATAATGTTTGCATATTATGTGTGTTTTATTAACCAGTATTTTTCCAATACATATCTTCTTGTGTTAGCATAACTAAGGTGTACAGAAATTGCATTTCACAGTCATGAAAACATGCTGAATTACTTTTTCGTAACGTGAAGCCTTCTTTTAGATTTCTTTCTCATGAGAAGTAAAGTCATACTTGCGAAAAGTCTATTGTTTAACCATGGGAGAACTGTAGTTATTCGTCCTTGAAGAGATAGAATGCAGGAACATGGCATACATTTTTTACAAGTCGTTTGGAGTCACACTGAAAGAAGAGATGCTCTCATGGCAGACCTGGGAAAATGTCAGACTGTTGCAACCTGAAGTTTGCTAATATTTTGATTGGACGATGTCCCTTTTTCGTAATATGAACTTATTCTGGAAAGCCAATTAGAGCATTTTATTTGGATTAATATGTCATTGCTGATCAAACTTTGCTTAGAACATTTTCAGATGCCCAGATGCTCATATTCAGAGCAGCTACTGTCTTGTCTTGGCTTGAGACAGACAACCTCCTGACCAGATGCTTTGCTGACAAAGATTCATTGAACGCTGTATCCTTTGGAGAGGTATCTTTCTTTCTGCCACTTGCCCTTGCCCCTTGACATGACCCTTTTAGGTTAAACTCTCCACAATGCTGACGCTCATTATTTTATTTTTCTTATTTAGTGCCCTGTAACCCGAGTCATTCTATTTTCCAAATTATTTTTGTCCCTTTTTAGGTCGAGCATTGCAGCACACATGGCTGCTTTTCCAATGTGTAAGTATGTATCTGGGCTTTTAACAATGCCCACCTCACCCCCATCACTATTACTCGTTCGTGGGCTTGCTCTTCAAAAATGCTTTGGTGACATTGGTAAATGGTTCACATTTGTCCCTCCTTGGGGAGGTTTTGTTACCACCTTGGCTATCGCCACTGTTACACGGCTAATTGCACTTTTGCTGATAACTTTGACTGTGAAGGAACTTCTTTTTCCTTTTGTGTCTCTCCTTATCGCTGATGCTCATGGTCGCCATGGCGCTGTGAATCGGCCTGCTTATGTGAAACTGTTTTACTTTTGATTTGCAAGTTATGTGACAAGAAAAGTCCAGTTAGGAGTTTACAACGCTAATTGCTCTAACTTGAGCAAATGCAAGACCCATTGCATTGTAAATGCATGCTATATTTTTGTATTTTGTTTGCATGTGTTCCACATGTTCCACGTGTGTTAGTCACCACACATGTATGTCCCTAATTTGGTTAGCTAAAGGGTTGACACATGCACAGTCAATGATTATTAACTTGATTGACTTTGAATTGACTAAATGATTGTGAAATCTGAGCACCACATTTATTTCTGTGTGTCAGTTATTCCTTTTAACATTATGGCCCTCATTCCAACCCTGGCAGTCTATGACCGCCAGGTGGAGGGCAACGGAAGCACCGCCAACAGGCTGGCGGTGCTTCCAGGGCCATTCTGACCGCGGTGGTAAAGCCGCGGTCAGAAAAGGGGATCCAGCGGTTTCCCGCCGGATTTCCCCTGGCCCGGAGAATCCTCCACGGCGGCGCTGCATGCAGCGCCGCCATGGGGATTCCGACCCCCTTCCCGCCAGCCTGTTTCTGTCGGTTTACACCGCCAGAACCAGGATGGCGGGAACAGGTGTCGTGGGGCCCCTGGGGGCCCCTGCACTGACCATGCCACTGGCATGGGCAGTGCAGGGGCCCCCTAACAGGGCCCCATTAAGATTTTCACTGTCTGCGACGGGTGCTACTGCACCCGTCGCACCCCTGCAACTCCGCTGGCTCCATTCGGAGCCGGCTTCATTGTTGCAGGGTCTTTCCCGCTGGGCCGGCGGGCGCCCTTTTGGCGGTCGCCCGCCGGCCCAGCGGGAAAGTCGAAATGACCCCCGCGGTCTTTTGACCGCGGTGCGGTCTTTCGACGGGGTTACTTTGGCGGGCGGCCTCCGCCGCCCGCCAAAGTTTGAATGACCCCCTATGTGTCATTCTTCTTGAATGCTTAGTTTTATTGATGTCAGTATACCTGAACTTATTTAATTGCCTTGGGCAACCCTTGGTGATTATGTATCTTTAAAATTTGGTTTTACGCATAGTCTACATGATTTTGAGCTTGTGGTGGCAATAAAGCTTTGAACTATATTCCTGATTAAAGTTTGCCTTCTATGGCCACATTGGTCATGGTGTTTAAAATTGTTAGGTGGTGTTGAAGTAATTGTGTATGGTTCACCACACATCTTACTGGGTCAAAATGTTGAACTTGTTGTGCAATTGATCTCCGCAAACAGTGAAAAATGCGTTCACAGTTTTCTGACACACAAAGTATATCTAAATATATTCACATTTTTGGGAGCACGGCCAAGCCTGCAAACATGGTGTCCGCGTAATCTGGATTTTGTCGGCTGGGCTGGACTTCTACACCATCCATCTGCATCACATACTGTGGCAGTGAGCTTTGCACTGCTACAACTCACTTCGGTACGTCGGAGAGGGAATTTGAAATCTGTGCTCCCCTGCATGCAGGGATGTCAGAACAAAGCCTCATTGTTGGCTGCCTTGTGGTTGGGCTCCTCCTCCGAATGAGCAGGTTGGGTGCCCCATTTACCTACCTAAAGTTGGTGTTATAAATCACCAGCCCTCAGAGGCAGTGTTGTAGGGGGACGGGGCCATTGTCCAGGACTGTGGGGGTGGCCTCATTCATTGACCACTGTGGACCACCATCTCGACCCAGCTATTTGCCTGCAGGTAACAAGCACCTTGTCTCACCGGCCAGACCAGATCTCTGCTACTGTTCGGGACTGTGGTGGTGAGTGTGTAGGTTCTGGGTTCCCCAACTCACTGTGCTGCTGAGGCAGAGCACTGCTTCTCTGACTTATTATGCTGTCCTATTCGGATCATGGTGCCTCATCCTTTAGGTGACTCCAATCATTCGCTGGATGCAGATCTGCCTGGCTGTTATGACGTGGGTTGGTTGGTTTCAGGCTCATGCCTTGACTGTCCTTCTCTTCTCCTTTTGCCATCCAGTCCCTCTTAGTCAGTGGCTGACGCCCTCCCCCTGACTGGACCAGGGCATCGTACACCTACTTGGATGGGAGAACACCTTCTCCATTGAATGGGCATGGATAGACCTATTGTTGCCCTGAACCTCAACACATCTATGCAGAGCCTACGGCCTCACTACCCTCCAATAAACATAGACTCTGGGCAGCTGTCCTCGCTCCTGGCTTTCCTGTGCAGCGCCAAATCACTTCACTGCTGTCTGGCAGGACAGATATGGGATCTGTCTACAAGCACTTCATATACCACTCATTTGCCCTTCGTTATCTTCCACCTATGGGTTTGCACTAGCTGCTGCTGCCACAGGGAGCCTTGCCTCAAGTGGCTAGTGGTGAGCTTGCATCAGTTCATCATTGCTGCAAAGCTCCTTCTTCACATTAAACATTGTGCGTCATCACTGAAGATGCAGTCTGCACTCTGCTTTCAGGTCTACAAATGTTGTGTGTGCTCTCCCACAGCTCCTCATGGATCTGGAGTCTGGCTCTCAGCCAGAGACAACGGAACCTCTCTCCAGCAGCCCTTGAGATAAATTGGATGCCACCATCAACAGCTCTCATCGCTCCTTTTAGTCAAAAATGGACATAGTGGCCATCAATCTGAACTTACTCCACCAAAACCACAGGAAATTGTCCGAATGGATCAAAGCATCTACGGATATGTTTTAAATCCTCCAACCTCAAACCCAGGCCTATGGGTCACACCTCCAAAAGCTCATTGACAGAGTCCAAACAGTGCAAGATAGAATGGGAGACATGGATGGCAGGTCGCTATAGAGCAACATATGTGTGGTGGGACTTCTAGAGGGCATTGTTGCTGCAGGGCTTTTTTTCTTTTTTTGCAGTTGAGAGGGTACAGAGAGTGCTGGTGTGCCACCCTCCTCCTGTGGTCTTCCATGTTCTGTGGCAGCCAAATCACTCCACTATAGAGACTGCAACACAGTTCTTCTGGGCTCCAGGAGAACCATCTACTTTCTTGTGATGGACACGAAAGTCCTAATTTTTCTGGACTTTACCTTGGCCATACAACATCAGAGAGTGTCTTCTGATGGAGTCAAGAAATGGCTATGTGAGTTAAGGGTCAAGTATTCCCTGCATTTCAGGCTCATTTTAAAATAATGACAGAACTAAACACCTGGATCTTTACATCTCATCATTATATTTGGGCCTGGGTTTCTCAGTTTGACATGTCAGGACCTTTGCCTGCACCTGTGGAATGTCGTCAATGCATGAGGAGGATCAGGAGCCACAGGAGTTCATAGCAAACCAGACTGGACATATGGCCCTCGCCCTCTTCGCCCATGTACTTGCAGGCCTCGGAGCCCAGGGAGGCCGCCGTAGCTAAAGAGTCGGCCATTTACCCTGGTTCTAACCAACTACATGCTGATGCCACTGTGTCTAGCAGTGAGGAATGCTCGCTGCCACTCTCTTTATGTTCCTCCTCCGAATGTCTGCCGAAGGTCACTCCTCAAACTGCAGATGAGCTTATTTATCCTTCGCATCTTTGTTATTTTTCATTCGCAGATGGCCAATGCACTACTAACTGCTGCATACATGCAGGGGACTTTGGTACTGCTCTTCTTCACTACCTTTGTTCCCCCAGTGGTTGTTGATAACCTTCAGCTGCAGCACAGGCACTAGAAAACATAGTCACAGCAATGGTTTCACTTTCTATGACTTGTGGTGAGGGGTTTCCCTTAAGCCACTAGCCTCCCTTCTGTCACATGATTACTCCGCCCTGCTGCCCTCTCTCTGGACTACACATTGCCCTGGATATTGGCCCTTTTATTAATCGTGCAAATGTTTTATCACTTCTCTCACACCATATTCAATCTTGGCTTGCCAGATATACATGGGCCAGTGCACCCTCACACAGATTTACCATGTTCCACGAAGTTGGGCATGGGTTAGTTCTAAACCTGGTCATGGGAGGGTAGCTGTTGTGGGGTATTGTTTTATTACAGTTGTTGTTTGGCTTCCTTATCATACTATGAATACACAATTGACTACATACAAGGTACATGTACGGCACAGAGTGAGGAAACCTCCTGCCCTCCGAATGGTTTCCTCTTTACCCTGTTACATTATTCAGCAGGTTCACCAGACCCATGCTTACTGGGTTATGGTACTCAATCCCATTTCAATCCTAACCAGAGTTACTTAATGGCTAGATATGATTTCCTCACATCGAATGTTAGAGGATTGGGCCATCCCACTAAAAGACATCATGTATTGCCATTTCCCAGGAGGAAAGGGCTTCATTTTGCAGTGTTACAAGAAGCCCCTTTAATTAAATCTGAGTCTCTGAAGCTCAAGTGTAGGTGGCAGGCCAGTTATTCTGCATCACCCTCTCAGCCAATTCCAGAGGTGTGTTGCTCTGTGTCAGACTCAGGGGGTCATTCCGACCTCGGCGGTCTTTTCAATAGACCGCCGAGGGACTGCCGTACGGAAGACCGCCAGTGCTGGCGGTCTTCCGCACAGGCCATTCTGACTGTTGGCCCGTTTCCGGACAAAGAGCCGCCAACAGCCATACTGGCGGCAGGCGGGGAAGTGGAGGTAGCTCCACCTCCACCGCCACGCCAACAGAACACCGCCCAGCGAATCACGACCTGTGATCCGCTGTGGCGGTGTTCTGTTGGCGTGGCGGTGTCGGCGGAGCTGCCCCCATGGGTCCCGTTCCCTCCCGGAGGATCACCAGGAACAGGTAAGGTGATCGTCCGCTAGGGAAGGGGGGTGGGGGGTGTTGTGAGTTGTGTGCGTGCATGGGGGTGTGCGTGTGTGTATGTTGAGGGGGTGGGTGAATGCGTGCATGAATGCGGGGGGGGTGTGTATGTGCATGAATGCGTGCCTGTATGCGTGTGTATATGTTGGGGATCAGGATGGGGGACGGGGGTCCTGCAACCTTTTGGGAGTGGCAGGGGTGGTGGGGGGGTAGGGTAGGGAGTCGGGGTGGGGGTTGGGGGTGGGGGAGACCCCTATCAGTGCCAGGGAAGGGATTCCCTGGCACTGATAGTGCTTACCGCCATGGATTTCATGGCGGTCCCAAACCGCATGAAATCCATGGCGGTAAGCCGGGGTCAGGCGGGTTGGAATACCGCCGGCGGTATGTGATGACCGCCGGGCTGGAGACCCAGGTCTCCAGCCCGGCGGTCGTTACCGCTGTGGCGGTCGGAACGGTGAAGCGGCGGCTGGCCATGGCGGTAACCCCCATGGTCAGAATACATGAAAAAAGACCGCCAGCCTGTTGCCGGTCTTACCTCCGCTTCACCGCCGACCGCCACGGTCGGAATGACCACCTCAGTGTACCTTTCACCCCGGCGGTGCATAGGATTTACCTGGAGGGCTGCTATGTTTTTTTCTCAGCTATGCTAGATGGTAGAGGCATGCACATATTCACATTATATGCACCTAACTGAGGTCAACTGGCTTTTCTGGATGCCTTGTGTACTGTGCTTACTTCAGTGGCTTTTGGCCCATTACTGGTAGCTGGGGATTTTAACATGGCCCCTAACTTAGATCTCAACCATTTGCAACCACTGCTTCCAGGTACACAGACCTGGCAAACTAGTGAGACACTGCCTGTCTGGACCTTGAACTGGGGCTTAGTGGATCTCTGGATCTCTGCACGGCCAGCTCTTCATACCCACATTGACCTGATCTCCACCACAGTGTCTCTGACTGACATGTTGCAAGGAACTGAGTACATTGAAAAGACTGTATCAGACCACAATCCATTGATCCTAGTGAGCCCATGGGGCAAGCAACTAACATGTATTCTTAGCAGGTATTTCAGGTACCACAGCTTTGTGACTCTTTTTATAAGTACGTTATTGTGGAAGCAATCACAGTCTTCTTTTATATTAACAAGGATTCCACTAATATTACGTCTCTTGAATAAGAGGTCTTTAAGGTCTTTATGGGGTGCCAGCAAGAGCACTTCCACCAGTGTCCATAGGGAACCTTTTGCTCAGCTGGGCACCCTGGAAACCAACCTAACAGTTGGAAGACATCTTTGCTAACAACACCTTCGACAACACTGATTTTTTTACATAAATACCACCAGCACGTAGAGACCCCCACTGAACATAGCTCAAATTATTATAAAGAATATGTCACTTCACAAAACCTAGAGTTTGAAAAATCTGGACAACCTATAGCACTACTGTGCCATGTTGACACCCTCCCTATGTCCATCGTTGCTGTTCAACACACCCAGGGGCACATTGTAAACCCACAGCATCTATCAACTGCCAATATGCAGAGATTTATGAACATCGTTATGCTGTTGATCTGACATTGAGTGGGAAACACCATAGCGAACGACAAGGGACCTGCCCTGGATTGGATAGAGACCACACCATTGACCTTGAGGCCCCACTGCAGCAATAATCCAGCTAGAATCTGGTAAGATATCAGGCTCTGACAGCTTACCTTGGAATTTTGTGGGGCATTTCACCCTGTCTGAGCACCTTGCCTGCTGAAACGTTATATAGCTGCACATGATGATGTGGTGTTCCCTCCCACCACTAGGGAGTCTCTCTTTATGATGCTCTTCAAACCAGGTAAGACCCCCCCAGATATGTAGTTCTTCCACCCTTTATCAATAATGAATTTGGATAACAAAATACTATGTAATGTTTTCTCCAATAGACTGCAACTGCATCTGCCATGTTTAATATACAAAGATCCGAACACTTTTGTACTCAAATAAAATACTGCTTGTAATTTCTGTAAGCCCATCCATGTCTTGGACATAATTGCCACCCATGAAACATACTCATCTTTTGTATCCTTGAAGATGGAAAAGGCCTATGGTTCACTTGATAGAGACTGCCTTTTTGTTCTGTGATCTGTGGGGGATGGAGGAATCCTTCATCTCCTGGGTCAAGCTCCTATACACTTCCCCTACTGCACATCAAGACAGGATGCTTTACATCTCATCAATTCAGGATAGAGCGTGGAACAGGCAGTGATGCTCCTTTTCTCCTTTATTGTTTTTGGTAAAAGACTGGATTTCTCTAGGCGGGCATCCTCACATCATTTCCCTTTATGCTGATGTTGTTGTTTTATACATTTATGGTGTACACATGGACCTTTCATTGGTGCTTGATACTCTCAGGGACTTAGTGGTCAGACCACCTTATTACGATGCATGCGGTTCCACAGATGAAAGACTGCCATGGTCCAGCTAGTACCGCCAGGAAGTGCAGACTGCCATGGCAGCAAGTCAGGCCAATGAGGCTGTCAGAGGACGGACAGCCAGTGTTTCCTCCAGACATATTATGATGTTGCTTTCCGCCAACTTGACTGTGGCGGTCCAACCACCACTTCTGACCTGAGGGAAATGGAGGCATATAAGGCAGGAACTCACCTGTAGGCAGCTTCAAACATCCTGTGTGCCATGGAGCTGATCATATATGTCCTGATGCTGCTGAAAGATGGAGTAAAAAATCAATGCTGCTGTGGACCCAACCTGCGGTAAGACCACACACCTACCCCTATCTTTAAACTCAACAGCAAATTGGTGCACCACCATCGACCTAGTATGGGGGTTGTGCTTGTGAACCAAGTGGAATTTTGTGTGTCCCAGGTTGGAGCTGTACACAGCGTATGACTAAATCACAGCCCCATGATGCCACTTTTGGGAAGGTCACTGACACTGCACCACCACACTCCACAAAAACAGACAGATCCCCGTTTCAGGGACACTGAAGTGTACATAACATTGTGTCACACAACAATACCACATTACTATCACACCTACTAATTGAACTGACACCCTCACATTGCTCACATGCCACAGCCTGTTGTGATATTGAAGACATATATGTATGGATGTGTCATTTGACCCAAACACCCCTTTCATGCAACATCCCTGTAATGGACCCACACATATCACCCACATTGCAAGAGAATGTAAAGTAAATGGGATGCACAATATTTTGTGAGATAAATTTCCAAAGCTCACAATGTAAACACTACCTGCAGAATAGGGATGGCGGCATCAGGAGGACACCAGAAAGGTTGCTATCCTGGGACACGTTTCACTTTGCACATGACCCTAAAACACTATTTGCATAGGAACTGGGCCTTCACGTATCTCAGGGACAACCAATAGTATAACCAAGTGCCATACCTATGTGCCAAATGTGTACGTGCAAGTCAAGAAAGCAAATACAACACCAACCGCATGGGCCACACATTACTTCCCATATCAAACAACACACAATGCAATGGCACCCCAATTAGCTTACCACCCACATATCCATCCACTGAACATCTCCCTTTGTCCTGGTTTACACCTGCACTGTTCCCAAAGTCAGATTTTGCCAACCACAGCAAATGGATCAGCAATCAGGGTGACTCAAACAGAACTGCAGGCATACATCACATATTACCCAGGAACAGCAAACCGGTAGAAAAGTAATGGAAAGACAATTGTGTACCCAAAAAACAGCCTGTGTTTATTAAAGAACTCCAAATATGAGTAAACGCCAATGGCCAGTCCACAAATAATAAGTTCATGCACAGTGCTGTGCACCACAACTTGACTTTCTGATCGCTGCCATTGAAACTTCTACAGGAAGGAGCATCAAGTGGGAATGCCAGGCACCTCAATGATCACCCTTGGGTGGAGTGGGGTCGTATTTAGGATGGTTAGATTTGGTTTTAGGAGAGATAGACTTAACTTTGGGAGGGATGGACTTCTTCTTGAGAGTGGGAGGGGTATGGCTGGTTTCAGGGAGGCAAGTGTGACAGGTAAGGACGTGGAAGGGATGGGTCCGGATGTGGGTGGGGTCCTTTTGGTTTTGGGGGGTTCATAGGGGTAAGTAAAAGGTCAAACAGGAAACTTTCTTTGGGAAAATGGGGCTAGCTTTATCTCATTGGGCTCTCATTATCCTAATGAGGCTGCTGGATTTGGGCGGCAGAATCACCTTAATTGCGGGGTACCTGATCACACTTGAACAGCAGCTTTTACTACCAAACATTACCAAAGTGTACAGTAGCCCCCAGCCACAAGCATCAGCAAAATGACTCCAACATTTGCTACATCATATGCATGCATGTTACATTAACTGTGAACAGTTGCCCACAGGAAAATCACAGTAGGAGACCGCATCACCTTGAATGGTATGGCTTAAGTAGCATCCCTAAGTAACCTGTTGTCACAAAATAGTATGGCAATGCCAAGTTCAATCTCACAGATCCCACACAAGGTCATGCTTCCAGCTAATCTTTATATACCCAGTACTACATCACGATGAAACGATGGCCAAATAATCCAGCCATGTTGCAGCAAGAAGTACAGTAGCTGAAAGAAGGTAACATGGAAACACCCATGTCACACAGTAAAAAAAAAACAACAAAGGTAACTTCACAATACTTCCATTGTCTGAAAATACTAGATAACACATCTTGCACACAAAGGTATACTGGAGTCAATTTGGGCAAAATGTCTGAGAGATTTGTCGAAAAATATCCACACCACAATGAATCAGCTAGCCCCAGGGAAATCACCCGTCTTCATTGGTACTGCTGTTAATACCATACTCAGTTTGAGTAAGTAAAAGTTAATGGTCCATTGAATGTTGTAGAGGCTCAGGGAATCTCCAGTAACTGTAAAAGGCCCTTAACGTTGCTCATTCGGAAAGGCATATCACTGTCCCTTTTGGTCATGCAAACACATATTTATTTCCTTGGATGAATGAGTGGTACCCAACCACATACGATCCAACATTCCTGCAAGTCACTCCTTGATGCATGTCAACCGTTAGGTGATGAACCTTCACCATTTAACATGTGCTAAGCACTTCGACAAATTATTCTACATCAATGGCATGGAAATGCACATTATGAGTAAAAACTGCAGTACTGCTTGTCTTGTCCTTCATTGCTTCTGCAATTGTATCAGCCAAAATACATGGAGTGACGGGTGAGGGTTTGTGTGAGCCACCAATCAATGGTGACACTTCGTGTCTGTGGTACCACATGAACTGTAGCCCCCTCACACATGTCCAATTCCAAACACATGTTGGAATGCACACATATGTGAGGGAATCAGACATCATCCCATGAAGTCAGGTAGACAAAGCATGAAACAGCAGGGAAAATGATATGGCAAAAGTGAAAGGTACACATGCTAACATGTAGGCACAGGGAATGATGGCAACAGTGATGTTACCAAAATCATGTCACTGGGCATGCACTACTTACCAAGGGAATGTATTGCTCTGAGACTGCACTCAAAGGGCAATGTATGCTCTGTCACATGTGTGATGACCACCTTCACATGAAAGACAGTAGTGAGGCACCAGTACACATGACACACTGAAGATAAGTGGCCGTGGAGAGGAGATGCCAATATACTCACTTAAGCAGACACATGGCTGAGTAAACTGATCTATTACCTCTTGTTGTTTGTTGTTGGGGCTGACACACTGAAGACAAGGGGAATGTTGGGTACAAATGACACCCACAACAACAAACAAAATGACCTGATTGATCACTGTATTCAGCCATGTGTTAGCCCTGGCGAGCATATTGGTAGTGGACTGGATTCTGTTGTGTCCTAGGTCACTGGGCCAATAGGCAAGGCACATTAGCATGCTCAACTTCCATATCTACACAAACAATAACTCATCTTGTGTGTCACACATGGCCCATCTCCAATCTTCAGGGGGGGGAAGGCTGACTCTAACACATCAAGTTGCCAATGTAACAAGCAGGAATATGACCAAGACTCATACCCCTGTAGCTGCTGTGCTCTCCTCAAACACTCATCAAGCTTAGGGTGGCCATCGCCAGAATGCAAGCCATCAGAGGGGTCCGGCTCCAGTGTGTGCCCTGCCCACGTTGGAAGGACAGACCCAACTGGACCTCTAAGATCTTCGGGGCCCAGCATTCCAGGTCCTCCAACCTCTTTGTTCCGTGGGTGCTCTGCCAGCTGTGGACCCCCAGGGTCTGCACATTCTCGGGGCGATGTCTCGCCAAATCGCTTTGTTCTGATGGGCGTTGACCTGTATGTATGCAACAGACAAATGAAGAGGTTACAATTACATTTTTTGGGCCAACTGGTTGTGTCACACACATTTCAGAAACACCAAGCACAACAATTGAGTAATTTATCAACACACCACACGTGTAAAGCACACATGCTGATAAGTACAGGGACATAAATATACTGGAGTCATGTGCAGACTAACACAAAACCCTGCTCATGGCCTACACTGACTAAGCAAGCCCACTGACATCAGGTACTGTGATGTGAGCCACAATGACACACAGCACACTATTGTGACTTTTGAAGGGTAAATTCCTTGGGCCTGACTGGATAGACACATTTCTATCCAGCCACATTGACTCAATGCATACAGTCCCTACAGGCAACTACCATGTGGCAGACTACACCCTAAGACTTAAGTGGCAATGAAAGGGCTGCCATGGGTGGCACAGCAAGTCTCTTCCCTGTACATGTGTGGACATGTGGCCTACCCAGTGTAAACTCATACCATTTCAAAGTGGGTTTGTGTGGTAGGTACTTGTAGTACAGAACACATATTTTACCATATGCGGCAATCCTACAGAGATGGTATCCAACATACTAGGGTATGTTTGGTCTGATTGGTTGCATGTAACCAAGCTAATGAGCCACATGTCATGCCCTCCACTGAATTAACCAACTTCTGCCCTGCATGTTTGTCACTTGTGTAATACATCTGTACTGTACAAATATGACTTATGTAAAGGTGTCAACAGAGCTGTGGGAGCTTTGCCAATGAGGATCAAAGGAAATATGTCAGGGGGTTACCTCAGTACCCATTCCTAATGTAGTCAATGTACAAAGGTCTATTGGACAAATCTTGCCAATGAAGACTCATTTTGGCCACATCCAAGGATCTGCAGGTCTAGAGGGAGTGAACTTGGTGCCACATTAACATAGCCACAGTAACTCTACCCGAGCCTTGTCACTGTCTCATACAGGAAGAAACATTTGGCAGGCCTTGGTCTCTGCAGGCTGATCATATAGAACCTACATGACACTCATATTTCTGTGACTTCCATGCATGACAGTACATCCTGTGCCCTTCCTCTACGTGGGTTCAGGGTTGTGTGGCACTCTAAAGGGCACAGTGAGTTTTACACGGTTTTCATACAACAGTTTGGCAAGGCCAGATGTGGGCTGAGTGATCTGTGGGACTATTCACATTTCTAACGAGATCCTCACATGAATCAAAGAGTATACATACACAGCTCATGCTGTAATGCACATACATGTTGTTTTACATTTACAAGCATCATATCCAAAGATATCTCACTGTATAGCTGTAACATCTCCTTGCCTAGATATATGAAGGCAAAAGAAGGAGGATCTAGGGCTTATCACACATCACATAATACAAGGTAATGTGAAATACATAGGCCCATATTTCTACTCGGTTTGCGCTGAATTAGCGTCATTTGTTTACGCTAATTCAGTGCAAACCTAACTCCATATTTATACTTTGGCACTAGACACGTCTAGCACTAAGGTTATGGAGTTAACGTTGTTTTCTGAATGGCGTCAAAGAGTTGCAAGGTAGGCGCTCCTGTCCAGAAAAGAACAACATGGCCTGTGCACCATATTTATCACCCCTTGCTAAAATCCAGCACAGGGTATGGGGGCCTTAAATTATGGCGCTAAGCTTGCTCAGCACCATTATTTAACACCAGGGTATGGGCAGGCGTAAGGGGACCTGTAGGCATATATCCATGGTCAGAGACCATGGAAATTGCCTACAGGTGCCCTTCCCTTGCCCCAGAGACACCCCACCCACCCCCACCCACACTAGGAGGACACCTAAGGATGGGGGACCCATCCCAGGTAAGTCCTGGTAAGTATATATTTCTTTTTTCTCCAACACCGCTCGGGGGCCCTGACTTGGGGCCTCCTGCACAGCGCTGGCCCGAATGGCTGTGCTGAGGGGACATTTGTCCCCTGGACATGGCCATTGGGGTGGTGGGCATTGCTCCTACCTTTACTAAGACAGGAGCCATGTCCATGGAGGTTGTGTGCCAGAAAATGGCGCTACACTGCTCAGAGGCAATTTTTTTGCCTCTGAACAGTGTAATGCCATAATTCGGCACACAAGCCCCGGTTTCTCCTACGCCACCCCAACCCTATTAGCGTCCTTTCCAAGGGCGCTGACAGGGCATTAGTACCGGCTAGCGCCATTCCATAAATATGGCGCCCGTTCGGTGTCTCGGAATGGTGCTAGCCGGTGCTATAACTTTTCACGCACAACTGCGCTAATGCAGTTTTGCGTGAAAAAGTATAAATCTGCCCCATAGAGCACTTGCCTCCACTCCCAACACCATGTAAATCCTATGTATGGAACAAAAAAAAATCTCACTGGCACTCAGAGGTACATTGTAGCCTATGGGGAAGGAAAGGATGGTGTCAAACAGAGTCAAATATGCCTGTGAGGTTCTTACCTGCTCCTTTGGTGAGCCACAGAGCTGACCATACAGAGGAAGGACCTCCTCAACGAGCCTCTCTGGCTCCTCAGGTGAAAAGGCAGGGGCCCTTTTTACCTGCTTGGCCTGGCATGATTGCTCCCCATGGTGGCACACAGCAGCTGAAGTGGTGCAGGTGTTGATGGCAGCAGTGTCAGAAGTCAAGTGAGTGATTTAGCAAAACGCAGATTACATGTATGTCATGTATGCTGACATTGCCACCGATGGCCACAGCCAAAGAGCCACATCCATCACAGTCACCAATGTTAGCTTGTGGCTGTGTCTGCCGTGGTTGAAACTGCCCACCGGGTGGTCTACTTCCGCAGGCAGTTCCTAATGTCCAGTCAGCTAGGTCAGGCATCTGCCATTTTGGCGGTTGTATCTACAGTATTGGGCCTTGTTAAATGCATGTCGGGACATATCATTTACCCCAGGAATGAGGATTTAGCCAATGTGAAGGCTGACTTCTGTGGTTTTGGTCACCTCCCATGTGGTGGGAGCCATTGATGGCACACATATTGCCTTTTTGCCACCGTGGCCAGTGTAAGTGCTATCACAACATGAAGCACTTACTTACTATAAACATGCAAGTTGCCTGCTTGTCAGAGACACACATCTCAAATGTCTGTACCCTGTTCCCAGATTTACCCCACCTGATGTTACACCTGACTGCAACCGGAGAGGGCCTGGCAGGTGGGTAGGTCACGTCTTTCCTGATTTTGTATGTGCACTGTCAGCTGCTACATTTATGAAGTGAGTGACTCATTGTGGCACCTTTGTCTCATTCTAAAACAGGAGACAGCATATCCAAACCGTTCTTGGTTGTTGACACCCCTGAGGAATCCAACTACGCCAGAGGAAGTCCACTTCAGTGAGGCCCATGGAAGAACACGCTGGCTATGGAGCGGGCTTTTGTGGTCCTGAAAACCAGATTTCACTGTCTGGAAAGTACAGGGGGAGCCCTCCTCTACTTACCCGGGAAGGTGTGTCAGATTATCTTGGCATGCTGCATGCTCCATAACATCACCCTTCAGAGGAACATCCCTTAAATCCCAGAGGAGGGGAAGCCTGAGGCTCCACCTGGTGAGAATCTTGAAATGTCAAATGAAGATGTTAGTGGTGAAGAGGAAGGAGCTGACTTGCAACAAGATCTCATTGACAGCTTCTACTCATTAGTGTAAGTATGTCATGAGATGTCATGACTTTGACAATAAACTGTAGTTGTGATAATGTGTGGAGTATATTTTTAGAAATAATTAGGTCGCTCATGGTCAGGCAAATCCGCCAAAGGGTGTTTGATGAGGAAGCTTTTGACACATTCACATTTTGACTATATGCCTTATTTTGTTCTTTGTACAGGTACCTTCACCATAAGATCTTCATTTTGGCTTTTCCGAGTTGTGACTTTGGCAGGTATATCATGCTTCTGGGACATACAAAGTGGATGTAGAATGTGCTTGGGAATGTATTTCACAGACTTTGGGTATAGAAGACCTGTGTCAAGGCAGCTTATACAGTGATAGGATAGAAGTGCAGAAGACTCTGTTTGACTTGTTTGTTGTTGTGTGGTGGCCATGATGCATCATGTGGGTCATCAAGTGGTCAGTAAAAAATGATGTTGTAGGCCACATTCCAGTCAGTTACCCTTCACATTGGCTACAAACTCTTTTTGTCAGAGCTGTTTGAATCTTTTAATTTGTTTCATCATTGTAGGCCAAAGTGCCTATGGCACACCACTGACATTTGTTTGTGTCATGCCACCAGATGCAGTAGCACTGGATTGTAATGACCCTGTGGAGTACTGCCATCTGTCTGGGTGTTGTGTTCTATGGGGTGGGCTTCCTTTTGAGAGCTAGGGGATATGGCTCCAGCTGATGACATCAACCATATCCATATTTGCCTAATTAACAGGACAATGTCCGTTATGTCCATCCCTACAGTGTTCTGGGGTGTCAGTCCCGCACATTTGGTGGCCTACACAGTCTGATATGGTCATGTCTGAATTTCTGTTTCTGATATCTTGACAGCCTATCTACTGGGCAATGTAATAAAATCTCTTCTGAAACAATACACTTACATGTATGTGTCGGTGTGTAATAGTTGTATTCCTGAGCTTGACACTATGTACATGGAACATAACCCTGCTTGGACAAGTAGCTTGTATCCTCATCATATGGTTCACATGGCCTTACATTTTTACGTAGCTAAATGTGAATTTTAAGACATCAGATACAGAGTTTGTGACAGGTGAATATATTACAATGCTAATACAGAAAATAAATTTGGGACAGAAAGAAACCTGATAGACTCCCAAAACGTAACTGATGGTGTCCTGGATGACAGCAGCCCAGTGGCCTCACTCTACTGGCCCACAGCATTCCTCCCACACAGCCTATTCCCCAAGCCTGTGCCTTTGGCACTGGGTGCCCTCTCCAACTGGATCCTGGACTCTCAGTGTCAGGAGTGTTGGATTGCACCTCAGGATCCAGGACTAGAGGGCACAAGATGGCTGAAACTGTGCTGGGTATACAGGATGAGGGGGCACGTAGTTTCCTGTTGTGTTAACACAACAGGGCACGGAGGTGTAGTTGTGGCACAGTGAGACTCACTGTGCCATCTGACCAGGTTGCCTAGATTTGCCAGGACCGTCCTCCATGTCCACAAGTCATCAAGTGTTGTTATCACTGAGGGCTTCATCAGGGGTGGAGTGTGAGTCTGGTCAGTGGACAAGGTCTGCCCAGGGGCTGAACCAGCTCGACCTGTTTAGAAAGAGAGTACATTGCTATTGGTTGAAGTGAGACATATACCTCCGAAGTTTTTATGTTACAGCAAGTAGAAACATTGGACATTTTTAAGTAGTAGCTCAGGCTATTGTGCCATTTTACCATGGCATTGGAGTATTTGACATTCCATGTGTGAAGCTTGCCTAAACTATTAGACTCAAGCATCTCATTAGATGTGCTAACCCATTGCACTTTGGATGAGGGAATGAAAATTACATCTTACCAACACTGGAGCCAACACAGTGGAGAGGTAACATGTGCATTTGGCCATTCGGTGTCCTAGTTGAGTGTGATACAAGTAACCGCACAACTTTGTTGTATCTGTATCTGCAGTCATCATGTGTCAATGTGTTTGCTGCGACTAACAATCTGCTAATGCAGATTAAGGTTTTAGGAATACTTGGTGTATACACTTTCGGGGTAATTTTGACCCTGGCGGTCGGCGATAATGTGGCAGTAGTACCGCCAACAGGCTGGCTTTAGCCAACCCACCAATGTACCACTCCAACCGCCATGATGGTAGCAGCTGCCGGGCTGGAGATAACCATCTCCAGCCAAGTGGCCACCATTGTGCTGCCTACCGCCATGGTTTTCGTGGCATTCATAATGCCACGAAAACCATGGCGGTAGGCTATATCAGTGACAGGGAATTCCTTCCCTGTCACTGATAGGGGGCCCCCACCTCTCCAAACCCCCCACCACCTCCCTCTCCAAAGACCATCCCACTGAACCCTCTACCTCTCCAAAAAAAACACCCCCTACATCCATGCCCCCTTCACACACATGCATGCACACACTCATTCACACATACATACACCCATGCATACATCCAATCACACACACATCCACACACACTTCAAAACACACGCAGACACGCATTACGATTTCTCAACATACACGCACTCACACTTCCATACATTCACGCACGCAATCAACACGCAACACACACCCGCAATCACGCACACACATACATAAACCCCCACACACACAACACCCCCAACCCTTCCCCTGTCGGAGACCCGACTTACCTGGATCCAGGAGGTCTTGCGGCAGGAGACGGGTCGGGCGCTGCTACCACCAGCAGTGCTCGCCAGCAGTGCCTGCCAGCAGAACACTGCCAGGCCGTATTATTTGTCATAATACGGCTGCTGGAGGTCTACTGGCGTTGCGCTGCTGGTGGTAGCAGCGCCACCTTACCGCCATCCGCCAGTATGGCCACAGCTGGATTTCCACCCTTCTTGTGGCAGAAATCCTGCTGTGGGCATAATATGGTGGACGGCTGGTAGCCGCGGCGACGTTCTTTTGTCGGCCGTCACCGTGGTGGTAGGCGGTTTTTACCACCAATGTTATGATGAGGGCCTTTGTGCACACATTTGGGAAGGCGCCATTCCTGTCCTCAATAGTTTAATCTTGGGATACCAGGTAAAGATGGAGCTAGGTAGACAAACACGTCTCTGATTTGAGCATTGTCTGTATATTTCTCACTCCCAGGTGAGTAAACTTCATTTGAGAGATAAAAATCAGGTGTATTTGGGCAAGTGAACACTGGGCTGGTGGTTGGAGTTACCAAAACAGGGCCTATTGGGCTTTGCTGTCAGGTCACTCCCTCTGCTTCCAAACACTAGACAAATGGTACACTCCTAGGTCAGTGAAGAGCATTTGAGAGAATACAAACAGGAGTATTTGGGCACGTGAACACTGAGGTGGTGGTTGGAGTCACAGAACTAAGACCTCCTGGGAGGTGTAGTCAGCTCACTCCTTCTACTTCACACAGTAGGCAAATTGTATGTTCCCAGGTGAGTAAACTTAATTTGAGAGTCAACAAACCGGTGTATGTGGGCAAGTTAACACTGGGCTTGTGATTGGAGTTACAGAGACAGGGCCTATTGGGCTTTGCAGTCAGGTCACTCCCTCTACAGCACACACTAGACAAATGTTGGGTATAACATATCTTTGGAGCACACATTTACATGTTGAGGCATAGGGCCTCATTATGACTTAGGTGGTCTTTTCGGAAGACCTCCGGGGTGGTGACTGCCAAAAGACCACCATGTTGGTGGTAATCCAACTGCCGTATTACGACTCACACCATGAAGACTGCCAAAAAACAGCCACAAATCCAACACCACTAGGAGACAGGAGGGTGGGAAAGAGGCAGTTCCACCACCAGAACCGCCAGCCGGACAACATTCTACCCACCAGATTATGACCCACAAATCACCACAGTGGATCTTTCACAGTGGAAAACCATTGGCAGTGCGAACTGCCATGCCCAGAACCCACTACTGTCAAAACACTACAACACATTAGACTGAATATCCCACACCTGACAACCACACACACCAGACATACCTACTCACTGCACTATATAACACATCTCCACACAACCCACAATCCTTTGCTACAAAATCGATTTGCACAGATACCGAGAGCAGGCAAATACACTAATATAGCACCATTACACCATAGGCACAGTTACACAGCTCACTCAACACACACAACACAACTGCACTATCAATATCAAACACACATAACGAGCACACACACACATCACAAGCATCCATCACCCACTATGCACCACCCACACCCCATCAATCACCCTACACTGCACCCTTACAAACACAGCACCCCCCACCCTCAACACAACCACTACCATGTCCCCACAAAAACACCCAAGGTCCACAGATGATTAGTTGAGGGTCATGGTGGATGAGATTTTCAGGGTAGAGCAACAACTGTTTGGAGCACAGGTCCAGGAAACCTCCATAGAAAAATGGAGTTGTGGCAGACAATAGTCAACAGGGTCAAGTCAGTAGGCAGCCATCCACTCACAAGGGAGGACATCAGGAAGAGGTGGAATTACCTTAGGGGGAAGGTGCGTTCCATGGCATCACAACACCAGGTAGCCATGCACAAGACTGCCGGTGGGCCCCCACCTCCTCCCCCACAGTTCACATCTTGGGAGGAGAAGGTCTTGGACATACTGCATCCCGAGGGCCTGACTGGAATACCTCTTCCATGTCACACAGTTGTCCTGTACTGCATGCTTCCTCACCACCTAAATATTCCCCAATGTACTGCATGTATCACTACACATCCCACCTGCTCACCTAATGCCCCTCTCCTGCATGCCACATCTCCACCCAGCCCAACTGCCCACATAGTCCTCGGCAAAGGCACGGGCAGCATTGGCAAATACTATCACTACAACTCCCACAATGCACTAGCCCATCTGCATGAATACCTGGAATGTGCACATCATATCACATCCTTTGTATGTATGACTATTGGACTAGCTATTCCACCTAGATGGTACAATTGAGGACAGCTACATGGCAATGACAACTGTGCAATGGCACAGCACAATGGGATACAAGGCTCAGCACAGCTACAGCACTGTGACTAATCCAAATGGCCACTAATCAGGATCCACAACCCAGAAAGTGACACACCGTGGTACGGAATGTAAGTTGGCAGACTCCATGGACATGCACAACATGCACAAAGAGGACAATTAACCTTGTAAACTCACATGCCCTCCTCACAACTTGACACCATGCTGCAAAGTACAGCCATTTTCCCCTCACAACTACCAAGCCTGAACAGTCACTAGTTAACAGTGCAGAACAGTCATGTGAACTATCAGACAGTACCATTACCCATCCACACAGCCAGAGTTACTAAACCTGAATGACACCAACCTAAATGGAGTAGGGTACACATGTCACAGACAACTGTCTACCACCAATCGTATGCTGTGCAGCATCTGTCAATGTCATTGCTGGGAATCATGTCAAGCCACTGTATGCATATGCTAAAAAGATAACCAAACACACCTTCAATATGTAACTCCCTCTCTCACTCCATCCACAGGTACTCCTGCCAGTGCTGCCATGGAGAGGATACCAGAGTCTGCCAGCTCACCTCAGGATGAAGGCCCCAGCGAGGACAACACGCCTGGATGTCTGGACACTGATGACCTGCCTGTCCGATCTGGGACACCTTGTCAATCTACGACTCCCAGCCTCACCCTGCCCACATCAATCCCCCTAAACCCTGTGGCATGTACATCACAGCCAACCCTTTGTCCCCAAACCTGTGCCCAAAGGACAGATCAAACAATTGTGTACCCCAGAGTACAGAAACCTGAGATGAACCCTCACACACCAGACAATGAAGGTCCTGCAAGCAGTGGGAGTGGAACACTGTGCTTGTGGCATAGGCACATCGGGGCAGGGGATATGGAAGGGAAGCTGTGGGCCAGAGGGGGGGAGCCCCAAGGGACTCCACTGATCAGGAAACCATCTCTCAAGTCCTGGGAGTATACCAACAATCCCAGGACAGGATGGGCCAGATTATCACCATGTTGAGGGAAAACCAAAGGCTGCAGAGGGAATACCACCAGGAGGTAATGCAGCAGTGGCAGACCCACAATGCCACCAGGGCCATCATTGCAGGGATGCTGAGGGATATCAACACCACCCTGAGTGCTTCCTCCACCCAACAGCAGGCCCCATCCGCTACCAATGTAACATCTGAGCCATCCACATCAGGGGCAGCTAGTGGATTGGAGGCCCTGCCAGGCGAACCACAGTCTTCAAGCACCCCTCCCTCTGTAGCTGAAGAATACCAATCCCCGCACACACAAATGTGGACATCCACCCAGGCATCAGGATGGAGTAGATGCCAAGGCAACACTCACTGCCAGGAAGTGACCCTCACCTGATTTGTCTCCCCTGTGTGCCACTGAGACACTCTGTTGGCTGTTCAATTACATAACTCCAGCTTCCCATTGGCAAATGTATACTGGACCTGTACAACCAACAGCTGTACCACATATTCTGATGACTCCATCTACCATGACCTCACTCATCACCTCTTGGACAACGTATGCACCATATACTTTTTGTCACAAATTCATTATATGCACAATAAACACCTATGGAACATAGCTACTGTATGTGTGTCTTCATTACAACATCAAAAAAAAATATGATTGTTAAATGTAATATGGTTATGCACCCCTACATCCAACAGTCAGTGGGTTGGACATCAGAGGGAGGCATCCTCAGCAGAAGACACATTACTCCAGATATGTCCCAGGACATATGTCAGACAGTCCAAAATCTTGGGCCTCACAAGAGTATAGTCAGATTTCCAACCTGCAAAAAGACAATTACAGAGAGTACCATCAGGATGGAAGGCATGGAACCACACAAAGCAGATATGCAGCACATAGATGTCATACCCAGTATAGAATACCTCCATAGCAGGGGCTCCCAGAGATAGCCTATGCATCACCAGTCACAGAATATTCACCATAACTCACTGTAGCTGCCATCTGTCATGTACAACCCTCAATTATCAAATCAGTCAGCAATGGCTAGTGACTGCCTCAAGCCATAGGTAGTAGAGGCAAATATTTAATTACCACAGTCAGTGGGTGGAATGACATGAGCACAGGAATATGTAGCTAACATAGATCAATACTGGTCTGGACATCAGAGATGTTAATCTAGAAAATTTCAGTGAGAACACTTGTTAGACTTTAGACACTTTTATTGTGCACCTTACATTCAATCAGTCTGCTGCTCCCCTAACACACACATAGGGATTGGACCATATTACACCCCAACTGATGAGTTAACTCATGAGGACTATTGTCAGCAAATCTTGTGGATATACAACAATTGCTAACCCACACTCACCATACATGTATGTCACTGGAAGTACTGATTGCTACACTCTGTCCTAGAGTCAGCTTCACCTTCTTCCTCTTCCTCCTCATCACTTGCCATGTCAGCTGCCTCACCCTCTTCAGCTAGCAATGGTATCTAACGTCTCAGGGCTCGAATGTGGAGAATGCAGAAGGCTACTATTATCTGGCATACCTTTTGGGGTGAGTAGAGGAGGGCACCTCCAGAAAGGTCCAGGCCCCTGAATCTGGCCAAATGTTCTTTCGATTACATGCCTTGTCCTCCTGTGTGCCTCATTGAAACAGACATCCCCATCCATGGCAGGGTACCTCACTGGTGTCAACAGCCAGAGTCGTTTAGGAGATCAAGAGTCACCTGTGTTAAGAAATGTTGGACCAATGAAATCAGAGGTACAGCAACAGGTAAGAATTTGATTACAGGTGCCATAACAGTGAAACACCTTCAAATGCATACATACCAAGGTGCAAGACCCTCTCAGTGTGTAGTCATGCCATCATGTGTGGGTCCCTTAAAATGAATAAGTCATGTACAGATCCCGGAAACTTGGCTGTGATCTGTGAGATGTACAGGTCTACCAGACACACCACCTGAACATTTATGGAATGGTAGTTCTTCCTGGTCCTGCACACCTGTTCATTGGCACTGGGAGGAACCAGGGCTACATGGGTGCCATCAATGGCCCCTATCACATGAGGGATGTGTCCCATATCATAAAAGTCTGCCTTCACATAGGCCAAATCTGCATGTTGGGGGAACCTGATGTGGCTGTCCAGGTGTTTCAACAATGCACACAGTACATCCTTCAACACAAGACTGACCATGGGCTGTGACATCCCTGCTGTTAAGTCCACTGTATTATGAAAGGAGCCTGTGGCAAGAAAGTGTAGCACTGACAGGACTTGTACTGTGGGAGAGATGCAATATGGATTGCGTATGGCTGGTAAGAGATAAGGCTCCAACATAGATCCATAATGGTGTGACGATTCTGACGATAGGTCTGAATGATATGCCTGTCCTCCATGGTTGCAAGGTCAACTAGTGGACGGTAAAATGGAGGTTGTCCCATTCTCCTTATGGCAGGATATCTAGGTAGAGGGGAGAGAATGTACATTGAGAAAAGCACTTCACACATGTAAGTAGATCATGTCAAATTAGCACAAACCTAACACTGTAGGACATGCGTAGCACTGCTGACATATAGGGGGTCATTACGACCCTGGCGGAAGGCTGAGAACCGGCGGTAAGACCGCCAACAGGCTGGAGGTCTCCCTTCATGGAATTATGACCATGGCGGTCACCGCCATGGTCATCCGCCGGTTCTCCGTTCCGCCCGCCGGGCTGGAGACCTGGGTCTCCAGCCCGGCAGCCGTCACTATACCGCCAGCGGTATTTTGACCCGGCTTACCGCCGTGGATTTCCTGCGGTTTGAACCGCCATGAAATCCATGAAGGTAAGCACTATCAGTGCCAGGGAATTCCTTCCCTGGCACCGATAGGGGTCTCCCCCACCCCCCGTCCCCCACCCCAACTCCCTCCCCTACCCCCCCCACCACCCCTGCTACCCCCCAAAGGTGGCAGGGCCCCCCTCCCCACGCTGATCCCGAACATCACATCACCCATTCCCACACGACACGCACGCAGGCACCACCTACACACTCACACGCACACACACCAACATACATGCCTACATACACACACACAGGCAGACACGCACACCCACATTCAAACATTCACGCACACATCCATACTGACATACACGCACTCATTCCCATACACACAACACCCCCGCAAGCATACACGCACTCACACCCCCTTCACATACACACACGCACACCCCCATACACGCACACAACACCCCCCCACCCCCTCCCCTCACGGACGATCGACTTACCTGGTCTGACGATCCTCCGGAAGGGGACGGGAGCCATGGGGGCAGCTCCGCCGACACCACACCGCCAACAGAAGACCGCCACGGTGAATCACAGGATGCGATTCGCTGGGCGGTGTTCTGTTGGCGTGGCGGTGGAGGTGGAGCAACCTCCATTTCCCCGCCTCCCGCCAGTATGGCTGTTGGCGGCTCTCCGTCCCAAAAAGGACGCAGAGCTGCCAACGGTCATAATAGGGCGAGCGGAAAACCGCCACCACTGGCGGTCTTCCGCATGGCGATCCCTCAGCGGTCTTTCAAAAAGACCACCGAGGTCAAAATGACCCCCATAATATAATGGGTATGCTGAAGCACTTTGGACACCAGCCATGCAGCACAATTGAACTAGTAAGTTTTATAGGACACATTTCACATGTGTAACGTACCATATGTGGCAGACTGAGCTGTCCTGCACTGATCATTGCAATAGTAATGGGATATACCAATATCGTGCCACCAACTATGTGCCTCTGAGCATTTAAGCAAGCCCATCAACAGATATACTGCCACATCACATCTCTGTGCCATGCAAGTCACATTTATTTGCACTACCATGACGGCACAACATAGGGTTACTCTCGAATTTGGCCAAATATAAATATGTCGCACTTATATTGACATATCAATGTATGATATGTGCACAAAATGGCAGCCCCATGTGCTTCAGCACTGGACAGTTGAAAGTGACCTAAGTCCACCGGCGTAGGTCGTCGTGGCGGTAGTGACGCTCCTGTACATGGCAGTGTGACCTCCATTTTCTGAAGCCTTGCTCACTTGACTCCTGACACTGTTGCTAGCGAGACCTCCACAACCTGTGCTGCTGTGCGCTGTCTCTGGGAGCCATCATCCCACATCCTGCAGGTGATAGGGCCCCCATCCTTCACCCCAGAAGAGCTAGAGAAGCTTGTGGAAGGGGTCCTACCTCTGTATAAACAGCTATATGGGGCACCAGGGGAGCAGGTGAACCCAATACCACAGTCATGTGTGAAAGGGGTGCTTGTGACAGCGAATGGTGTAAGGGTACAGGTGAGGGAGTATATGCATGCAGAGGGCATTAAGTGAAGGTGTGTGGGAAGAGACGATGGGTATGTGTGGGCACTTGGTGAGTCAGATGTGTATAGGCCACTCCTGTTGGTATGGTGCCAGTGTACATGGCTTCCTCCTTTTGTCTGTGTCATACATGCAGGTGAACACCCATCAGAAGAAAGGGATCTGGCGTGCCATCACTAAGCAAGTGCAGACCCTGGGTTCCACAGCCGATGGAGCACCCATTGTTGCAAGCGGTAGGAAGCCCGGAGATGCTAGACCTGGAAGACCGTGGAGGCCCAGCTGGGGATGTCCTCCCAACGAGGGAAGATAGCCTGTTGAACCCTGACCCCCCTTGTAGCCCGCATTTTGGTGGTGACCTACCCTGAGGTGGGTGGGCGTTTGAGGGCAGCACAGCAGCCGCATGTGGGTGAGTACTGAGTGTCTCCTGGGACTTGGCTCTGGTTGCATAGGATTAATTGCCTCACTGTAGCTTATGTGACAATGTAGTCAATGCTATATGCATGTAGACTTGGGGGGAATGGGTAGTAACAGCCCAGCCTGAGTATAAGTTGTAGATGTGTTTTGATGGTTTGCTGTCAGTGGATGTACATCTCCCATAATAAGACATCTCCATGTCTGCATTGTGGAGATGGTCTAATCACATTGGCACATGTGTGACTCCATCCTGCCTTTACTATGGATGTAGGCTCGTGTATCACCCTACCCCTTGAGTATGACCTGCTCCATCAATCAGCTTCTTGGCATTTTTGGCTCTGAGGTGTCAGTCCACTCCCATCTGTGTAGCACACCTGTAGATGCAACTGTGTGACTCACCTTTTATCACTGGGACTATACAACTCAAATACTGTTAATGATATTAACTATGTTAGAAATGGGGTCTTAGGTTGGCAGTCAGGTTACCCCCTGTCCAAGCAAGGACCTTCAATCTAGTCAGGGCAAAGGAGAAACACACCTGGTTAACCCCCACTTCCTCCCTTGGTAGCTTGGCACGTGCATTAAGGCTGAACCCAGAAGCAATGTGTAAAGTATTTGTACCAACACTCAGTAATACTGTGAAACCACTACAAAATGGACACCACACCAGTTCAGAAAAATAGGCAATATTTATCTAAATCAAACAAGAACAAAACAACAGAAATCCAACATACGCAAGTCAAGATATGAATTTTCAAAATAATAAGAATCTTACTTCATAGAAAACAATGGAAATGTTGTTTCTACACAAAGTATGTGTTTTGCGTCAAAAATAAAGCCGTGTGGGAGAGCGTGCATCTGAAAAATCAGAGATGCATCGATTCATTACTCACAAGTGACGCTGTGCATCATTTTCTTCTCTGGTCAGGTCGGCGATGTGTCCTTTTTCTCCATTGCAAGAGAATGATTCATTGATTTCCGGACAGGGCACCTCGGATCCGCGCAGGTTCATGATGACTTTAACGCTCAGCGACGATGCGTGAGAAATCCGGTCACACACTGTTAGAAAACCACGCTGGGTGAGGTTTGTGTCGTTATTAGCGGCCGCAAGTGGGTGTTGTGCCGTTCTCCAGCCACAATGCAAGTGGAGTGTGTCGATCTTTGCTGCTCAGCTAGTGGAGCATCGTTTTTCAGTTGTGTTGCAGGTGGTGCATCAAACATTTTCCCACACGGTGCTCTGTGTGCAAATTTCAGTCCTTGTTCTGCCAACTTCACCTTTCAAAGGCCCAGGGACTGGATAGGGTACCACTTTGCAGGGCAGGCGCCTCAGCCGAGAGCCCAGGTGCCGGCAGAGGAAGTCTTTGATGGCCCTAAGACTTCAAAACAAGAGGCAAGCTCAGTTCAAGCCTTTGGAGATTCTTCTCAAGCAGAAATGCACAACAAAGTCCAGTCTTTGTCCCCTTTCACAGATAAAAGCAGCAACTGCAGGATAGCCCAGTAAAGCACAGACAGGCAGGGGCAGCACTTCTCCTCAGCTCTTCAGCTCTTCTCTTCAGCAGAGGTTCCTCTTGATTCCAAAAGTGATCCAAAAATATGGGGTTTTGGGTCCAATACTTCTAACCCTTTCTGCTTTTGAAGTACGCAAACTGCAAAGGAGAGTCTCTATTGTCTACAGGATCCTGCCTTGCCCAGGCCCCAGACACACACCAGGGGGTTGGAGACGGCTTTGTGTGAGGGCAGGCACAGCCCATTCATGTGTAAGTGACCACTCCCCCATCCACTCTAGTCCAGATGGCTAATCAGGATGAGCAGGCTATACCCCATCTCCCTTTGTGTCACTGTCTAGAGGAGATTCACAAACAGCCCAACTGTCAGTCTGACCCAGAGAGGGAATCCACAAACAGGCAGAGTCACAGAATGGTTTAAGCAAGAAAATGCCTACTTTCTAAAATGGCATTTGCAAACGAACAATCTAAAAAACAACATCACTAACAGGTGTATTTTTAAATTGTGAATTCAGAGACCCCAAACTCCATGATTCTATCTGCTCTTAAAGGGAAACTACACTTTAAGGATAGTTAAAGGCAGCCCCATGTTAACCTTATGAGAGAGATAGGCCTTGCAACAGTGAAAAACAAATTGAGCAGTATTTCACTGTTAGGACATGTAGACCGCACAAGTACATGTCCCACTTTTAACATAAACTGCACCCAGCCATTGGGCTACCTAGGGATATCTTAGGGGTGATTTACATGTATAAAAGGGGAAGGTATGGGCCTGGCAAGAGGGTACACTTGCCAGGTCGAATTGGCAGTGCAAAACTGCACACACAGACACTGCAGTGGCAGGTCTGAGACATGTTTACAAGGCTACTCATGTAGGTGGCGCAATCAGTGCTGCAGGCCCACTAGTAGCATTTGATTTACAAGCCCTGGGCACCTCCAGTGCACTTTACTAAGGGCTTCCTAGTAAATCAAATATACCAGTCGGGGATAAACCAATCACCAATACAATTTCACATAGGGAGCTCTTGCACTTTAGTCAGCAGTGGTAAAGTTTCCAGAGCAACAAAAACAGCAAAAACAGAGTACAGCACACAGTCAACAATCTGGCAAGCAGAAGCAAGGAGTTACGGGAGACCACACCCAGGATGCCAGGTCTAACAGACTCCATGTGAGGAAGCCATTACATTTCCACCACATATATATGATCTGTATAGACTGGACTATTGGCTTGATAGTTGTATCCCCTTATATTGGCCATCTGCCATCTATTGGGTATGTGAAGGTAGCTTAAGTAGGATTTATCAAAATGTGCCTTTGATCAGGTCTGAATGCAATCAGCATGCATTTCTAATGGCTAGACTTGTGGGGATGAGAACTTGAACCCTATGGGACAGTAGTAAAGGTGGTAAGTGCCTAGGCAGACCTCGTCATTGTCAATCTATAATGTAAATGCTATGTATGCCAATGCCCTAGCAAATACAGTGCAACATAGCTTGTTTGTTGCCTACATCATGCCTCATTGGTGACTTTGGGGCACATCTGATGGAGTGGTACCCTTGGCCTAGCAGCAGTGGGTGATTAGGAAAGGACTGGGCATTGTGTGACCTATGAGATGTTGATGTGAAATGAATGTTGTATTTAATCTCCTGAGGCTGCCCTATGTAGTAATGGGATGTGATGTCGGTGCAAAGGCAGTGCTGTTGGTCCATGTGTGCATAAGGCTTACATGTATTTATTGTCTGAGATATGTACTGTCTGGACATCAGTACAGGGATTCACAAATTTGGAATGGTGTGAGCGAGTGTGGTATTATCATGTTGTGAAGTCCTACTGGTGAAACTACGTGTGTGGTGGTATTGTATGTGGTCATTATATCAGATGTGTGTTCCTGAGGTTCATCAGTTGTGACACTGTACTCACTGATTGTGTATGGATATGTAATATGTGCAATATGGGCGATTGTAGATGCACTTAGATGTATTATTAGTTGTGATGTATATGTGTTTGGTGTATGCAGATCTTCCTCTGTGATTGGATCAGACTGATCAAATGCCGGTACCCCAGACTTGTATTGTACACATCAGATGTCACCTGTATGGGTACCTGACTTGCAGTGGCTCAATCAGTTCTTAGATCTATATTGGCATTACTGTACAGAGTGTAGGGTCAGCCATGTAATGTAACAGGCAGATACTGTGTGGTGTGTGAGTGGAGCAGTATTCACTGTTATGGATATTTAAACATGGACATAGACTGATCAGCTATCGTAACTGTACAGGCCTCATGTGTTTAGTTCCATCAGCTGCACTTCCAATGGGTGATAGGGGTATGGAGAAGTATGATTTGAAATCAGAGTGACATTTGTACTTCACCCAGGGCATGATGTCCATGCAGACATGGCTATGGTGGTGATCATGTGGATGACTCCAGTCATGCTGACTTGCTTAAATGTAGATGCAGGTGTGAGGGTTGGCTTACAGGGGTGGGTAGTGGTGGCATGTTGTGACATGATGTAGGATATGTGTATTGACACCTGAGATAGCCTGGCCAGGATATGTATTGTCACAGATGTGCAGGTTTACATGTGTGTATGTGAGGTATATGTTAACTCTCTCCCTCCCTATCTCTCTCTCTCCCTCCCTCTCTCTCTCTTTTTGTGTGCATCACCAGGTGAAGGAGAAGGGGCACTGGCAAGTGGGGATGCTGCAGGCCACTGGACCCACAATTCTGCCACCAGTGACAGCGAGAGACCCAGTGGCATGGAGGGCAAGGGGAGTGCCATGGGGGAGACCGGATCTTCTACCTCATCTTCAGAATCCTCTTAAATTGGACACTCCCTAGTGGTGGTGGATCCTTCTGGGACCATCCCAACACCATCACTGTCAGCCATCCTCTTTATTAGCACCACCCTCCTTGTAGCTCCCCACCCAGTTACCTGTGCTCGGTCACCCAAGATGATGGCCGTCTCCTTTGCTGTAGGCACCTCTGCCCCTGCCCCAGTTAGCTCTACTGCCCTCAGTGAGGAGGCTATTGACCTACTGAGGGCGATCTCTGTTGATCAGTCGACCATCATGAATGCCATCCATGGACTGGCAGCTCATGTCCAGCAGAGCAATGCGTTCCTGAAGGGCATTCATGGTGCACTGAGTGGCCTACAGAGATCCTTTTAGGCTCTGGCCTCCACACTGACGGCAGCCAGTCACCCTTTGTCGCCCATCCCCCCTCCACCTACCCCTTCACAATCCCAAACCCAGCCAGACACACAAGCATACATCCAACTCAACACCCAAGGGTACCACAGACAAACACAAGCACCACAAGACCCACCACCAGCATGCACACAGCTTCATCTTTCTGGGGCTTCAAGTTGATGACTCCGTTCAACTGCGAGAAAGAGATTTTCTACCCAAACGGGAGACAGGCAACTGACGTCTGGTTCCTGTCTGAAGTCAAGATAGTTTCAATCTAACTGTGCTGTAGTCCAGAGCCATCCTTAAAAGCAAACTCAGTGTGAGAATCGAAGAAACTTGGAGAGTGGCCAATTCTCCGAGCCTCACTCGTTCTCAGACTGGATTGAGAGGTAAACACAAAATCTACGCGCGCTTATCAGCTAAGGTCTGGTGTGAAAAACACAGCTTGGTCTATCATGTGGAAAAACACAGCTTGGAAAAACACAGCTCATCTGCAATGTCTCAACTGCAATGTCTAACTCTACGTTAAAGCCAATAGGCAGCTAACATAAATATCAAATGCAATGTCTAATGACATGTCAAAGCCAATAGGCAGCTAAACTGAATACAGCATGTAATGTGCTACTGGTGAACATTGAGCAACTAATATGCACAGTGGTGAAACACAAAGTCATTGGTCAAACACAATTAATAGCATCACACCATGCCTGCCCACACCACCCCAACAGACACTCACCCATCCAGCATGACATCTCCCAGCACCTCCTCCCCTCTTCCTCCCAAGACATATAAACACCCTCACTTACACACCCAACAGACACCCAGTACCCACAAGCATTCCTCGAACACACTTGCACCCAAGACATTCACATCAACACCTCCTACAACCACCCCCTGCCTGTACTGCCACTCCCAAACCCTTTTTCCATGACCACCCTATGTGTCTGAGAAGCATTTCCTCTAAGAGTTTCCCTGTTCCCCACTCCTCTCCCACCCATGATACCCCCAAATGGTCTATGTCCCTCCCAAGTTCAGCCCTTCCACCTCCAAGTCCTCCCCTGCCTTCCCTGCTAGTACCCATGCCCCTCCCCCTGCCAAGAAGTCTACCCCACCCATGTGTTCCCAGTTCTCCACTAAGGCTCACCCTAAGCCCCCCTCCCAAGCCCAAGCCCAAAGCCCCTCTCTGCCTCCTCTTTAATCCGTGAGGTGCCTGCCTGTCCCCTTGATGCCCTTACCCTGTGGAGGTCACATAGCAGTCAGGAGTCACGTAGGGACACTCAGAGATGCTATTTGTGTCTTTGGCACTTTGGACTGGCCAATAGGCTTCTCTTTTTAAATAGAAATATTTTTATTATCATATTTATATTTTATTATAACTGGCCCAACCTGTTGTTGGATTCGATTGTAACATACTTGTCCTGCCTTTCTTTCCAAATGGCTGTTTTGTATTTGGCGGCTTTGGTTTGCTTGTGTGTGACATATGTGTGTGTTTGTTGGTTGTGCTAGCTGTTGTATCTGGGCAGCATTTGTGATTGTGGCCCTAGCATTTGTCCTGCTGTGATGGCTTTGAATTGTATGTAGGATATGTTTGTGTTTGGTACATGCATGTGTGTTGATAAAATGTGTATTGTTTGCGTTGACATGTGTAATGGTGGTGTTGTGTTCCCTTGTATGGTTGTTGTGTGTGCGTCTGTGTGTGTGGTGATGTATATGTTAGATGTGTTCAGTGTTGTGTTTGCGTGGTATGACGAAGGCTTCATTTTATGGGTGTGTGATTGTGTATATTGGTTGTCAGGTGTTGTTACATGTGGTTGTATGTATGTAGTGACATTTGGAGGTGTGTTACGAATTGGCTTGCCGAAGCATTTCTGTATTTGCGGGTGTGGTGTTGTTGTGTGAATCAGTGCTGTTGTATATTGTTGTGTTAGACTGTGCCGGTGCTGTGTGTCTGCAGGCTGGTGTGCATATAGCACCTATGTATTGGCTGTGGTGTGTGTAGTATGGTTGTGCATGTGTATAGTATGGGTGTGCCTGTGTGTATGTGGTGTTGCTGTTGCCAGCCATCCTAGATGTGTATGTATTGTCCGTGTGTATTTTGGGTTTTCCCTAAAGTGTCAGGTAGGTATGTGTACTCATGGTTGTTGTCTTCGTTGCCATTTTGCTGGTTCTGGAGTTGTTGTGTGAGCAGGAGCAGTGGAAGGACATCCAGTTCAAGTTCCATGTGGGATCCGGACAGGTATGTGTTACAGAAAGTGTGACTGCGGCGGAAACTTTGGCGGTGTGCAGCCTTGTAATATGTCATGCAGGAATATGGTGTCGGCCGGCCTGAAGGTGGCTACCGTTTATGGCGGCATGACCACACTGGCGGAACTGTTGTAGTTTGGCTGTCTTCTGTTGAGAGGCCGCCATGGTCATAATTTGGTGGTCTTCTCTGCCAACCCATTTGCGGTACTACCACCATCACCAACATGACGGTCCTGGGACCGCCAAACTCATAATGACCCCCATACCATGAACCCTGGGATGATTTTTTGATACTGAAACACTTACAGGCATCATTCCAACTTATGGTATATGATGGACCTTGGTAGCTGTGATGTTAGGTCAAACAATACACATTGATAGTCTTAGGGTATTGAATGTTGGTAAAGTGAATGAACAACACAGTGGCAAAAGCTAAGCTGTGAACAGGCAGGACATTGTAGATTTGTGACAGTTTTTGTGTTGTAACTTACCAGACTCTGCTCCACCAGGTATTCCTGCCAAGCCCTCAGGATGCAGGATAGCCAATACCTTCTCCTCCCAGGCAAAGAGTTGTAAAGGGGCACAGGGAGGGCTGGCACCAGTCATATTGACCTTCATGTGTTGCCTGGAGGTCAGGGAACGTACCCTGCCCCTCAGATCGTGTGACCTCTTCCTAATGCCCTCTTTTATGCGCAGAGTGGTGCCTATAATATTCACTCTGTTGACTATTCTTTACCGCAGTTTAATTTTCCTACTGAGATGAGTGGCTCTACTTTTATGATTTCCTCCAACATGACTCTCAACTCATCTTCGATGAGAAACAGGGATTTTTGGTACGTGACATGGTAGGGAATTAAAGTGGGTGGCAGGGAGTTACTTACAAAAGTAAAGTGGTGTGGGGAGTAAATGGAGGAAAGTGTGTGAAAGGGGTTTAAGGGACAGAGAAAAAGTGGATGCCTTATCTCTGAATAAAATAAAATCTTGGTTGCAGTGGAGATGAAAAGGATCATGGTCTGTGAAGGGGTATGTTTTAGAGTGTGATTTTCAGGTGTGTCCATTGAGCCCATGATCATCAGCTGTCTTGTTTTTGAATTCATCCAATGGGCACTTGTCTGTTATTTTGCTGAATGCATACTGTGGTGGTAGACCGCCATTGGCTAACCGCCGCAAGGGGACTGCCACATTGACTGGGTGTTTGTAATTGGCTCAACGGTTGGCCGCGGTGCTGACGCTGCCGAAGTACAGACTGCCAAGGTAGCAGCACTGGCAGCCAGCATTTAGGCGTGGCCGGCATCGGTTCTGCCTGTATACAATGTTATACGGCAGTTTGGGGATGTCCACCGTAGCAGTCTTTTTGGGACTACCGCCTTGGTAGTCAGGTGGTCCAACCACCAAACTCGTAATCGGACCCTAAATCTGAAAAAAACGAAATCATATACTTTGCCGATTACAGACTCAGGAGCTCTTGGAATGGCTGAGTTAGATGCTGGTGGACTACAGTTATCATTACATATAATACGGTATTTTAGGGTCAACATATACAGACAGCACAGTGATGTGATCTTTAGTAAACTGGATAGGGCACTGGACACAGGATGGGCCTCTGTGGACTTTTGGAAGTGACTACCTTTTACTGACCTGGGTCGGGTTGCGCTCTCCAAACTGATATTACTAGCACATCTACTCTACTATTTCAATACCATCTCAGTAATACTCAAGAGTGGTTTCTTTCATAATTTGGACACCCTGCTGGGGAAATTGGATTGGGCCACCAGTAGGCATATGGTTGCTCTAGCTAAGTTATACCTCCCCATTAAAGAATGCAGCCTAGATGTACCAGATTTCAAAACATATTAGAGAGAGCCGAGGACAATGCCGCTGCAATGTTGGTGCCGTCGGCACACTTGGAACGTGCACTGTCTGCCATGCACATTCCGAGTGTGCTGACAGGGCTGCAGTGAAGGGGCCCCCCTGTGGCCCCGTTCCTGCCTTTCCCCCAGGTTTTTCATAACGGTGACTTTTAGACATGACAGCCTTAGGGTGGTCACCCCTGACTTTTTGCCTGCCTCCCTCTACTTTTTAGATACTGTTTTTGCTGGTTTTCAGACTCTGTGCACTTTACCACTGCTGACCAATGCTAAACTGCATATGCTCTTTCCCTTTAAACATGGTAACATTGGATCATACCCAATTGGACTATTTAAATTTACTTATAAGTCCCTAGTACAATACACTATATGTGCCCAGGGCCTGTTGATTAAATGCTACTAGTGGGGCTGCAGCACTGGTTGTGCCACCCACTTCAGTAGCCCCTTAACCTTCTCTCAGGCCTGCAATTGCAAGGCCTGTGTGTGCAGTTTCAGTGCCAATTTGACTTGGAATTTAAAAGTACTTGCCAAGCCTACAACTCCCCTTTTTCTACATATTAGACACCCCTAAGGTATGCCCTAGGTAACCCATAGGGCAGGGTGCTGTGTAGGCAAAAGGCAGGACATGTACCTGTGTAGTTTACATGTCCTGGTAGAGTAAAACCCCTAAATTCATTTTTACACTGCTGTGAGGCCTGCCCCCTTCATAGGCTAACATTGGGGCTGCTCTCACACATTCTTTGAGTGGTAGCTGCTGATCTGAAAGGGGTAGGAAGGTCATATTTAGTATGGCCAGAATGGTGGTATAAAATCCTGCTGACTGGTGAAGTTGGATTTAATATTACTATTTTAGAAATTCCACTTTTAGAAAGTGAGCATTTCTCTGCACTTAAATCTTTCTGTGCCTTACAATCCACGTCAGGCGGGGTTTAGTTGACAGCTCCTTGTGCATTCACTTAGACACATCCCAAACACAGGATATTCAGCCTCACTTGCATACATCTACATTTTGAATGGGTCTTTCTGGGCTGGGAGGGTGGAGGGCCTGCCCTCACACAAAGGACTGCCACACATCCTACTGGGACCCTGGCAGACATGATTGAACTGAAAGTGGACCTGGTGCACTTCTAAGCCACTCTTTGAAGTCTCCCCCACTTCAAATTCACATTTGGTTATATAAACAGGGCCTCTGTCCCTACCAACTCAGACACTTCCTGGAGAAGAAACTTGTAACCAGAACCTGCATCCTGCCAAGAAGAACTGCCTAGCTGCCCAAAGGACTCACCTGACTGCTTTCTGTGAAGGACTGCTTCCTTGCTGTTGCCCTGCTGCCTTGCTGCTCTCTGGCTGAGGTGAAGAAGTGTTCTCCAAGGGCTTGGATAGAGCTTGCCTCCTGTTCCCTGAAGTCTCAGGATCAAAAAGACTTCATCTCTTCAAAAAGGACTCCTTGTGTGGCGAAATTCAATGCACAGCCTACCAGAAATGATGCACGTCCTGCACCGCAGTGAAAATTTCACTGCACGCCGAACCAGAACGACGCAGCCCGACTTCACAATGAGAAGATTGAAGCAGCGCCGGTGTAGCAACCGGAACTTTGAAGCACGGCCCACTGGATCGACGCACAGCCGACCTGGAACGCAGCAGCCCGACTTCCAGAGAGGAATCGACACAGCACCTGCCGTGCGGTAGAAAATTCAATGCAACGCCCACTTGGATCAAAGCAGCTCCTGTGACTTCATTCTGCCAGCACAGGAAATCCACGCACCGTCCCCGTGGCGTCTGAAAACCTTGCAACTTGAAGAGGATCCACGATTGAGCACCGGATTTCGACGCACAGCCGTCTCTGCGTGAAAACTAAACGACTAATCGCTGTGTGCAGCTCAAGAAATTGACGCACACCCCTTTGTTTCCACGCTTCTCCTCCTCTGTGGTTCTTTGCGGAGATTTTCACGCAAACCAGGTACTTTGTACTTGAAAGAGACTTTGTTTACTTTTAAAAGACTTAGGGCACTTTATATCACTTTTCAGTGATATCTCAACATTTACTTATTGCATCTTTAATCGTTTTGACCTATATTTATCCAGATAAAAATTATCCATTTTCCTAAACACTGTGTGGTGTATTGTTGTGGTGCTATTTTGGGTTATTGTATGATTTATTGCACAAATACTTTACACATTGCCTTCTAAGTTAAGCCTGACTGCTCAGTGCCAAGCTACCAGAGAGTGGGCACAGGATAATTTGGATTGTGTGTTACTTACCCTGACTGGGGGTAACCTGACTGCCAACCAAAGACCCCAATGCTAACAGTGACCTTGCCATGAAAAGGCTGGGTCAAAGGCAATTCGTGATCAGCTTGGCGGTGCCGGCACTGGCACTGCCGTGCTCGACCACGACTTGCACCGCTACCAACCTGTAGGGATCCATGATCCTGGTGTTGGCAGCAGTCTCCTGACAGTCCGACCACCAGGATCATAATCTGGCGGTTGGACTACCAAGATTGCCGTGGTCAGACTGCCACCACAAGTAAGGCGGTCTTAGGACCGCCCTTTAACTAAATTTGCTAGGCTAGAGCAAGAGAAAATAAATTTTAAAAGAATTTACAGTATTGAGAAATCCTACCCTTATTTGATTGATGATCTCTATACTAACAAAAACTCTTAGAATTCAAACTTCAAAAACCCATGGGGGAGGATTAGTAAACAGCAAAAATGTGTCACATTCACAGATTCCTCAGCAGAATTCCCAGACAATTCAGACTAAGGAGAAGGCACTAGCTCTTCCAATGTGACTCCTGACACTGTTTTTTAGGAAGAGGCCAACCCAGACGTCCCAGAAGAGGGAGATAGAGTGGGCGAGGCCATTCATGGTTCAGCATCCCGGGGAAAGACAGACAAGTCAGAAGTATTATTAATGGGGACACTAGTGGACAGTGGCGTAACAAAACTGGAAGGCCCTCCTACACAGAACATGGAGGGGAGCCCTCCTTTAGAGTCATTCAGTCCATTTGCTGTTCTGAGGGGCCCCCCTGCAGCTCACAGCCTGCATGGAACATGGAGGGGGCCCTCCTTTAGAGTCATTCAGTCCATTTGCTGTTCTGAGGGGGGCCCCTGCAGCTCACAGCCTCCCTGCACCACGGGAGCTGCAGGGCCTTTGTTACACCCCTGCTAGTGGATACTCTACCACATTCTCAGGGTTGATGCTGACATGCCCTGATGCCATACAGACTATTCCAATCTTTAAATGAATATTCATTTTTTAATACAAAAAACCCTAGAACACAGGTCATATACACACTACCCAAAGTACATCAAATCAATCATCGCCTGCTGGCTGACCCATAATCTCTGGGTGCAGTTCAATATTTGAACCTATTGGCTGCTATATTGATTTATTTATCAAGGTTTTGTACCCACTCCAAAGCACTATGGTAGGAACAGTATGGATCTGATAAACCAAATTGAGGATATGACTTTTGACCTAAGTGAGTGTCTTCTCTGCACTATGGACATAGAATCATTATACACCAATATTCAAGAAGCAGATGGTATTGAAGGGATCTGCCACAATTTAGAAAAACGGACTCGCCCACATCAAGCACCTACAGAGTTTATATTAGATTTGCTACACCTCACACTCACCACAATTTTTTTCCAGTTTGATGGTGAATTCTATCTGCAGGTCAAAGGTACATCTATGGGGACAGTTTATGCTCCCAACCTTGCCATTCTGTTTATGGAGAGGCTTGAAACCTTAACCATTCTTACAGATAATAATCAATTTTACAGTAATATAGCACTCTATAGGGATTACAATGACAATATTTTTCTCATTTGGAAAGGTAACTCGGGCAACCTTACCTAGTTTGTGGCATGATTGAATATACATTATAATGGGTTGCAGTTCAACTTTGAGTGCAGTAAACATGAGATTCCCTTCTTGGATCTCATGATCAAAACTTGTGAAGGCAAACTATACACGTCCCTATACTGTAAACCCACTGAAAGAAATACACCATTAGCCTACTCCAGTCACCCCCCTGGAGCACATAGTTATGCCCACCCATATTCCCAATTTTTGAGAATCACAAGGAATTGCTTCTTGAAATAATATGCTTTCAGAGAGGCTGAAACACTCAAAACTAAACCTCAAGCCTGAGGATATCCTTGTAAACTGGCATCCAGGTCTATGAAAAGATCTTAGTACTGCCTCGGGGATATGCTCCTAACACCAAAGGAGAAAGAAAATTCAAGGCAATTGGTGTGTGTAACTACATTTTCATCCATTTCAAATAGAGTAAAGAAACTGATCCTACACCATTGGCATGTTTTGAATGCAGGGGAGCTAGCACTGGAATGCCCTATTATTACTTTTAAAAAAATATATGAGTATCACAGACCATCTAGTGTGAGTGTTTTTATCGTTGGGTGGTAATAATCACACTACATGACTTATGGGGCCTGACTCCCTTGTGTGGCCACAGAAGGCCTGTGAATACACTGTAGAGACAAAATAATTTGTATACAAGAATGTAAAAACTGCATGGCCCATTTCTCTAACTGTAACATTTTAAATACTATTCTTGCAATTACTTGTACATGTAGTTTGATTTACATTGACCAAGCCACACAGAAGGTAAAAGTATGAACATGCCAACATAGGAGTCACCTCCGATGCAAGGTTGCCAATGCACCTCTGGTGGAACATTTTGAGCAGCTGAACCATACTGAAAATGACCTACGTTTGCAAGTGATCAAAGAGGTGAAAGTACCTGATCATGGTGGGGAATTATTTTCAATTTTGAATAAAGAAGAACTGAAGTGGATCCTCAGAACTGACAGCCTTCAGAGTAGAATTAACCAAGTGGAGGACTGGGGCCCATATTTATACTTTTTGACGCTAAACTGCGCTAACGCAGTTTAGCGTCAAAAAGTTTTGCGCCGTCTAACGCCATTCTGAAGCGCCATGCGGGCGCCGTATTTATGGAATGGCGTTAGACGGCGCAATCAGACCGGCGCTGCCTGGTTTGCGTGGGAAAAAACCACGTAGACCAGACAGCGCCGGCGTAGGGGGAAAATGGCGCATGGGCGTCTTAAAATGGGGCAAGTCAGGTTACGTCGAAAAAATCGTCTTAACCCGACTTGCGCCATTTATTTTCGACGCCCATCCCCCATCAACATGACTCCTATCATTGTAAAGATAGGAGTCATGCCCCCTTGCCCAATGGCCATGCCCAGGGGACTTCTGTCCCCTGGGCATGGTCATTGGGCATAGTGGCATGTAGGGGGGCACAAATAAGGCCCCCCTATGCCACCAAAAAAATATATTAAAATAAAAAAATTATACTTACCTGAACTTACCTGAATGTCCCTGGGGTGGGTCCCTCCATCCTTGGGGGTCCTCCTGGGGTGGGCAAGGGTGGCAGGGGGGGTCCCTGGGGGCATGGGAGGGCACCTGTGGGCTCATTTTGAGCCCACAGGCCCCTTAACGCCTGCTCTGAGCAGGCGTTAAAAAGTGGCGCAAATGCGCCGTTTTTAGCCACGCCAACTCCCGGGCGTCTCTTTTGCCCGGGAGTATAAATACCACGTAAAGTCCTGGGAGTCATTTTTTAGACGGGAACGCCTCCCTTGCATATCATTAACGCAAGGAAGGGGTTCACGCTAAAAAATGACGCACATTCCGGGAACTTTGGCGCTATTCGCCTCTAACGCCATAGTATAAATATGGCGTTAGTTGGCGTTAGTTTTGCGTCGAAATTGCGTAAAAAAAAACGACGCAATTTCGGCGCAAACGGAGTATAAATATGGCCCTGGATGTCTCTGATTTAAACTCTGAAGAGGGTTATCAATCTATAGACTGACATACATCACAATTCTGCACTATATGCTTTTACATCTTAATTGGGACTCCTATTTGTGACATTGTTTCACACTCGCCAAACAAGGGATTTGTTACAACTGTATAAGTTACATAATTGTTGCTCATCTTATACTGGCTAGTCTCAGTACATTGGTGATTAATGTGATGATGATGTTTTTATCTATTATTGAATCGACCCCAGATGTGATTATATGATTGATTTGGTACTGCTGGGTTCAAGGCTAAAGTGATAAACTTTGGTGTCATGAATCTCACACTGATATTTTAAGTAATTGCTGCCGATTTTAGATAAGGTTTGTTATAATTCTATAAGTCAAGTAATTGTTGCTCATCCTATATTTATTAATTTCAGTACGTTGTTCATTAATATGATGATGATGCTCTTCCTTACTTTTGAATGAGGTCCTGATGTAATTTTATGAGACATTTGGTACTACTGGGTACAGGGGCTGACCTTTACTAATTTTGGTTGGTATTACTAAGGTACTGGGCCATTATGCTACATTTTGGTGTTATAATATATTTCATCAGTTCTATTAGTACAACTGATTATTCATACTTTTTTTCTTGTTCCAAATCTAGTCCTTTTTCAGATTCCTGGCTTTTCTCACCCTCACTTTCTCTTCTACGGCTCCACTTACAGTACACATGCCCCACTTTTTCATTCCCTGTATTTTTCTGGGACCATGTCTTGTGGACATTGCTGTTATTTGTCCCTTGCATCTTCCCTCTGATGGTTTTACCTTTGCCGCTCCAATTGGCCACCCCCATTGAGTGGAATCCTTAGGACACATGCCAGTCCTATTTTTACATCTTCTCCCAGGCATGCACATGTATTTCTTCTGTTCCGAGAGCACGTTCTCCAGCTCAGTCAGGACTCACGGCACGCACCTTGTGGTAAGTTCCAGCCTTCACGTTTCCTCAGGAGCCTACTCCCTGGTTATTACTCTTGGCCCTCATTATTTCTTATGGTACTATTTTCGATTGCAGATTATTGCCAGGTTCCCCACGACACGATCAGAGGAGATTTGAGGACACTAGTGTTAACGTTTAATTTTACGAAGAAATATTCATGTATTCTGAATGCTGAATCTGCATAGAAAATGAATAAATGTTGAAAATAAAACATGACTTTGGAAAATGTGCCTACTTGTGTGGCCGTTAGTAATCACAAACTGTCCTTATTAATTGCTTATTAATGAGAAAAGATGTGTTCATGTTTAGATTAATGCAGTAGTATGCTATATTAATGATTATGTATTATGTATTTGCTTTATTAATTGTAGGCCTTAAGGTAGCAAGGTGTTGGGCCTAGTTGCACAGCCTCATGTTAAGCTGCACTGTTTAAATAATTCACATAAAATGGCTGTTTAGAGAAATTAATACTTGTATTATTCCACTGTGTTGACCAAATGCAAGTACATGTTTTCTTTTCCATGAGAACTGCTTGCTAGAAATGTATTAGCTATCGATATATAGTAGAGTTTAGTGTGTGTGAAAGCGATGCACTGACTGGAGGACAGAGAGATACAAAATTGTTACCTGATGAGTCCGACGATGGGAACAGAAGAGGAGCCAATCATTGACATGTGAAAGACAGTTTAGTTATATCTTAAATTTGAAGTTCTAATTTCATTGGACTTAAATGTAAACGTACGATTCTTTGACCAATGGCAACATGGAAAGTGTTCTGGATGATTTTAACTTAGCTCGACTGCACAGAGAAAAGCGCACTGTTCCGGTTATTCTCATCTTTGAGGCTTTTCCCAAATTTGATATCCTCCTGAGAGGAGCTTGTTTATTCTGTCTGAGCAGCTGAAAAGTTCCTGAGGACTTTAATTCTACCTTTAACTTTATTGCTTAAACTTTTGATGCTGAATGCTGATCCCTAGACTATGCTTACAAATGGTTCGGATAGTTAGAGTCCCCTGTTTTGAACCATTCCCTTTCATGGTCCGATGTTGATACTGACCGAACAGATGTCCAATTGACAAAGACAGTTGCTGCTTGCTGATCCATACCGACGAGAGGTACTAGCCAAATGTTATTGTTGATGTAATTTGTCTTTTGTCCCTAGGTACTAACCACTAATTTTGATGGAGCCATAGGTAGATGCTTTTCCAAATATGTGTTGACTAAATTGTTTTGTATGAAGCTCAAACATGCTATTCTAATCAGAAGGTTAGCTAGGAGACTCACAGAAGGTGTTTGCTAATTATTAACAACAGTTGATGTCATTTCGTTGCTGAGTCTAAATGTATGCTATTTCTATTGCGCTGTTGTTCTTTCTCTTGGGTTTTACTGTAATCCTAGAGTGCGTAACAATATATGCATTAGTTAAATTGAGATTCTTTAGAAGATTTTGTCAACCAGTGTTGTTTCTGTATGTGTATCATTTGATTCTGAGACTAAGTTAAATGATATTGGCATTGCTAATATAGGGAAATAAATATTCTAACTTTTATATAAAGGTGTGGTTATTCGTGGCCAAAGGGGTCATGGTGTGGAATTATTAACTCCAAAGTCTATTGATTCTATTGACTAATATTGTTATGGATTGGTATTTAATTTGAGTCTTATGGTGAGATTTACTCTAAGCACAGTCAAAAGGTCCATCAAACTTCTAACGTGTCCCCTTATAAATTAAAGATAAGAAAACAAATAAGGTCAGACGCGCTAACAGAGATGGTAGCAGAGGATAGTAAGTCTCCTTAAGAGCCCATCATAAAGGCCCCATAACTGGTTACGCCTCCTTAAGAGGCCACTGCAAACGTTTCACCTTTGAGAAATAGCAGGTACCCAGAGATTGTAGTGGGGTAATGGTTAGTCTCCTAGAGAGAAAATAATTTGCAGATTGGGTAAGAGAAATTGGTGAAAGTTTTGATTTTTTTATTCGATGATACAAAGTGGAGAGAAAATGTGTCCCTAAGAACTTGGAGTGACTTTCCCAGAACATTGGAGCTGGCCAATGCTTGTTTGAGGATGTTCTCAGAGTTCTATTGACAGTGTGAATGGATTAGGTTTTGCGGTTTGCACAGCTTAGGCAAATTTCAGGTGAATTGTGATGTTTGTGAGGGTTTAGGGTGTTTGCGTACTCCAAATGAAGAAGTTGAAGGAGTTTGCGTACTCCGACGGTGTGAGAGTAGGAAAGTCGTCAAACTTCACATGTGTATGTTGGTTTGTGCACAAAAATTGTCCATGGTATGCGGTCCCTGCGAGGTCTAAGACTCCGGAGTATATTGAAAAGTGTATGAGACACTGGGTTTTTGTTGTAATTTGTCTGGTTTAATAGGTCAATCAGGCATGGTTGACAAACTCGCGAGTGCATGTTAAAGTGAGTGAAATTTTTTTGACTGAGATCTGGCCAGTCCTATGTGCACCAGGACAGACTCACCGATCAGTTGAGACTAAAATTTGCGGGATGAATTTTGCTTGTGAATCAGGGAAACTGAGAAAGAAAGAGTAGCTGCTAGGTTTCTGAAGCTACCTTACCTGGAGTAAATGGACAAATTGGATTTTGATTTTGTTTAGTGCTCGCAATAATTTTGCATTAGTTTTGCGTGAGTCTGAGACTATGAGGACAAGCCGAAAGACTTTGTCAGCCACTGTACGTGTGAGTGTGATGTCATTGGAGCTGCGCTGGGATAGGTTGGTTAGTGAGAAGGGTCGCGCATGGATAGGCGGACTACCGTGGAGCGTCACTGGTTGAGAAGGTCAGTAAAAAGGATTTGGGGATTGGAAGTAATCTCCTGATTTGATTAAAAGTAGCATAAAAGTTAGAGAGATTACATTTTTCAAGACTTTAAAGAGTGCCCTAAGGGGAGATACATATAGTTCAACAAGTATAGGAGAAATTACACCACCAGAAGGTACACCCGCCTATATTGTATTCAAAGATAAGGGTGCTGTGCTATGTCTTTGGCTCAAACAATGGTGGAAACGACAGAGAAAGATGGGAGTTTAGTGTTTCCTGCCCATGGACCCTTTAATTTGAGGAGCTTAGAGAATTTAAGGAGGGTACTGTATGATTTGAAACCTCCTCCGAGACCAGCACAGTTCGAGGCTTTGGCAATTTGAGAACTAGTAGCTAGGCAGCAACAGCACTGAAAATTTGAGAGGAGAATGAGAAAAGCTGAGGAGATACTACCGGAGGCTAGATGGGACAGTAATAAGAAATTTTGGAGAACCAAAACTTTACAGGGAATTAAGTTGTTTCCTGCAATTACCCAAGAGAATGAGAAAGAAGCTGGAAAGAGCACTACAACAAGGGATTCGTATCCTTCCGATGACAAGGAGCAGAAATCCAGGACCTAGGAAGTTCTTGACACACGATGAAGAGTCAGATGATGATGAATTCATTTTACAGTTATTGAGAAATCATCCCTTGCCATATGCAGCGCATGAGAAAAGCTCAAGCACCAGTGTAGATCCTACAGCCCCGATATCAGTTAAAACAACCTAGAGCCAGGTACGAGTTAGTCATAATTCTCCAGGTACTTCTACAGTTAAGAGGCCTATGCCGCAAATGGATATTTTAATAATTTACCCTGATTTACCTATTGTAGATACTGCAACAAACTTGATAGTGCCGACAGGACAAGTTTACCAGAAGCCAATGTTGATCCAGATAGAGTCAACCCCAAACTTTATGTCCCGGATACAGTCACAGACAGTTCCAAGATACACCCCCATAGCAGGATCACAGACAGAAATGTTCACATTGACAAATCAGAATACAGGAATAGTGCACCCACGAGAGCCAAATGTCAGACCAAGCACAGATGCAGTGTCAGTACCAGTTACCATAGGTCCAGTCATATCATTGTTTGCCCAGGAAAATAATGAGAACAGCGAGCAGAAATCTCTGAGCCCGAGTATAGAAAGGGGAGAGATAATATGCAAATGCAAGAATTACAACTCCTATGAGACCAACGTTTGGTGGAACAGGTCAGTTAATTGATTTAAGACCTTTCAGGACTCCACCAAATAATGAGGTGATATCATACATAGGTCCAAATCCAAGCATGGTGACACCAGAAACCCCAAATCTAAAGGTACAGCAAATGCCACCACGAGCCACAATAATGTTACGTTACAAGGTTTGACAACTCAGCAGTTAACTGAATGGTTAGAGAGACTGAGTAGCACTCAAGGAGATTCTAGCAGAGGAAGTGCCCTGAATTTGACCAAATTTAGACTAGATGCAAAAGACTTAATTGAGGGAACCATGGAGTTAAACAGGATTGATATGTTGAAGGAAAATGAGTTTGCGATACCTATGCAAGCTGATTACTAACAAAGCGGGAATAGTGCATCAGAAATTAGCAGATAATTATGACATAGAGGTTGAGAAAACAGAGCATTTGAAGGGGAGTTACAGATTAGATTTTGCTTCAAAAGATTTTGCGAACATGAGACTACCAGGAATGAAAATTCACCTTAGGGAATGAATACAGAGCATTCAAACATGGGGAGCCTTAGAAAAGTGGGAAGGCAGATGGGCGAAGAAAAGAGACAAAAAGAAAAGGGATTCTGCAAATCTTACTGCAAATGTGCCAGTGAGAGAAATCCCCAGAGGAAATGTTGTCCATGTCCCTAGGAGCAGAAGTGACATTCTGTTGTTTACAAATGATTATCCCAGGTTGAGAGTGAAGCCAGTGAAATGGTACCGACAGACAGGCAGGTTTGTGAACCTGGCAGAATGCCTGTGGGAGGATTTGAACACCCTTTTAGAGATAGTAGTTGCAGCAGACTTATGGATTGAATGCAAGAGGAGCATAGGTTGGCCGACAAGAGAACCTCAGAGAGATCCAGCAACAGCCGCACCATCCCCTGACAAAATTAAATATTACTAAAAGGTGACTGAATTTCTGAAAACAAAAATTTTGCCGAGGAACATTGACTGGCAGAGAATAGACAGGACAGCCCAGGAAGCAAAAAAATCAATACATGCATATTACAAGAGATTGTTGCAGGCATTCAAGTTTTACAGTGGTACAGAAACAATTGAGCCAAAAGACATGGTTCACTTTGTGTTCAGATTTGCTGAAGGATTGAGTCCTGAAATTAGTCAGATGATTAAGAGTCATCTGATATACTGGCAAGCAATGCCAATTGATGAGGTATTGCAATGTGCAAAGTACGGTAGTACGAGATTGAATTTAAGCAGAGGAAGTTGAAAGAAAAGGCAACGGTGATGCGGATTAAGGTGGCACAAACAGGAATGCAAGGAAATTTTCCACAGCAGCATGGAAATGATCGTGGAGGAATTGGGAATGGAAATTGTAGTCCTGATTTGAATACTGTAGTGGTTCAGAATGATGTGCAGGGAATGAAGAGATTGTTACCATGTCACGCTTCTGGAGGGCACGGACATTGGAAGCGGGAGTGCCCGACGTTAGTACAGGTAGGTGTTGTTCAGCAAACAAGCAGCATCAATTTTTTCCACAACATGAGAGAACCGAGAATGAGAAGTCATAATACAAATTTGCAAAGCAATGTGAATCCGATGCAAGGTTTTCAGCCCATGCAACAGATGCAAATGCCACGTTTGCAGATGCCCCAGTCGCAGCAAATGCAACCTCAAGTTCAAATGGTACCTAGACAGCAAATTCAAATACCTCAAGCCCCAATGCAGCAGCAGCATGTGATGCTTCCTTAGCAGGTCAAAGGTCAAAGGTTTAGTCAAAGTAATAACACAGTACATCAATTCCCGCTACACAGTGAGAATGGAATAAACAATGATTGAGTGAGTGAGAGTTCAGATGAAGAAGGTGTGCTTGCAGCTTCCCTAGAAGTAGATCAGAAAGGTCCATATGTAAAGGGAAAGGTAATGGCTCACAAAGTTTCATTTTTGGTTGACACATGAGCTACACGCTCCACAGTAAGAACTGCAGAAGTTCCAAACGTGCCCCTTTCAGGGAAAACAGTCCAGATTGCAGGAGTCGCGAATCAGTATTTGACAAACCAAATTACAGAACCAGTTCAGGTTAAAATTAGCAACTTTAAAAGATTACACAATTTCGTAGTTTGTGACTCGAGTCCAGTATTCTTATTAGGAAGCGACTTGTTGAGTAAAACGAGATGCTCAATTACTTGCTCAAATGATGGAACTGAAATTCTGAAAAACAGTGATGATGAGGATGACCCGGCTCCAGAGACAGATTATGACACAATAAATAAAGAGTACCCTTTGTTTAGGTTCTTTCCATTTTTCACAGAGAGGGCTCTTCCTTCTGACTTACAGGGAACAGTTAAAATTAAGGCGTGGGATTTGACAGGAGAAAACATTGGTCTAATAAAAGGAGTTGAGCCAGTTAAGGTCCCAGTCATGCCAAATGCGATTTTTCCCCATATTTCTCAGTATCACATGACACAGGACAGAATTGAAGGGATTGCACATATAACTGCAGAAGTTGTAAACCAAGGAGTTTTGAAAGAAGTGTTGAGCAGTCCATGTAATTCACCAATAATGTGATTGAGAAAGTCCTGTGGGAAATTTCAGATTGTTCAGTATTTGAGAAAGGTGAATGACATTGTGATTAAATGTTGCACTGTAGTGCCAGATCCAGCAGTGATTTTGTTTCAGATCCCATGCGATGCTGAACGGTTCACCTTAATAGACCTGTCACAAGCTTTCTTTTTGGTACCTCTTCATGAGGATAGTACATTTCTCTTCTGTTTAAAATTTTTGGATCGAGTCTACTGTTGGTGTAGAATTCCTCAAGAATTTTCAGAGTCACCTTTTATTTTCAATCAGATCTTGAAAAAGAACCTTGAGTCATTGGAAATGCCTTTCCAATCGACATTGGTACAGTACATTGATGATTTGTTGATTGCATCCAAAACAAAAGATGAATGCAGGTATGATGCAATTGCCTTACTGAATCATTTAGGGAAGAATGGTAATAAAGTGTTCCCAGTGAAATTACAAAATTGTCAGGAAGAAGTTAAATATTTAGGTACCTACTTGAGAAAGGATTTAGGGCCATATGTACGAACACATTTTCCCATAGACACAGAATGGGCAAAACAGCTTGCTACATCTGGCCCTTAGGAAGATATCCAGAAAAAGGGTCACAGACATATTGCAGATGAGTCCCCCACCCACACAGAGAGATGTCAGGATGTTTTTGGGAATGGTAAGCTATTGTCGCCAATGGATTCCCAACTTTTCAGTTGTTTCGAAGCCATTGCAGAAGCTGACTCACAAAGACGTTACTGGTCCCTTAGTGTTAGATCAAGCCTGTATGAAAGCATTTCCTGAGTTGAGAGAAAGTCTGTGCAAAGCCCCAGCTTTGGGAATGCCTGACTACACAAAACCCTTTACGTTGTTTGTCATGAGTGTGATGCATGTTCTTTGTCTGTCTTGACTCAAGTCCATGGTGGAGTGAACCACCCAGTAGCTTATTTTTCAGCTACTTTGGACCCAAATGCAGCAGCTTTACCAGGCTGTGTGCGTTCAGTCACTGCAGTTGGACTGAGCCTTACTCGGAGTGAGAGCATTGTGATGGGACACCCCCTGACAATTATGGTCCCTCACTCCATTGAAATTTTACTTACACAAACCAAAACGCAGTACCTTACAGGTGACAGGATGACTCGTTATGAGACAAGCATCCTGGGGTCCCCAAATGTGTCATTGAAAAGGTGCAAAGTGCTTAACCCAGCAACCTTACTCCCAAAAGAAAATGCTGAAATTTACAAACTGGAAGATGTTGAACATGATTGTTTTGAAGTAACTGATCTGTGCACAAAACCAAGACCTGATATTAGAGATACCCGATTGGAGGAAAATGACAACATTATTTTTGTTGATGATTCATGTTTAAGAGACAACACAGGAACACTGAGAGCAGTATATGCTGTGTGCACAATGTTTTATACTGTATGCTTGAAGTGTCTTGGCTTCGAGGAGTATATTCTGCACAAGTAGCAGAACTGGTAGCCCTTTCTAGAGAGATGCCATGTTTCTGTGCAGCTTAAAGTTACCATCTGTACGGACAGCCAGTATGGATTTGGAATAGTTCATGACTTTGGCCAGTTGTGATCACAGAGAGATTTCCTGACCTCTTCTGGTTCACCAGTCAGAAATGGTGAGAGAATTCATGAATTGCTACAAGTTATTCAAATGCCCGAGAAGATTGCTGTGGTGAAATGCAGTGCACACCTGCAATCACAAGAGTTTGTGTCAATAGGAAATGGATATGCGGATCAAGTCACAAGGTTTTGTGCATTGAACTGCATACCATTCATAGATAAATGGGAATTGTTACTTGTGGAAGACGAGATGTGCCCTAGTTACACATTACATCTTATAGATACCTTGGAAGAACTGAAAGCATTACAGGACCATGTTGAACGGGAAGAGAAAAAGTTATGGGTCAAATTGAAATGTGTCCAGCGTGAAGACGAACTATGGGTTTCAGAAGAGGGTCAGTTGGTCTTGCCAAATAGTTTCTTGACTCAAATGAATAGATATTATCATGGTCAAGCACATGTTGGGAGGGATAATATGATTCGAGTGTTTAAACAAAAGTGGTTCAATCCAAAGTTTAGACAGGTGGCTGAAGCAATTTGCCACTGTTGCGTCATGTGTCAACAAATGGACAGTGGTCAATTTGAGCCACATTGGAAGAGCAGGAGGTCCATTCAGCAGAATGCAGATGAATTTCATTGAGATGCCTGTGTGTGGAGGATTGAGATATGTCTTGGTGATTGTTAGCATTTTTAGCCATTGGATTGAAGCTTACCCTACACAAAAGAATGACAGCCTCACAGTAGCAAAGTTACTGCTTAGGGAACTAATACCATAGTTTGGGTTTCCGGTCTCTTTAGAATCAGATAGAAGAAGTCACTTTAACAGTGAAGTAATTAAATTACTATGTTCAACTTTAAACATTGATCAGAAGTTGCATTGTAGCTACCGCCCTGAAGCATCAGGAATTGAATGAATGGTACTTTGAATTCAAGAATGGCGAAAATGTGTGTGTTCACAAATCTGATATGGCCCGACGCAATAATGTTAGTTCGGATGACAATGAGGAACACACCTGATAGGAAGACAGGACTGTCACCGCATGAGATCCTCATGGGCAGAGCAATGAGGTTGCCAGCGATTCCTGCAATTGCTCTTGTGAAAATAACAGATGATATGGTGTAGGACTACTCCAAACGTCTTGTTGATGTGGTTTGCTTTTTTATCATCAGGTGGAAGCTACCAAACTGCAACTGTCTCAAGATCAAGGACACAACCTGAGATTAGGTGACTGGGTTGTGATCAGAAAGCACATGAGGAAGACGCGATTGGAGCCTTGGTGGAAAGGCCCTTACCAGGTAGTGCTGATCACTACCACAGCTGTGAAGTGCACTGGAGTTCCGAACTGGATCCACGTAAGCCATACGAGGAAAGTGGCATGTCTGTTGGAGAATGAAGAAGAGTTGTTGAGAGTACCAACAATGTCCAGACCAACTCCAGAACTGGAGAGGGGAGAAGGAGAAACTGAGACTGAATCTGAGCAAACTGAAAGCAGTTCAGCCACTCTGTGAGACACAAAGGAGAAGACCCACAGGAAAGTGAAAGTGAACCAACCTCAACTGAGGCAGCAGGTGTGTCTAGTCAGAGGAGGGCTCTTCCAGAAGCAGATGGTCCTGAGATACAAACAGAGCAAACGACAGACCCCGAGGAGGAAGGAGTTGAGGCAGATCAAAGCCTATGAGGTCTGACTCCTCTTGAACCAGTTGCAGGTCCGTCAAGAGAAAATCCTGCAGAGCAAAGAGAAATTACAAGTCTGACACTGAAAAGAGCAATAACGAAAGGTCCACTGAAAGGAGATAAGTGGCCGAAGTCACAAGCAAAGAGAAAAGAAGTAATTACAGTGACAACAATTGAGGAGTAAGTAGACACAACAAGGGGAGAAGATTTGAGTGACAAAGAATTAAATGGAGATCGAAGGTTGAAAAGAAAGAAAATTGCAAATCAAAGGTACGCTGGTCCTGAACGGGCGTATGCAACAGCAAGTGAATGGCAGAGTGAATTCTTGTCTTTTTGTTTTGATCGAGACATTCCACGTCAATATTTACCTGATTTTGACAAGCTGCTAAACCGATTTTGACAACTTACCGATTTTTGGAAAAGGATCCTGGAAGAAAGACTGAGAGCTATAAATAATTGCTGAAGAAAATTGAAGATTTGTGTTTGATTTTTGCTGCATAGTTATACTTTTTTTCTTCTACTTTCTGATTCCTTACAGATCATGAGTAACCTTAGACAGCAGGGTAGGAAGAATAGGTGCTATAAATACATGCGTATTGGTTTGGCAATTGTATGCATGATATTGTGACTGGTATTGATTGTGGGAATGACAGTCCTTGACAAGAGTAAAGCCAACCATGTCTTACCTTTAGAGATAACTTACTACACTCACAGAAGTAGAGACGTTTAGATTAGATGAGAAATATCTGCACGTAGATGCCACACAAGGAGAACTTTCTTCCAACGTTTTCTGTCGCTTATTGAGTGAGTATGTTGAGACAATGGATGTGAGAGATTGTTATGTTTGCACGCAGATTCCTTCCTCAGTCGAGGAAGGACTTACTTACCATAGTTTGCCCCTCACTTGTGGAATAAGTCACAGTCTGTTACTAACATCAGTATTTCTACTCCAATTACGATGTCATGTTTTCATTTGTCCCTATGATAAAGTACCTGAGTAGAGTATCTAAGGAGAACACTTTAGAATTAGTGAGAGGATTCTTTGAACATACATTGACGTTTGGTACCGCACACATGCACTGCAACAATTTGGCATGCTTGCTTGTACCCATAGAGAAGAGCTTCTTATACCAAACAAATGATAGAAGAAAGGCATTAAAGGAGAAATTAGAAAAGGGTTTAGAGAAAAGGACATTCAGAAATTATTATGCATTTAGTGAGATAAAGACACAAGGAAGGTTAGCTTTAGAATCACAACACATAGGAAAGCTTTATGTATATAGGCCTAAATCTATAGCCGATACGTTGTTTATGGGAACGAGTGAATGCACACATATCTTTTTGCTTCCAAAAAAATGTACATTCATGTTGAATGGACATGATCTGGCAATTCCTGAAGTTTATTGCATCTGTGGATCAAATGCGTATTACTGTCTTCCAAGAGGATGGTATGGCACATGTTACTTGGGCATAGTCTTCCCAAAGGTATTTCAAATTGAGTACTTGAGTAAATTACCTAAAATGACGGAATTACATCATTCTAGACAAAAGCAAGAATCATATTCTGGCATAGTTGGATACATGTTTGGAGCAATAATTCCTTCAGTAGGAGTTATTTTGAATTAAATAAAGATTTCAAAGTTGTCTACTATTGTGGATAACATGTTGAAAAGTTTTTACGGAGCCATGACCCTAATAAATACAGAAATGGCTGCTGTAACATCTATGGCTCTTCAGAACCGCCTTGCGTTAGACATTCTTTTAGCAAATGATGGCAGAGTTTGCAAAATATTGGACTCAAAGCATTGTTGCTCATATTTTCCTGATAATAGCAAAGATATTAGAAGCTTGATTAGTAATTTGACTTATGATAGTGCTGATTTGAAAAAGCTGAAAGAACCAGGAGTTTGGGAAAAGGCTGGCAAAGGATTTGCTTCTGTGGGAAATTGGCTTGGCAATCTAGGAAAAGGGATACTATTGAAACAAATACAAGGGATATTGATTATTGTGATTTGCATTATTTGGAGCATACGGAATACGTAAATTCTATCATGTGATTAAATCAAAGAAAATGAAAAATGATCAGAGGAAGGACAAAATGAAAATGGAAAAATTGTTCGGGAAAGGTCGAAAAAAGAAAGAACGAAAAATTAAAAGAGACAGGGAGGACAAACGTTAGTGGTGCAAACATTTGTGTGGGAAGATGTAAGTGTTGTCACGAATCCCCAAGGTGCCTCCTGCGTTATCTGTCAGCATCCCCAGGGATTAGGGTTGAATCATATCTCTGTTCTTGGTTAAACCTTCATGTTTCTAAGTAAACATAATGTGCTGTGTTACACAATTGGTTTTATCAATGCTTGTTTTACCAATGCTTGTTTGCTAATGTGAGCAGGTGTAGACATGTGCTTCTAATTGGGTGTGGTGTAGACACGTGCTTCTAATTGGGTATGGTGACTCATCCACATGTGGAAACTCAACTGCTTTCCTGATTGGCTATAAATAGCAGAGTGAAGCATACCTCCCTGCTTTGCTTTGTTTTGCTTCCTGATCTCAGCATCTGATTTGGCAGTCCAGCCCCTACTGTCATCCTCGTATTCAGGACTTTTGAGGCAATTATTTTCTTTGTTCCTGTATCAGCTGACACCAGGCATTCCTCCAGCACTCTGGAAAAGACTGCAGCTAAGTGACTAGTATTCTCCAGGGAGTTTGTTCTTTGAGCGCTGCTCTTTCCTAGAACAGCTGGTGTATTTCAGACCTCACATTTTGGCAGAGTGCTTATCTTGAAGAGACAAATGGATTTCTGAACATTCTACATTATTATTGTAGTTACTTGCCTAAATGTGCTTCAGGAAATCTGCTTGAGCTCAAGTACTACAAAAAGTGACAGTGCAATTTTAAAAGAGCATTGACTTTTCTTTGTCTAATAGCATAACTCTTGGATTTAAATTGTGTCATTCACGCCTGCGTTTCAGGTTTGAGGAATTTGCTTTTGAAGGGTTTTTCACACACATAGTGAAACCAAACAAAACTGTGCCACCCTAACTGTTTAAACCCAGAGTGGACATTTGTATTTCTTGGATTGTTTTTGTTCCTTTTAGTTTAAACCTATGCATGCAGGAAAGTTATATGTGATATAATGAATGCCCTTGTTTGTCTTTCTTGTGCATGATAAGTGCAACCACAGTTCTAATTGTAGTGTGCAACAGTGAATCTCTGTGACACCAGCCCTAGTGTTGCAGTACTTATTGTTATGGTACTCAGTTTGGGTTTTTGGTAATGCAGTGTTAGTAGTTGTGCCAACAGTTATTATTATCCAAGAAAAGTGCTGGAGCATCCTGGTGTTCTTCTACAGCTACCGTGCCCTTGTCAGAAAGAGAGATTCAGTTTCAAGGAAGTTAAGTGCACTAACTCTACTATCACTCTGTCAACAACAACCTGCCCCCCCCCAAAAGATACAGGGTGCCTGGCTGGACTGGCAAGATGTGACAGTGTTTTGTCTCTTTCTCTTACACTCTCCCTTTCCTTTTGGGACACCTGCCAGGGTTTCTGTGTCCACCAGGAAGTGCCGAGAGGTGTTCCAGGAGGTCGGGGGCATACTATCGCCCCTGCAGACATCCTGCTTTTCAGATGAGTGGCCCCGTCTCGACAAGTGTAATGACATATTTAGTCATCAGAGGAGTGATTACTAACGTTGAATTTGGGTAATAAATATTAATGTATTCTGAATGTTGAATCGGCATAGAAATTAATGTAGAAAATAATACACAAATTTGGAAAATGTGCCTGCTTGAGTGGCCATCAGAAATCACAAAGTGTCCTTATTAATTGCTTATTAAAGAGAAAAGATGTGCTCATGTTTAGATTAATGTAGTAGTATGTTATATTAATGATTATATATTATGTATTTGCTTTATTAATTGTAGGCTTTAAGTTAGCAAGGTCTTTGGCATAATTGCACAGCCTCATGTTAAGCTGCACTGTTTTAATAATCCACATAAAATAGCTATTTAGAGAAATGAATACTTGTATTATTCCACTGTGTTGACCAAATGCTAGTAAGTGTTTTCTTTCCCATGAGAACTGCTTGCTAAAATATGCTGTACCAGCTATCGATACATTGTAGAGTTTAGTGTGTGTGAAAGCGATGTTCCCAGGAACTAACAATGGCTGCACTGACTGGAGGACAGAGAGATACAAAATTGTTACCTGACGAGTTCGACAATGGGAGCAGAAGAAGAGGAGCAAATCATCAACATGTGAAAGACAGTTTAGTTATATCTTAGATTTGAAGTTCTAATTTCATTGGACTAAATGTAAACGTACAGTTTTTTGACCAGTGGAAACGTGGAATGTGTTCTGGATGATTTTAACTTAGCCTGACTACGCAGAGAAAAGTGCGCCATTCCGATTGTTCTCATCTTCGAGACTTTTACCACTTTGATGTCCTCCTGAGAGGACCTTATTCATTCTGTCTGAGGAGTTGAAAAGATCCTGAGGACTTTAATTCTACCTTTAACTTTATTGCTTAAACTTTTGATGCTGAATGCTGATCCCTAGACTATGCTTACAAATGGTTCCAATAGTTAGAGTCCTCTGTTCTGAACCATTCCCCTTCATGGTCCAAAGCTGATACTGACCGAACAGATGTCCAATTGACGAAGACAGTCACAGCTTGCTGATCCATACCGAGGAGAGGTACTAGTCAAATGTTATTGTTGATTTAATTTGTCTTTTGTCCCTAGGTACCAACCGCTAATTTTGATAGAGACATAGGTAAATGTTTTTCCAAATTTGTGTTGACTAAACATGCATGAAGCCCAAGCATGCTATTCTAATCATAAGGTTAGCTAGGAGACACACAGAAGGTGTTTGTTAATTATTGCCAACAGGTGATCTAATTTCTTTGCTGAATCTAAATGTGTGCTATTTCAATTGCACAGTTGTTTTTGCTCTTGAGTTGTACTGTAATCCTAGAGTGCCTAACGATACATGCTTTAGGTAAATTGAGATTCTTTAGAAGATTTGGTCAACCAGTGATGTTTCTGTATGTGTATCATTTAATTCTGAGACTATGTTACGTGATATTAGCATTGTTCATGTAGGGAAATAAACATTCTAACTTTTACATAAAGGTGTGGTTATTCATGGCAAAAGGAGTAATGTTGTGTGGAATTACTGAGTCCAAAGATTATTGATTCTTTTGACTGGTATTTTTATTGATTGGTATTGAATTTGAGTCTAAGGGTGGGATTTACTCTAAGTTCAGTCAAAAGGTCCATCGAACCTCTAACGTGTCCCCTTATAAATTAAAGATAAGAAACCAAATATGGTCAGATGCGCTAACACTAGCAGTCCTTGGCAATAGTGGTTCCTGGTATTTGTTTATATATCACCTTTTCTAATTTTTTTAGTATAGACTAGGTATGGAATTTAATTTTACAGTTTGCTGTGAGCCTTCCTGTGCATTTTTTCAGCCTTGTGCTTATATTTAACTCTTACATTTTCTTCTTCACAGTTCTCTGAGCTCTTGAGATGGGGTAATTTACTACCCGTGAGCACCTTCATACGCCATATTGTTGGTACTCCCACTGTGACTGACGGTTGGAGGACTCACACGCCTTATGATTGGGATCCTTAGACCCCCAGACCCCCAAATTATTGTGTTTGGCTCATGGAGGCCTCACTCCTCTGTGGGTGTTTTCTTTTACTCAGTTATCACACCCTCACCCTAGATCCCTAGATCCCTAGATAATTTTCACTTTGTAGTTTCCACACACAGAATGTGTGAGCTTCAGCACATTTTTGACACAGTGACCCCAGCATGGATCTTGTTGCATGTTTTTTTCATTGATGTCACTCACTAAAGGTACGTTTTTCCCTACGTACATTATAATTAGTTTTTGCGCATTACTTTTCTTCTTTTCTTTAATCCTTTTATTTTCCAATCCTTCCTCCCCCTTCTTTCCTTTACCTCACGGGTTTTATTTTGAATTGTGTATTATCATCACAGGCAAGCATTAGTTTGTCTTGATGATGATCCTGGTATTATAAATGGATTGAAACAGCATCAACTACAAATGCTCTGACACCAGTAAACATATAAGATTTTCTTTGGGTGCAGAAGTGTTTACCAATACAAAGTTCTGACCTTGATTGTTTTATGTTGTTGATGGGTAACCCAATTTTGCCTGTGTGTGTATTGATACTTGTAAAGTTTGCCCTGTAATGGTTGTTAGCCCCACATACTCATTTTCAATGTATTTATCAATAAATGTGCTTTGAATTGTTGATTTGACATCATCTGGGCATTGTTTTATTTGTTTCCAGTACAGTTCTTACTTTATTGCTAGTTAGGGACCTCTGTTCCTTATAAAACAGCACTACCCTTGGTCGCTAATTATCCTTGGGTTTCCCCTTGTGTTCTATAATGCATTAAGGGCCAGATGTAGGAATGCAAAAAAATTGCGATTCGGAAATAGCGACTCCATGTAAATCGCTATTTCCGACTCGCAAAACGATATGCCAGGAAAAATCGCTATTACAAAGAGCGATTCAGTGCAGAGTCGCACCGCAATTTGCGACCTCGCAATTTGTGAGGTCGCAAATTGCACGAAGGGCGTGATCCAGTGTCGCAAATTGCGACTGACTCGCAAATTGCACGCAGGTGAAAATTAAACTTTTGAAAAACCCACTTCCTGGTTCTGAGTGATGACATCAGAACCAGGAAGTAACCCCATGGAACAGGGAGGAGGGAGGAGCCCACCCAGCCCAAACTGCAGAGCCACACCCAGGTGAGAGGAGCTGCAGCAACAATGGCTACACAGGAGAAGGAGACACCCAGTGGAGGCAGAAAACGCAAACTTAAGTTTTCTGAGAAGGAGTTGGAGGTGCTCACCGAGGAGTGCTGCCTGCACCACGAGGAATTATTTGGCAAGGCAGCAATGAGTGTCCCTGACAGCCACAAAAAGAAGATCTGGCAGGATATCCTGAACAAAATTAATGCCATCGGTGTCAGCCACCGCACCCTGGTTGAGGTCCGCAAAAGGTGGTATGACCTTCGCTCCAGGACCAAGGAGAGGGTGGCCGAGCGCATGAGGGAGATGCATGACACTGGAGGAGGGCCATCTCCTGTACCACACCCTACAGCCATCGAAACCATGGTGGAGACAACTCTGGAGCCGGAGGCTGTACCAGGCATTGGAGACTTAGACAGTTCTGCACCAGGAACATCAAAAAGTGAGTACCAAATTAATGTATTTACACCAGCTTATGCACCATGCATACATTCACAGTACACATCAGCAGGCACCTCCAGATTAGCTCCATTCACAGCTTTGCAATCTATAGAAAAGTGCATTATGGGCAATGTAGTACAGTAGTCCAAATAGAGGGAAATGTTTATTCTGAGGCATCAAACATATGTGCGATACTGACAGTGTATACCCTATGTCCCACAGGTCTCCCACAAGGCCCCCCCCATCAGCGCCACTGTGCAGGGAGAGGATCATGGCACTGACACACAGGAGGAGGCTGCCACAAACACCGTAGGGGAGTGCAGGACAACACCACCCATCCAATTGGCAGAGGAGAAAATGGATGATCCTGCTCTGGGTATGGAGGCAGCCTTTGGGACACCGGGGCCAATACCTAGGGAGAGCCAACCACGGGGTTCATCTGGCGCGGTGCGTTGACGACGATGCACAATGCAGTCTGTGCGTAGGGAGGATGTTGCCGATGAGGATTTGTTGGGACTTGAGGCATCCTTATTGCAGAGTCACCAGCTGCAAAATAGACAAATGCGGTTAATGAACAGTAACCTTTCAAGACTGCAGAACACAATCATGCATGGGCTGGCGAATGTGGACAACCAGTTCACTACAATGAACACTCACTTGGGTAACCTGACTACCTTCATAGACAACTTGGTCAGGGAACTGGTGGCTGACAGGGCACAAGCACGGTGCAGGGAGCCCAACACTGCTGACCGTTTAGACAGGCTAGGTGTGTCTATAGGGTGCCTGGCTACCAATACAACCTGCCTGTCAAGGCACACTGTCAGCCTGCAAGTGGAACTAGGGCATTTTGCAGGAGATGTGGCTCGAGGACTTGGCCGCATCAGCCGTGTGTTGGACCTGCTGGAGACCAGACAGGCAGCAAGGGGTATTGGGGATACACCGCAGGACAGTGAGGAGGTCTCCAGTGTGAGTAGTGTGTCTGCCACTGATGCACATGTGTTGCGGAGTAGCAGTGCACTGCAGGGCTCAGGGGACCAACCTGGAGTGAGCCATGGTAGCCGCAGTCGCAGGAGGCTGTGAGCTACTGATATGTGGTGTTACAGAGGCACATGCACGTAATGTGTCAGACTACACTTTTGTTTTGCATCCTGTAATATAGTTGACAATTGTTTCCACATTATAGCCCTGCAATAAAAGGGTTAATTTGTTGAACTACACAACTGGGCAATCTGTGTCTTACATTAGTGAGTGTTGTCACGGTTGCTACATACCTGCCAAAGTAGAGGGTTGCTATGTGGTTCCGTCTCTGTCTGTCCTCCATTGCGATGCTTCTATCCCCAGGCAGTCGGTGTGGTAGCTCTTGCTCCTCATCCTCTGAATCTGTGTCGTCAGTGGTGAGTTATAGCCCACTTCTGGTGGCAATGTTGTGTAGGATGGCACAGGTGGCAGCTATCTTGCATGCTGTTTCTGGGGCATACTGAAGTGCACCTCCACTTTTGTGCAGGCATCGGAATCGTGACTTCAACAAGCCGAACGTCATCTCTATGACAGATCTGGTCTGCCGATGTGCAAAGTTGTATCGCCTCTCATTCTGATTGCCAGGTGTTAGGTATGGGGTGAGTATCCATGGTCTCAGGGCATGTGCACTGTCACCTGTTTGACAAAAGAGGCAAATTTAGCAGGGCATCACAGGGTTAAGCAGTAACATGTATGTAAGGCTTCAGAGTGTACTCGCCAGTACCTAAGAAATATCCTTCTCCAAACTCCCCATGTTCTAGGTGTTGGTGTATCCCACTGTGCCTGAATATGTATGCATCATGTGTACTCCCTGGATATTTAGCCACAATGTCAGTAATGACATTATGGGCGTCACATACCACCTGGATTTTTATTGAGTGGGTTAATTTCTTATTGTGGAACACATATTCCAGATTTGCTGGTGGGCAAATTGGTATATGTGTCCCGTCCACACACCCTATTACATGGGGGAAGTTAGCAATTCTGTAGAAGTCCAACTTGGTGAAGTTCATTTCTGCCTCATATCTGGGAAGGTATATATATCTGGACATGTGAGTAAGTATTGCATCTAGGAAACATCTGTAGAATCTTGAGAGGGCACTTTGGGATACCCCACCTGCCACTGCAATCACCCCCTGATAGCTACCCGAGGCCAAGAGGTGCAGTGAGCAGAGCACTTGCACATGTGTGGGGATGGCGCTGCCGCGCATTGTCTGGCGTTCTAGCTGAGGTTTCGGCAGTTCAATTATCTCTAAGAAAACATCGCTGCTCAGTCTGTATTTAACATAAATCCCATCCTCAGTTTGTTGAAATAGTGTCTGCCTGGTTCAGTATATCCTCTCCTGTCTCTGCCTCCTCCTCCTCTGCTGGGCAGCCTGGACTCTCCTCCTCCATGCAATCACGTATAGTGCAGCCATTTTGAGTAACCCAGATGCCTTCTGGGTCTCCTTTTATACTTTGGTTCGGGTTACCACCTGCTCTGAATCAGTGGTAATCTGGGTGTGCAAAACGGGCTTTTTGGGACTAGTCGCAATTTGCGACTGGCTTTTGCATACGGTTTGCGACTCGCAATTTGCAACTTCCCAATTGCAAGTCGCAAAATCAGGTCACAAATTTTGCGAGTCAGTAATGGGTCGCATCGCTATTTGGTACTCCGAAATGGGATTTGTACATCCCATTTCACATTTTGCAAGGTCGCAAATAGCGCTGCGACCCATTTGCGACTCGCAAACATTTGCTACATCTGTCCCCAAGACTCTTTGGCATCTACTGATGAGGAGTGTAAGACCCTACTGATGCTTCTGAATTCGGATGGTATTAAACATATGGTAGCTCATCCCTACAGATCTCTGCACTCCACCTATTCAAGAAACCTCTTGGACATGACGTCCAGATGGAAAACTGTCTTGGCAATGAATCTCTCTGACACAGAATGGGTAAAGACACATAGGTAGGTGAGGTGTCAAGTATCCCATGCCTGAAATATATACAGTTCAGTTACCTTCCTGAAACTTACTTGACACCAGCTAGACGCCATAAACTTCAACACTATACTCCACGCATGTCCTAGATGCACTCATACACATGACGTGGTTCTGCTGAGTCATCGTAACTTACACAGCAAAGATCTCTTGGAATGGGATGGCAAGTGACAGTTGTTCACCCCTCAGGTCTGTAAACTAGATCTCATGTCACTCCCCAAGAGCCATACAATGTAATGCAAATTTGGAGGTTTGGCATTAGCGATTGTCAAGTTATCTAAAGGCCCTAACTGGAAATCATCAAAGGCGTCTTCAATTTCTAGATGAAGGTCGATTTGTATGAGTGGGAACAGGCCGAGGACACCTCGATACAGCTCTTGCGCTTACCCCACCAGAAGCTGATGGTTCTGTTTGGCTGTCTGGGGCGGCTCCTCCGCTTGGGTGGAGGAGCGTTGCCCTCCCGCCAGTAGCATCTGCTATGAACCATTTACAACAAAACGATAATAACCATGTTTATTATTGCGTTGTTGTGAGAGGGGCGGAGCATTGGGGATGACGGGGATGAGGGGAGTGAACTTTGCACTTCCCGCAGTGCGCATGTATGTTTGGTCGGCCGTCGCAGGCTGGCTAAATACACATGTGCTCAGGGCTCTCTCCAGCCAGGCACTGAGTTGCCAGGCTGGAGAGAGCAGGCAGAGGCTCCCAGTCTGCCAAGGAGCGCCCTGGATGGGCGCTCCCAGCAAATCCTAACACTGCTCTGAGCAGTGTCAGGATTGGCCGCAGGGCAGGCTGGGAGCCTGTGCCTCCTGTCAGGGAGAGGGAGCAGCGTCATGGCGACAAAGCAAAGAAGGTAACTTTTTAATTAAAAAAATATAATTTCATGTTTTTTTCTCAGGACACCCCTTCCCCCCGCGCATGCGCTGCCCCGCCCCTTCACAACGCAGCGAGCCGTGACTGCAGACCACCCTGAACAAGTTGGCTGTAGATCCTCTGCCCTTTACCCAGACTTTAAGGGTGAATTGTGCTATATATCTATGCTTTTGGACTGATTATTCATAACAGTATATCATACCCCCTATTTCTACATACCGTCATTTATCCTGTGTGTATTACAGGCAACATCTCTTTGTGAATACGAATGTTCATCACTGTTTTATATACTTATTCACTCGAGTCTTTACTATTTTTGTGTCGGTTTGTATGCAACAATATTTAATTGTGAACATTTTCTGTTGTGTTTTTACACCTCTAGAAGGCATTGTGTTTCATTTTTACTTTTTCTCTGCATACATATTTTTTTTTAAACGCGTAGACTTTTGAAAAAAACTAATTTTGCAGGGTCGAGCGCAAAGCGTTCTGTCCCTGTTGTTATCTCTCTCCTGGCTTGTAACCATGCTCATGTCAAGCTCATGAATTTGGTTGGTTCCTGGGCTTGCCTTTTACAATTTGTTTCCTTTCATTAGTGGAAGACATGCATACATCCTGCCTATTCCAGTGTTTAGCCCTCCTTGAGCGCACCGGCCAACCACTGAAAATATGAGGCTCCATGTTTTCCGTATGGTTTCTGGACTACTTTTTCTCTTTATTTTACAGGCAGCGCAATCTCGCTGGACATTAGTAAAGTGCTTTGCATGACATTGGCCCTGTTACATAGCTAATTCCACTTTTGCCAGTTAAATGGCTAAATGCACTTTTTCCAGTTACATAGATAATTGCACTTTTGCTGGTAATATGAATAATTGCACTTTTGCCCATACGTTTCACCGCGAGTGAACTTCTGTTTCTTTTTGTGTGTCTCCATCATGCTTCATGGTGGCCCTGGGCTAGCTTATATGAAACTGTTTTACTTTTCAGTTCACGTGGCAAGAAAAGTCCGGTTAGGAGTTTAAAACGCAAATAGCTCTAACTCGAGCAAACGCGATACCCATTGCATTGCAAATGCTTGTTTAATTTGAATGGGTTATTACTACTCTGACACAGTACTCTCCTTTTACCATCTCCCCCCGGGGGCCTGGCACCTCCTCCCTTGGGCAGGGATGGAAGGGTAATCGCTTCCCCTTCGACCCCCACCCCTGACCTCCCCTGTGGCATGATGACATCAGCGCCCGATCGTGCGCTGACCTCATCAGAGGCTGCCCCCACCGCACTGGAAGCTCAGCTTCCAGCACAAATCGGAGGAGAAATGCAAAAGCATTTCTCCTCCGATCACGTGGAGGGGCGAGAGGGGCATGAAAGGAGAGGAAAGGACTTTCCACTCCTTTCATGCCTCTCTCAGCATTCAGAAGAAATGCCACTAGACACCAGGGATTTGTTTTTGTTTTTGTTTATGTCATAAGGGGAGTGGCCCCTTTGGGCAAGGGCCTCTCCCCAGGGGGGCAATTTATTTTTAGGCCATTTCTGCCCCCCCAGGGCAGATTGGTCTATTATAATTATGCCGAAACCGCTAGAAATCAGGGATCGTTTTTTGTGTGTTTTGTTTTTGTTTTATGTATGTGGGGAGCAACCCCTTAGGCAAGGGCCGCTCCCTTGGGGGAAAATGTACTTTTAGGCCATTTCTGCCCCCCTTGGGGGCAGATCGGCCTATTTTTGTTATATCCCCACCCCAAATAAATGGTTCCAAAGTTGTTCTGCCCACCAATGGGGAAATTACCCCAGATCCACTCCCTAGGGGAGTAGAAAGTATAGTAGATGCCAGGGAAGTATAAAATAGTGAGGTGGTGGCTACCAACCAGTATGGGCCTGGTTATGCCCCCACCCTAACTGAATGGGGTAACAGTCTTTCAGCTCTCCCCCTGCACACTAAAACATCTTATCCCGGGGCAAGCAAGAGGACATTTGATTACTTGGGGTTTTGGTTTTACATTTAGGCCATGAGAGCTTGGATAACTCTCAAAATCATCCCACTTGGAATGGTGAGGGCTTCACTTTTTGGACTTTGGGACGCTGCCATGTAGAAAAATCCACAAAACCTAGACACATCTCAAAACTAAACATCTGGGTGATTCCAGGGTGGTGTGCTTCACATGCACCCGCACCATTTTCTTACTCACAATGCCCTGTAAACCTCCAACTTTGCTGGAAATCACACATCTTTCCCACATTTTTGTGATGGAACCTTCCAGAATCTGCAGGAATCCACAAAATTCCTACCACCCAGCATTGTCTCATCTATACCGATAAAAATTCTGCTGCACTTGTGAGTCTAAAATTTATTTTTTTTCAAACTGACCTTTTGGATCCGCTTTGGTTCCCCCTCAATTTCGACATGTTTTTGGCTCTTCCCTGTCACAGGCACTTGGCCCACCTACCGAAGTGAGGGGAACGTTAGGTGGTAGGAAATTTGTCCTGGTGCGGTGATCCCACAGAGAAATGTGGCAAAAATGTGATTTTTTAGCTAAATTAGAGGTTTGCTGATGATTCTGGGTAAGAAAACATTGGGGGATCCACGCAAGTCACACCTCCCTAGACTCCCTCGGGTGTCTAGTTTTCAGAAATTTCTGGGTTTGGTAGGTTTCCCTCGATGGCTGCTGAGCCCAGGACCAAAAACGCAGGTGCCCCCCAACAAAAACAGATAATTTTCTATTTGATCATTTTGATGTGTCCAGATAGTGTTTTGGGGCATTTCCTTTCACGGGCACTAAGCCTATCCACGCAAGTGAGGTACCATTTTTATCAGGAGACTTGGGGGGATACTGTGTGGAAGGAAATTTGTGGCTCCTCCCAGATTCCAGAACTTTCTGTCACCCAAATTTGATGAAAAAGTGTTTTTTTTGCCAAATTATGAGGTTTGCCAAGGATTCTGAGTAACAGAACCTGGTCACAGCCACAGCCCCACAAGTCACCCCATCTTGGATTCTCCTAGGTGTCTAGTTTTCAGAAATGTGCAGGTTCAGGAGGTTTCCTTAGGTGCCGGCTAAGCTAGAGGTCAAAATCCACAGCTAGGCACTTTCCAAAAAACAGCTCTGTTTTCTTTGGGAAAATGTGATGTGTCCACGTTGTGTTTTGGGACATTTCCTGTCGTGTGCGCTAGGCCTACCCACACAAGTGAGGTACCATTTTTATTGGGAGACTTGGGGGAACGCTGTGTGAAAGGACATTTGTGGCTTCTCTCAGATTCCAGAAATTTCTGTCACCAAATTGAGGAAAAAGTGTTTATTTGGCCGAATGTTGAGGTTTGCAAAGGATTCTGGGTAACAGAACCTGGTGAGAGCCCCACAAGTTACCCCATCTTGGATCGTCCTAGGTGTCTAGTTTTCCGAAATGTGCAGGTTTGGTAGGTTTCCTTAGGTGCCGGCTGAGCTAGAGGCCAAAGTCCACAGCTAGGCACTTTCCAAAAAAAGCTCTGTTTTTTTGTGAAAATGTGATGTGTCCACATTGTATTTTGGGACATTTCCTGTCACGGGGGCTAGGCCTACCCACACAATTGAGGTACTATTTTTATCGGGAGACTTGGGGGAACGCTGGGTGGAAGGATATTTGTGGCTCCTCTCAGATTCCAGAACTTTCTGTCACCAAAATTTGAGGAAAAAGAGTTTTTGTGGACAAATGTTGAGGTTTGCAAAGGATTCTGGGTAACAGAACCTGGTGAGAGGCCCACAAGTCACCCCATCTTGGATTGTCCTAGGTGTCTAGTTTTCTGAAATGTGCAGGTTTGGTAGATTTCCTTAGGTGCCGGCTGAGCTAGAGGCCAAAATCCACAGATAGGCACTTTCCAAAAAACAGCTCTGTTTTCTTTGTGAAAATGTGATGTGTCCACGTTGTGTTTTGGGGCATTCCCTGTCGCAGACATTAGGCCTACTGTTGGACTTTTTTGCTTACGCAGGGTCATCCCCAATCTTTTTGCCTCCTGCCTCCTATTTTGTCTGACCTGTTGCTGTTGTTTTTTTAAGCTCTGAGCACTTTACCACTGCTAACCAGTGATAAAGTGCATATGTTCTCTGTGTAAATTGTAATGTTGATTGGTTTATCCATGATTGGCATATTTGATTTACTAGTAAGTCCCTAGTAAGGTGCACTAGAGGTGCCAGGGCTTGTAAATCAAATGTTACTTGTGGGCCTGCAGCACTGGTTGTACCACCCACACAAGTAACCCTGTAATCATGTCTCAGACCTGCCCCTGCAGTGTGTGTATGTTTACACTGTAAATTCGACTTGGCAAGTGTACCCACTTGCAAGGCCTAAACCTTCCCTTTTCTTACATGTAAGGCACCCCTAAGGTAGGCCCTAAGTAGCCCCAAGGGAAGGGCGCAGTGTATGGATAAGGTAGGACATATAGGGGGTATTACAACTTTGGAGGAGGTGTTAATCCGTCCCAAATGTGACGGATATACCACCAGCCGTATTACGAGTTCCATAGGATATAATGGACTCGTAATACGGCTGGTGGTATATCCGTCACTTTACCGTCACTTTTGGGACGGATTAACACCTCCTCCAAAGTTGTAATAACCCCCATGGTAATGTGGTTTATATGTCCTGACAGTGAAATACTGCCAACTTCGTTTTTCACTGTTGCAAGGCCTGTCTCTCTCATAGTATAACATGGGGGCTACCTTTAAATATGATTAAAGTGTAGATTCCCCTAGAGCAGAGGTCTTCAAACTGGGGGACGGGCCCCCCTTGGGGGGGCCTCAAGTGATCCCAGGGGGGGCGCCAAACTCTGGCCAAAAGAAATATTATACAGATAACATGCCTTTGTTTTAAGCAGAAGCATGTTATTGCAGTTTTAGAAAGGTAACAGTACTTAACTGCAATGTTTAAATAGGTTTAATCCTATTTAAACATTGCCATCTTTCTAAAATAATTGTGAAAAATTCTGAGGGGGGGCCCAAGGATTTTTATTTTTCAACTGGGGGGGCGCTGCATTAAAAAGTTTGAAGACCACTGCCCTAGAGAGTAGATGGACATGTGGAGTTTGGGGTCCCCGAACTCACAATTTAAAAATACATCTTTTAGTGAAGTTGATTTTGAGATTGTGCGTTAGAAAATGCCACTTTTAGAAAGTGAGCATTTTCTTGCTTAAACCATTCTGTGACTCTGCCGTGTTTGTGGATTCCCTGTCTGGGTCAGTTTGACAGTTGGGTTGTTTTTCACCTCACACCAGAAGGTGACACAAAGGGAGCTGGGGTGTAACCTGCATTTCCTGATTAGCCATCTCTGCTAGGAGGGAGGGGTGGAGTGGTCACTCTCATCTGAAAGGACTGTGCCTGCCTCTGACAATGCCGGCTCCAACCCCCTGGTGTGTGTCTGAGGCCTTGCCTGGGCAAGGCAGGATTTCACAAGTAGGTGTGAGGCCCCTTTGAAGAAAGGTGACTTCAAAGACTAAAATGGGTATAAGAAGGGCACCCAAATCTACAGACTTTAGAAATCCTTCTGGAACCAAGAGGAACATCTGCCTGGAGAAGAGCTGATAGCTGAGGAAGAAGTGCTGCCCTGCCTGTGACTGTGCTTTGTGGAGCTTTCCTGCAGTGCTGCTTCTGCCAGAGTAAGAGGGCAAAGACTGGACTTTGTGTGCCTTCCATCTTGTGAAGAAATCTCCAAGGGCTTGATTTAGAACTTGCCTCCTGTTGTTTGAAGTCTCAGGGACTCCAAAGACTTCTCTCTGCCAGCACCTGGAGTCTTTGGAGAGACTCCTACCCCGACAAGTGGTGCCCTATCCAGTTCCTGGGCCCTTGAAAGGAAAGCTGGTGGAAATCCAAAGATATCGACTCTGATATCGAATCTGGACCGATGCTGCTGCTGAATCCGGTAACGCCGCCTGCACCTGACGCCGTGACCTTCGCTGGAACGCGACGCTCTTCGCAGGCCCGATGCTGCAGCAGCCACGCTGAAGCCCGCCACTCCGTGGAAGTCGCCGCACCACGTCGTGACCGACGCCGCTCGAAGTGCACGGATTCAATGTTTCGCACAGACGCCGTGATCCCCGACTTCGCGCATCGGCTTGTTTTCACTCTTCACTAAAGGTACTGTACTTGGGGATCTACACGACTCCGTGTCCGGCGCCGCTGGTGTCGGCTTGTTGGGAACGACTCTGTCACAACGCCGTGTTAACATATCATCGAAGCATTTTTGTTTCTAAGCGCTATTTTTTAGTTTAATCTCTAAAAATTCATAACTTGACTTGTGTATGTCGGATTTTTGTCGTTTTGGTCTTGTTTTGTTTAGATAACTATTTCCTATTGTTCTAAACTGGTGTTGTGTCATTTTGTAGTGTTCTCATTAAGTTACTATGGCGGTGATTCTAACCGCGGCAGGCGGCGGTCGCCGCCCGCCATGCGGTTACCGCCAAATGACCGCACCGCGGTCACAAGACCGCGGCGGCCATTCTGGCTTTCCCACTGTGCTGGCGGGCGACCGCCAAAAGGCCGCCCGCCAGCACAGCGGGAAAGACCCAGCAACGATGAATCTGGCTCCGAATGGAGCCGGCGGAGTTGCTGGAGTGCGACGGGTGCAGTAGCACCCGTCGCGAATTTCAGTGTCTGCTTTGCAGACACTGAAATTCCTTTTGGGGCCCTCTTACGGGGGCCCCTGCAGTGCCCATGCCATTGGCATGGGCACTGCAGGGGCCCCCAGGGGCCCCGCGGCACCCCCTACCGCCATCCTGTTCCTGGGTAGGGGGTGTCAGAATCCCCATGGCGGCAGAGCGCGCTCCGCCGCCATGGAGGATTCTCAAGGGCAGCGGAAAGTCGGCGGGACACCGCCGACTTTCCGTTTCTGGCCGCGGCTGAACCGCCGCGGTCAGAATGCCCAGCGGTGCACCGCCAGCCTGTTGGCGGTGCTACCGCGGTCATTCGCCCTGGCGGTTTTTACCGCCAGGGTTAGAATGACCCTCTGTGTGTGTTGGTACAAATACTTTACACCTAGCACTCTGAGGTTAAGCCTACTGCTCTGCCAAGCTACCAAGGGGGTAAGCAGGGGTTAGCTGAGGGTGATTCTCTTTTACCCTGACTAGAGTGAGGGTCCTTGCTTGAACAGGGGGTAACCTGACTGTCAACCAAAGACCCCATTTCTAACATTGATGATCAGCGGTTGGGATTTGGACTTGTATTTGTACTTGACATACAGTAATTAAGTGTACACTACTATTTTGAGTGCAGACCACTACGTGACCACATACTACTTGTTTGGTGATCTTTTGCTTTTTCTCTTAAGGACTCCTTTTTGTTCTACTTCCATGATTTTGCTGATCCCTTGACGGATTCTTTTTACTTCATTGGGAACTTATTTTCTGCCTTTGGAACTTTGCACTTGTGACCATCATGTCTCAATCTGGAGATGCAACAGCTGGAGCTGTGTTTGAAATAGAGAAACTGAAGGAGTACTCAGTTTGTTCAATTGAAACAGTTCCTTAAAGATCTTGACTGTCCCACTGAGAGCTCCACCAGGGAGGGGGAGCTGCAAAAGGCACAGAGGGCCTGGGAGACAGTCAAGGAGGCTGAAGGGCACACAGAGGAGGAGAATGTGGGTGGGGAAGTGCAGAGGATACACAGTGGTGTAGTGGAGGTACCTGTTACGCCTGGGGGAACGGTCCCCTGGAGGGGTAGCAGGGTGTCATCCAAGGGTCTGACTCCTGAAGAGTTACAGGACAGACAGGCAGAGAGGGCTCGCCGGTTTAAGTTCAAGGAGTTGAGGATGCAAAGGGAGAAGGAGTTGGAAGAAAGGAGGAGGGACTTAGAGATCAAAAAGAGGATTTGGGCTTATGAGCTCAAAATGAAGGAGCTGGAAGTCATAAGGGCTCAGTCCAGCTGGAATGGTGGCAGCAACAATTTGATATCTAGTGCTGCTGAAGAAGTGCACATGCCCAGAGATGTGGTGCCCTACTTGAAGGAGGGAGTTAACACACACCAGGAGGTTCAGGGGTATGAGGTAGCACCAGTGATGCACAGGGTCCCTGAGGTGGATTGGGGAACTGGCATGGGGAGTCATATTCCTACTGGTGGGAGGGACACTCTACTTACTCTAGGTGACAGTGACGGGGAGAGGGGTTCCCCCCAGGTAGAAGTCCTGGTTATGGAGTGTGAAGACATCCCAGAAGAGTGTGGGTTGAGTGTCAGGGACAGTCAGGTACTGTCTCATCAGTCTCAGGAGGGTGATGTGGGGTGCTTTTTCCAAGCAGAGTCACTGGATGGTTGGGTGAAGGGTACTTTGGTTAATTCATGTGAGGGGCTGAGTGATGTAATTGCTGGAGAGCATATGTCTAGTCCTTATTTTCCAGAGCTAGGACAACACCAGGTGGAGTGTGAGTTCTCTGACCCCAGGGAGCTTACAATGGAGGCAGACTTCTGGGTGAGTACCAGAGAGTCTGAAGAGGCATTTGGGGGTGCTCTTGAGAGGAGTGGTCTAGGTAGTTCCCAACCAGGTGAGGTAGGGAAGGATTGTAGTGTCCCAGGTAGGTCCCAGTGTAGTGGGATGGGTGAGGGACCCCATGTACAGTCTCAGAGGAGAGGGGATGGGTTGAGGCCCAAGGTGCCCGAGATCCGGTCCCAGGTCCTGGAGGGTTCCATGAGGGAACACCTGGAGGGAAGCCTAGCCTGTACCATAGGGCCATCTGTTCAGGGAGACCCTACAGTGTCAGGAGAACTTGGGGGGGCGGCTGTAGCCAGCGTCCCACCAGTTCAGGTGTCTGGCAGTACCACTCCTAGTGAGGGGGTGCAGAAGTCCAGACAAAGGGTTGAGAGGGGGTTGCGGACCCCAGTGGAGAACCTGGAGGGTCAGGGGTCAGCTCTGAGAGCAGAGCCCCCCATGAATGACCTTGGTGAGACCATTTCTGGGTTGGGGGGAATCCAGACTCTGTCAGATGGGCAGAGGTCAGGAGACCTGCGCCAGCCAGACTCTTGTGTGGCCCTTGGGGACGGTGTGTCCCTTAAGGGGGGTAAGTGTGCCCCCCTGGAAGTCCTGGTGTGCCAGGCAATGGTTCAACCGCATGGTGGTGACTCTGGGTTGAATGATCAGGTTCAGGGGGTAAACTCTGACCTGATGGGGAGTAGGAGTGCTCCCAAGAAAGTCCTGGTGCGCCAGGCAGTGGTTCAACCGCAGGGTGGTGACTCTGGGTTGGAAGACCAGGTTCAGAGGGTAAACTCTGACCTGGTGGGGGGTAGGTATGCCTCCCAGAAAGTCCTGGGTTGACAGGCAGTCGTCCAGTCTGTGGGTACAGACCCTGGACTGGAGGATCAGGTTCAGGGTGTCCCCCCTGACCTGGAGGAAGGGGCTACTGCTGACAGTGCCCATCCCATGTTGTCTTCTGAGGGGGTCACTCCTAGTTGGGGGGTTCCAGGACCCCAGAAGGGAGGGCAGGGGGAGGGAAGCCTCACCCCTGGCCCTGGTCCAACCTGAAGGTACAGACCCCAGGTTGGCGGACCAGTTGCAGGTTAACAGCCCTGCACTAGTGAAAGAATTGTGCAGGACTGTTTCTACAAGCACCCGGACAGTTTTTGACTCTGGGGTTGCCGCTTCTGCAGGGAGGGTACAGAGCCCCAGAGGGGAGGACCAGGGTCAGGTTGTCATCCCTGACCTGGTGGAAGAGAGTGGTCAAAGGGTGCCAGGCACCTGGGGCTACCGCCCCCCACTCTCCGCAGTCACAGTGGTTGGAGAGGCCTGAGGTCGGGCTCACATCCCTGACAGTTGTCCGGGGCCACCGTGGCTTGCTGTCCTGGTGGACAGAGTTGCACCTTGGGGGGGGGGGACGAGAGTCACACCCCGGGGGTGGAGTGGGCAACACCACTGTGTTGGCCCTGGTGGTACTATCTGCCCATTGGGATACATCTGTGAGCAAAGTAAAGTTAGGTGCTGCACAGATGCAGATGTGGAGAAGGGTTCCCCATGGGTTAGCTTAGTGGGCCCTGAGAGTATGGACAGAGGGATCCAACTGGAGTCAGGAAGGCGTAGAACTGGAACATGTCCCTGATGTTGTGGGCCTGGGTCCTTGTTCTATCACCCCAATCAGGGAAGTACATCAAGGTATTGATTGTTCTCCCCTGGCTTTAGGCTAGTAGGGGGTCGTGTTGGACTTTTTTGCTTACGCAGGGTCATCCCCAATCTTTTTGCCTCCTGTCTCCTATTTTGTCTGACCTGTTGCTGTTGTTTTTTTTTTAGCTCTGAGCACTTTACCACAGCTAACCAGTGATAAAGTGCATGTGTTCTCTGTGTAAATTGTAATGTTGATTTGTTTATCCATGATTGGCATATTTGATTCACTAGTAAGTCCCTAGTAAGGTGCACTAGAGGTGCCAGGGCTTGTAAATCAAATGTTACTAGTGGGCCTGCAGCACTGGTTGTGCCACCCACACAAGTAACCCTGTAATCATGTCTCAGACCTGCCACTGCAGTGTCTGTGTGTGTATTTTTACACTGTAAATTCGACTTGGCAAGTGTACCCACTTGCCAGGCCTAAACCTTCCCTTTTCTTACATGTAAGGCACCCCTAAGGTAGGCCCTAAGTAGCCCCAAGGGCAGGGTGCAGTGTATGGATAAGGTAGGACATATAGGGGGTCATTCTAACTTCGGCGGGCGGCGGAGGCCGCCCGCCAAAGTTCCCCCGGCAGAATACCGCTGCGCGGTCAAATGACTGCCGCAGTAATTCTGGATTCAGCGGGAAAGCACCAGCAACTAGGATGCCGGCTCCGAGTTGCTGGTGTGCGAAGGGTGCAGTTGCACCCGTCGCGATTTTCAGTGTCTGCCACGCAGACACTGAAAATCAATGTGGGGCCCTGTTAGGGGGCCCCTGCAGTGCCCATGCCAGTGGCATGGGCACTGCAGGGGCCCCCAGGGGCCCCACAACACCTGTTCCCGCCAGCCAGGTTCTGGCAGTGAAAACCGCCAGAACCAGGCTGGCGGGAAGGGGGTCGGAATCCCCATGGCGGCGCTGCTTGCAGCGCCGCCGTGGAGGATTCCCTGGGGCAGCGGGAAGCCGGCGGAAAACCGCCGGCTTCCCTTTTCTGACCGCGGCTTTACCGCCGCGGTCAGAATGCCCCCGGAAGCACCGCCAGCCTGTTGGCGGTACTTCCGCGGTCGTTGACCCTGACGGTCCATGACCGCCAGGGTCAGAATGACCCCCATAGTAATGTGGTTTATATGTCTTGACAGTGAAATACTGCCAACTTCGTTTTTCACTGTTGCAAGGCCTGTCTCTCTCATAGGATAACATGGGGGCTACCTTTAAATATGATTAAAGTGTAGATTCCCCTAGAGAGTAGATGGACATGTGGAGTTTGGGGTCCCTGAACTCACAATTTAAAAATACATCTTTTAGTGAAGTTGATTTTGTGATTGTGCGTTTGAAAATGCCACTTTTAGAAAGTGAGCATTTTCTTGCTTAAACCATTCTGTGACTCTGCCGTGTTTGTGGATTCCCTGTCTGGGTCAGTTTGACAGTTGGGTTGTTTTTCACCTCACACCAGACAGTGACACAAAGGGAGCTGGGGTGTAACCTGCACTTCCTGATTAGCCATCTCTGCTAGGAGGGAGGGCTGGAGTGGTCAGTCTCATCTGAAAGGGGCTGTGCCTGCCTCTGACAATGCCGGCTCCAACCCCCTGGTGTGTGTCTGAGGCCTTGCCTGGGCAAGGCAGGATTTCACAAGTAGGTGTGAGTCCCCTTTGAAGAAAGGTGACTTCAAAGACTAAAATGGGTATAAGAAGGGCACCCAAATCTACAGACTTTAGAAACCCTTCTGGAACCAAGAGGAACCTCTGCCTGGAGAAGAGCTGATAGCTGAGGAAGAAGTGCTGCCCTGCCTGTGACTGTGCTTTGTGGAGCTTTCCTGCAGTGCTGCTTCTGCCAGAGTAGGAGGGCAAAGACTGGACTTTGTGTGCCTTCCATCTTGTGAAGAAATCTCCAAGGGCTTGATTTAGAACTTGCCCCCTCTTGTTTGAAGTCTCAGGGACAGCAAAGACTTCTCTCTGCCAGCACCTGGAGTCTATGGAGAGACTCCTACCCCGACAAGTGGTGCCCTATCCAGTTCCTGGGCCCTTGAAAGGAAAGCTCGTGGAAATCCAAAGAAATCGACTTCAGACGACTCCGGACCGACGTCGCTGCTGAATCCGGTAACGCCGCCTGCACCTGATGCCGTGACCTTCGCTGGAACGCGACGCTCTTCGCAGGCCCGACGCCGCAGCAGCCACGCTGAAGCCCGCGACTCCGTGGAAGTCGCCACACCACGTCGTGACCGATGCCGCTCGAAGTGCACGGATTCAACGTTTCACACAGACGCCGCGATCCCCGACTTCGCGCATCGGCTTGTTTTCACTCTTCACCAAAGGTACTGTACTTGGGGATCTACACGACTCCGTGTCCGGCGCCGCTGGTGTCGGCTTGTTGGGAACGACTCTGTCACAACGCCGTGTTAACATCTCATCGAAGCATTTTTGTTTCTAAGCGCTATTTTTGAGTTTAATCTCTAAAAATTCATAACTTGACTTGTGTATGTCGGATTTTTGTAGTTTTGGTCTTGTTTTGTTTAGATAAATATTTCCTATTGTTCTAAACTGGTGTTGTGTCATTTTGTAGAGTTCTCATTAAGATACTGTGTGTGTTGGTACAAATACTTTACACCTAGCATTCTGAGGTTAAGCCTACTGCTCTGCCAAGCTACCAAGGGGGTAAGCAGGGGTTAGCTGAGGGTGATTCTCTTTTACCCTGACTAGAGTGAGGGTCCTTGCTTGAACAGGGGGTAACCTGACTGTCAACCAAAGACCCCATTTCTAACACCTACCCACACAAGTGAGGTACCATTTTTATCGGGAGACTTGGGGGAACACTGGGTGGAAGAAAATTTATGGCTCCTCTCAGTTGCAACAACTCTTTTTGATCACAAATGTTCATCACTGTTTTATATATTTATTCACTTGAGTCTTTACTATTTTTGTGTCGGTTTGTATGCAACAATATTTCATTGTGAACATTTTCTGTTGTGTTTTTACACCTCTAGAAGGCATTGTGTTTCGTTTTTACTTTTTCTCTGCATACATTTTTTTTTAAACGCGTAGACTTGGGGGAACACTGAGTGGAAGGATATTTGTGGCTCCTCCCAGATTCCAGAACTTTCTGTCACCAAAATGTGAGAAAAAAGTGTTTTTTTGGCCAAATTTTGAGGTTTGCAAAGGATTCTGGGTAACAGAACCTGGTGAGAGCCACACAACTCACCCCATCTTGGATTGTCCTAGGTGTCTGTTTTTCAGAAATGTGCAAGTTTGGTAGGTTTCCTTAGGTGCTGGCTGAGCTAGAGGCCAAAATCCACAGCTAGGCACTTTCCAAAAAAAAGCTCTGATTTCTTTGGGAAAATCTGATGTGTCCATGTTGAGTTTTGGGGCATTTCCTGTCGCGGGAGCTAGGCATACCCACACAAGTGAGGTACCATTTGTATCGAGAGACTTGTGCAAACGCTGGGTGGAAGGACATTTGTGGCTCCTCTCAGATTCCAGAACTTTCTGTCACCAAAATGTGAGGAAAAAGTGTTTTTTTGGCCAAATGTTGAGGTTTGCAAAGGATTCTGGGTAACAAAACCTGGTGAGAGCCCCACAAGTCACCCATCTTGGATTGTCCTGGGTGTCTAGTTTTCAGAAATGCACAGGTTTGGTAGGTTTCCCTAGGTGCCGGTTGAGCTAGAGGCCAAAATCTACAGCTAGGCACTTTGCAAAAAACACGTCATATTTCAATGTAAAAATGTGATGTGTCCATGTTGTGTTTCCTGTCGCGAGCATTAGGCCTACCCACGCAAGTGAGGTACCACTTTTTATTGGGAGACTTGGGGGACAAAGAATAGCAAAACAAGTGTTATTGCCCCTGGTCTTTTTCAACATTTTTCCTTCCAAATTTCAGACAGTGTGTAAAAAAAAAGTCCATTTGAGAAATGCCCTGTAATTTACATGCTAGTATGGGCACCCCGGAATCCAGAACTGTGCAAATAACCACTTCTTCTCAACACCTTATCTTGTGCCCATTTTGGAAATACAAAGATTTTCTTGAAACCTATTTTTCACTCTTTATATTTCAGCAAATTAATTGCTGTATACCCGGTATGGAATGAAAACCCATTGCAAGGTGCAGTTCATTTATTGGCTCTTGGTACCTAGGGTTCTTGATGAACCTACAAGCCCTATATATCCCCATAACCAGAAGGGTCCAGCAAACATAACGGCAGATTGCTTTAAAAAATCTGACATTGCAGGTGAAAGTTACAGAGTAAAACATTGAGAAAAATGGCTGTTTTTTCACCTCAATTTCAATATATTTTTATTTCAGCTGTTATTTTCTGTGGGAAAACCTCGTAGGATCCACACAAATTACCCCTTGCTGAATTTAGAATTTTGTCTACTTTCAAGAAATGTTTAGCTCTCTGGGATCCAGCATTGGTTTCACACCCATTTATGTCACGAAATGGAAGGAGGATGAAAGCACAAAAAATAGTAAAAATAGGGAATGTCCCAGTAAAATGCCAAAATTGTGTTGAAAAATGGGGCTTTCTGATTCAAGTCTGCCTGTTCCTGAAAGCTGGTTAGCTGGTGATTTTTAGCACCACAAACCCTTTGTTGATGCCATTTTCAGGGAAAAACCACAAGCCTTCTTCTGCAGCCCTTTTTTCCTATTTTCTTTTTAAAAAACAAATTTTTCACTGTATTTTGGCTAATTTATTGGTCTCTTTCAGGGGAACCCACAAAGTCTGGGTACCTTTAGAATCCCTTAGATGTTGGAAAAAAAGGATGCAAATTTGGCGAGGGTAGCTTATGTGGACAAAAAGTTATGAGGGCCTAGGTGCGAACTGCCCCAAATAGCCAAAAAATGGCCTGGCACCTGAGGGGAAAAGGCCTGTTAGCAAAGGGGTTAAACCATTCTGTGACTCTGCCTGTTTGTGGATTCCCTGTCTGAGTCAAACTGACAGTTGGTCTGTTTATGAATCTCCTCTAGACAGTGACACAAAGGGAGATGAGTGTAGCCTGCATATCCCAATTAGCCATCTGGGCTAGAGTGGATGGAGGAGTGGTCACTTACACCTGAATGGGCTGTGCCCGCCCTCACACCCCCTGGTGTATGTCTGGGGCCTGGCCTGGGCAATGCAGGATCTTACAAACAAGAGAGACTTTTCTGTGAAGTAGGCCTACTTCAAAGGCAGAAAGGAGTTTAAGAAGAGGACCCAACCCCCTGAAAATTATATTACTTCAAGGATTCAAGAGGAACCTCTGCCCGGAGAAGACCTTAGAAGTGCTGACCTGCCTGTGACTGTGCTTTGTGGAGCTATCCTGCAGTTGCTGCTTCTGTCTGTGCAAGGGGACAGAGACTGGACTTTGTTGCATTCCTGCTTGAGAAGTGACTCCAAGGGCTTAGAGTAGAGCTTGCCTCCTGTTTTGAAGCGTCAGGGACAGCAAAGGTTTCACCATACAGACCTGAGTCTACTTGCTGTGGACTCTAGCTTGTCAGAGGGTGCCATTCCAGTTCCTGGTCCCCTGAAAGTGAATTATTGGAGAAAATGCCGGACGATGTCATGCAACTTCGTGAAGAACGCCGCTGCCCAGAACCGCAACGCCGCTTGCCCCAAGACTGTGGACCTTGCTGAGTGCGGATCCGACCATCCTGTGAGTTGACGTCGCTACCCCGGAACTGTGACGCCACCTGCCCCGAGGCCATGGCCCTCATAGAAGTCCGACGACCCTGTAGGCCTCGTGTCGCTGCAACCGTCGATCCTGTCTGACTTTGCTGACATCGGAGTGTCGTAAGTCCAATGTCTTTGACAATCCGACGCCATTGCAGCGCCTGCGGGCCTGTGACGTCATCGTGACCCCGTGAGGTCGCCCAGAAGCATCGAAACTCCACCAGACTTTGCATCTGCTGGAACCAAGGGACCAACTTCGCATCCGACGCCGCCTCACCTCCACCACCCTGTAGAGAGGACCCGACGCCACTGTGTGACGCCACTGTCCTTCGGCCCCGTGGCACCGGAACTGACGCCGCACCGGATCCAGCAAAGCCACTCTCCCCAACCCCGTGCACCGGCCTGTTTTCAACTTGTTCTGAAGGTACTCTACCTGGGGGTCGACCGACTCCGTGAATGGCGCCATTGGCGTCGCATTGGAGGAAACTACGCTGTTACGACGCCTTGTTTTACCAACTCACAACGTTTTCCTGCTTTTGAGTGCTAAATTTGTATTTCTAACTGTATATTGTGGATTTTTTTTGTATTTGGTCTTGTTTATTAGGTAAAATATTTAATATTTTTCTAAGCCTGTGTTGTGTCATTTTGTAGTGGTTCACTGTATTATTCTGTGTTTGTACAACTACTTAACACATTGCCTCTGGGTTAAGCCTGCCTGCTGGTGCCAAGCTACCAAGGGGATGAGCAGGGGTTAACTGAGTGTGATTCTCCTTCTCCTTGAGTGTAGTGAGGGTCCTAGCTTTGACAAGGGGTAACCTGACTGCCAACCAAAGACCCCATTTCTAACAATAAGCTTATACTGTGACTTGCTTTTATTTGACTGTCTTCAGACAGACGCCAGTTGTTGCAAAAATTAGTGCTACTGCTGGAAGTCTCTGACTGTCCCAGGTGAAGGGTCATGTGAATCTCTGCGTATATTAAACATGTATCATCTGTCACACAGAAGCAGCTACTGCTGAAATCAACACAATAGTGCATCCCCACAGTCTAAACAAAGCACACAAAGGTGCATTGCGTTTAAAAGCTGTTTACATTGAATGCCACTTTTTCATACTTCAGGTTTTGCATAGTATGATTATGACCATGCTCGTCTCCCTGTTCAATAAAATTTAGCTTCTTGCATCCTAGCTTTGGTTCACAGTACTGGAAGATGCCTATTTGACTGGGGAGTCAAATGAGTACTCTAGGACAAATGTATCGGATAGTCTTAGCCTGATTCACACATGTGAGAGTAAATATGAGAGCGAAGAAATAGTGTTGTTTGTGGATTTACAAAATCTCAAAAGGTGTGCCATACAAATCAACAGTATAGTTTGTTCCCTCGTCAATGCAAGAGTTTTTGGAGCCGAAGACAACATTATATTTGCAGTTTTCGGCTTGACTTGTGGCCTGTAAGGCAGCTGACTGCAGTGTTCTCAATACAGTACCAGCCCTGCGATGTCTACACTCACGCTAACCAGACTCTCCACTGTTGTAGACTAGCTTTCTGGAGTATGTTTTGCATATTTTTGCTTAAATCCACTTTTCTGAAGGCAAAATATTTTCCCACTTATAGGCCCTCATTACAACATTAGCGGTAAATCCCGCTTACCGCCAACACACCGCCGCGGCTGCGGAATTCCGCCACAGCTATTATGACCCACAGCTCGGAACCCTCCAAAATCTAGACACCCACACAAGTCCGCCACACCAAAGGTCAGTGATAAACTGGCGATAAATAAACCTCCACCGTCACGCCAACAGGAATACGCCCACACTATCCTGACCCACAAATCCACACAGCGGTCTTCCAACCGCGGTATTCCATTGGCGGTACACACCGCCGCCCTCCAAATACACACCCATTTACAAAACACTACCACATTGGACAAATCGAAATACACACACCTGATACACATACACACACCACTCCCACACACCCTATACAATATAAAACACACACCCACATTACCCACAAACCCTTAAAGTGACAGACAGATGATAGGTCTAACAATTTTATCAGATGTAGGAGGCGGTGATGTCTTCTTACCTGTGTCTCACTGGAAGTATTGCTGGATCACGGTGTTTCTGTTGTCAATGCCCTCTTCTTCTGCCTCTTCTTCTTCACTGTCCACGTGCTCCACAGCTGCCACAAGACCTCCTTCTGGACCATCCTACAGCAGAAAAGGCACCTGTCGTCGCAAAGCCAAGTTGCGCAGCATACAGCAGGCCACGATGATCTGGCACCCCTTCTTTGGTGAGTAATATAGGGAACCACCTGTCATATGGAGGCACCTGAACCTGGCCTTCAGGAGGCCGAAGGTTCTTTCAATAATCCTCCTAGTTCGCCCATGTGCCTCATTGTAGCGTTCCTCTGCCCTTGTTGTAGGATTTCTCGCTGAGGTCAGTAGCCATGACAGGTTGGGGTACCTAGAGTCACCTGCAAATGTCGAGGGACAACTGTTAGACACACACTAACCCTTAGGGACAACCCAAGACCCACACAACTATTCACATGGTATAGGGTCCTTGTCCTCACCTAATAGCCACACACGGTGCCTCTGGAGTTGCCTCATCACATAAGGGATGCTGCTATTGTGCAGAATGTAAGCATCATGCACTGAGTCAGGAAACTTGGCGTTCACATGGGAGATGTACTGGTTGGCCAAACACACCATCTGCACATTCATAGAATGGTATCTCTTCCGGTTTCTGTACACCTGTTCACTCCTGCGGGGGGTACCAAGGACACATGTGTACCATCAATGGCACCTATGATGTTGGGGATATGTCCCAGGGCATAGAAGTCACCTTTTACTGTAGGCAAATCCTCCACCTGAGGGAACACGATGTAGCTGCGCATGCGTTTCAGCAGGGCGGACAACACATTGGAGAACATAGGCTGGGACATCCCTGATGCAATGACCACTGTTGTTTGAAAAGACCCACTTGCCAGAAATGGAGTACTGATAGGACCTGCACTAGAGGGGGGATTCCTGTGGGATGACGGATAGCTGACATCAGGTCTGGCTCCAACTGGGCATACAGTTCCTGGATTGTGGCACGATCTAGTCTGTAGGTGACTATTACATGTCGCTCTTCCATTGTTGGCAGGTCCACCAGCAGTCTGTACACCGGAGGATGCCGCCATCTCCTCAGCTGCCCCAGCGGACGTGCCCTATGGATGAGAACAGCGAGCACAGAGTCAGCCAGCACTGAGGTAGGAAAAAAACAATTGTATTGCACACATTTGTCAATACGCTATGTGCCTGTCTCTGTGTATATGCAAGGCCTATATATGTGTGACGCATTAAAAAATAATACCATGTGGCCACCTGAAATGGCGGCTACCTGAACAGTAATGTGGTACAAGGGGATATGAGGTAACTGCGCTGGTGTTCTACACCGTCGCGGTAGGCGGTCGAAGACCGCAGCACAATCCTGCATTGGTTAACATTGGGCCCTATGGGTCTCAGGAGCCAATGACGATGTACGCCGGCGGTGAGGATACGCACCGCCGTGGACGTGACCGCCATTTTCTCTCTGTTCACTCACTTGATACCTGATCTTCGACAGGAGAGGACCTACACTGCAAGTGCTGCTGTGACCTCAGTCTGGAAGTGACGATGGCTCATGTGTCTGGGGAAAGGGTCCTGCCTTCACATCGGAGGAGTTGGAGAAACTAGTGGATGGAATCCTCCCCCAGTACACGCTACTCTACGGTCCTCCAGACAAACAGGTAAGTACACTGTGAGCATGCTGTATGGGCAATGCCTGTTTGGAGTGGTGTGGATGGAAGATATGGGGGAGAAAAGGTCTGCATGATCAGACGGTGAGTGTATGTGCGTCAGGGCAAGTGTGGGAACGTGGGACTATGACTGTGACGGTCCGGACGGTAAAAGTGTTACATTTTCCCCTGTACTATTCCTGTAGGTCAGCGCCCACTAGAAGAAGGATATTTGGCATGCCATCGCCAAGGACGTCCGGACCCTGGGGGTCCACCACCGACGGAGCACCCACTGCCATAAAAGATGGGAGGACCTTCGCCGCTGGAGCAACATGGGAGGGGTGCCTGTCGCACCATGACCCCCCTGATGTTACGGATCCTGGCGGTGTCGTATCCGGAGTTGGATGGGTGCTTGAGGTCATCACAGCAGCCACAAGGGGGTGAGTACACTCACATTCAGCTGACTCTGCGCGCATTGGAGGTGTCTGTGTGGGGGAGGTGGGCAGTGGGTTCCCCTAGGCTACGGCGAGCTTTGTAGGCAAGGACCCTTTGTGAGGCAGGCTAAATGGCACCCCATCCCCACCAGTGGTAAGAGCTATCTACACCTAGTCAGGCTCCTGTGACTTCCATGTGTGCAGCAATCGGGCATAGGCCATGTACCCCATGTCCCTGTGATTAATTAGGGAACTCCAAGTGCATGGCGTAGTGCAGAGGGCTGCTGTGTCTGTAGTGTCTGTCAACGGTAGCGGTATTGTATGCACTGAACATGTCTTTCTTCTTTCTCCCCCTTTTTGGTGGTCTCCCTGTTCTTGTGTGCATTAGCATTATCAGGCGGAGGAGCTGTGCCACCGGAGCAGGAGGGAGCTGCATCCCACATGGCCCTGGAGGGCCAGACAATGGAGTCTGAATTCACCAGTGGGACTGAGGGCGAGGAGAGCTCCACGGTGGGGACAGGAGCTGAGACCAGTGACACCGACTCTTCATCTGATGGGAGCTCCCTTGCGGTGGCGGGCCCCTCTGTGACCACTTCATCTACAGGTACAGCCGCGACCCCCCCTACCAGCACCACCTTCCCAGAAGCCCCTCAGCATGGAGTTCCGTCGCCACTCACCCAGGAGGGTGGGCATCTCCTTCGCCCCCGGCACCTCAGGCCCTGCCCCAGTCAGCCCTGCTGCCCTCAGCGAGGAGGCTATTGACCTCCTGAAATCCCCCACTGTTGGGCAGTCTACCATTCTGAATGCCATCCAAGGTGTACAGAGGCAGTTGCAACAGACAAATGCATACCTGGAGGGCATTCATTATGGCCAGGAAGCCCAACAGCGAGCATTTCAGGCTCTGGCCTCTGCACTGATGGCAGCCATTGTCCCTGGGTCCAGCCTCCCCCCTCCGACTTCCTTCAGCCAGACCCAATCCCCAGTACCTCAGCCTATCCCAAGCACACCATCAGACCAGCATGCACACACCTCAACAGACAAGGGTGGCTCTGGCAAACATAAGCACCACACATCCCACAAGCACTCACACAAGCATCATACCCATGCACACATACCAACATCCACTGCCTCCACTGTGTCCCCCTCCTCCACGTCTCCCTCCTCCCTCCCTCTCACGTCTCCACTCACACCTGCATGCACTACATCTCCAGGCACTACCTCCATCACCAGCACACCCATCACCACACACCGCTCACGTGCACTCACCACCCCCACTACCATTCACACATCTCCAGTGTCCTCTCCCAGTGTGCCTGTGAGCCCTCCTCCCAAACTACACAAACGCAGTCACAAACCCACCCAACAGCCATCCACCTCACAACAGCCTCCAGCCCATGCACCTTCACCCAAAGTCAGCAAACGAACACCTCCTACAACCACTACATATTCCTCCACTCCCAAACCCCCTCTACCTACCCATCCCAGTGTGCAAAAAATATTTTTCTCTTAAACGTTGACCTCTTCCCTACACCTCTGCCCCCCCGTCCGTCCCCTAGGGCCCACCTTTCCAGGTCCCAACCCAGCACCTCAGCCACCACATCACCGGGCACAGTGGTGCCAGCAATACCCAATTTCTGGAGTACACCAAGCAACAGGGCTGCCAGTGTACCAAAGACCGAGGCCAAGGACATTCCCCCACCTCCAAAACAGAAGAAGTTGCCCACATCCCAGAGGTAGAAGGCAAAACACCTGCCACCAAGGGCTCAGCCAAGACAAGTGTGGGGAGTGGCAAGATAGCTGCGCCAGCATCCAAGGTGGGGAAAGGCCTGAAGCAGAAACACAAGTCAACGTCACCGCCAACCTCCACGGCGGATAAGACCGCCACTGGCACCGCCACATGCACCGCCGCCAAGGACACCGCCGCCAGCAGCCCAGATAGAGAGCCCTTCAGCAGCACCGCAGTAAGTGAGCCCGCCACCAACACCGCTGCTAGTGACACCGCCGCCAGCACTGCCATTACAGACACCGTTGCCAGCACTGCGGTCAGTGAGCCAGCCACCAGCACGGCAGTCAGTGAGCCATCCACCAGCACCGCAGTCACTGAGGCCGCCACCAGCACTGCCGCCACAATGACCGCCGCAAGCACCGCCACCACAATGACCGCCGCAAGCACCGCCGCTAATGACCCAGTGGCACCACAGCAGACATGGCTGCCATCCCCAGTGGTCATCCGTACGTGGCTGGTAGTCAGTTCCAGGGGCCTGGGCAGCTTCCATGTTGCCCCACCGTCAGTGGAGTATCACATCCACTACCTCAGTCCTTGGCAGGATGAAGTACTCTGGGCAGAAAGCCCCCTCCAGAACCAGTGGAGAAAGGCATCCACTACCTCAGTCCTTGGCAGGATGAAGCCCTCCAGAACCAGTGGAGACTGTTATCCACTTGAGAGACTGTGGCTTTGCACTCACCAGGACCAAACAGTGGGCAACCCGCCCACTGGAGAGACTTGAGAGACTGTGGCTTTGCACTCCCCAGGATAAAGCAGTAAGACAGCAAACAGGCCATCAGAAAAAAAATGGGAATTATGACCGTGGCGGAAACCGCCAACAAAGACAGCCACTTTAACACTCCGACCGCCATGGCGGTACAGACAAACAGCGGGGCGGTCACCGCCAACAGACAGGCTGAAGACAAAGTACCGCCCACAGTATCACAACCTACCAATCCGCCACCTTTTCCGGTGCGGATTCACCGTGGATAAAAACATGGCGGAAACAGCCATTTCAAAAGGAAAACGCTCACCTCTACACACTCCACGAGGAAGGAGGACACCATGGAACCGGAACTCCAAATACTCCCTGCGATAGTGTTCCTGCTCCTGTACAACCATCATCAACGCCGGCGCCGAAGACAACGGTGAGTACTGCACCTACGACATAGGGGAGGGGGGAGGCAAATGTTAGGGACACACACACGCAACACCCCCACCCCGACCCTCACCCACTACAACACACACACCAATGCATATCCAAACATTACAGTAACAACCCCCAAACCCCCCGGAAGAATGCAAAGACAAAAGGAAATGAGTGCAACCATTGTAAATATCAAAATACAGTAAGCAAATATATACAGATAAATATACACATTCAACAAAATATACATCACGATTAGTAGTGCAGGTAATGCACCATTCAATGTCCATGGACCACTGGGCCCAAAATGCATAGGCGAGGCCCACATCAGATCCCTGAGAAAAACGGAGAGAACACTGCTGGGGCATTAGATAGAAATACAACAGGCACCTCAGGGGGAAGGGAAAGGGGGGCACCTCAGCCGGATGACTGCACCACGCCAGATCCACGAGGGGGCTCCATGACTATTGATGTATCCTGGGGAGTGCAAAACCACAGTCTCTCAAGTCTCTACAGTGGGTGGGTTGCCCACTGTACCATCCTGGGGAGTGCAAAGCCACAGTCTCTCAAGTCTCTACAGTGGGTGGGTTGCCCACTGTTCAATCCTGGGGAGGGCAAAGCCACAGTCTCTCAAGTCTCTACAGTGGGTGGGTTGCCCACTGTTCAATCCTGGGGAGTGCAAAGCCACAATCTCTCAAGTCTCTACAGTGGGTGGGTTTCCCACTGTTCAATCCTGGGGAGTGCAAAGCCGCAGTCTCTCAAGTCTCTACAGTGGGTGGGTTTCCCACTGTTCAATCCTGGGGAGTGCAAAGCCGCAGTCTCTCAAGTCTCTACAGTGGGTGGGTTGCCCACTGTAACATCCTGGGGAGTGCAAAGCCGCAGTCTCTCAAGTCTCTACAGTGGGTGGGTTGCCCACTGTACCATCCTGGGGAGTGCAAAGCCACAGTCTCTCAAGTCTCTACAGTGGGTGGTTTGCCCACTGTACCATCCTGGGGAGTGCAAAGCCACAGTCTCTCAAGTCTCTACAGTGGGTGGGTTGCCCACTGTACCATCCTGGGGAGTGCAAAGCCACAGTCTCTCAAGTCTCTACAGTGGGTGGGTTGCCCACTGTAACATCCTGGGGAGTGCAAAGCCACAGTCACTCAAGTCTCTACAGTGGATGGGTTGCCCACTGTAACATCCTGGGGAGTGCAAAGCCACAGTCTCTCAAGTCGATAACAGTCTCCACTGGTTCTGGAGGGGGACTGGTGCCCAGAGTGCTTCATCCTGGTAAGGACAGATGGAGTGGATGCTGTTCTCCACTGGTGCCCAGAGTGCTTCATCCTGGTAAGGACAGATGGAGTGGATGCTGTTCTCCACTGGTTCTGGAGGGGGACTGGTGCCCAGAGTGCTTCATTCCTGTTAAGGACAGACGGAGTGGATGCTGTTCTCCACTGGTTCTGGAGGGGGACTGGTGCCCAGAGTGCTTCATTCCTGTTAAGGACAGACGGAGTGGATGCTGTTCTCCACTGGTTCTGGAGGGGGACTGGTGCCCAGAGGGCAGCACTCTCCCTGTGACGGTCCCAGTTCCGTCACTGCCCCTGCCGCACATGGGCTAGCGGTGCTTGCCATGGCGGTCTTTGCCCTGTTCAGCGGTGCTTGCCCTGTTCAGCGGTGCTTGCCATGGCGGTCTGTGCCCTGTTCAGCGGTGCTTGACTTTGCTGTCTATGACCTGTTCAGCGGTGCTTGCCATGGCGGTCTTTGCCCTGTTCAGCGGTGCTTGCCCTGTTCAGCGGTGCTTGCCATGGCGGTCTTTGCCCTGTTCAGCGGTGCTTGCCCTGTTCAGCGGTGCTTGCCGTGGTGGTCTGTGCCCTGTTCTGCGGTGCTTGACTTTGCTGTCTATGACCTGTTCAGCGGTGCTTGCCATGGCGGTCTTTGCCCTGTTCAGCGGTGCTTGCCCTGTTCAGCGGTGCTTGCCGTGGCGGTCTTTGCCCTGTTCAGCGGTGCTTGACTTTGCTGTCTATGACCTGTTCAGCTGTGCTTGCCATGGCGGTCTTTGCCCTGTTAGGCGGTGCTTGCCCTGTTCAGCGGTGCTTGCCATGGTGGTCTTTGCCCTGTTCAGTGGTGCTTGCCCTGTTCAGCGGTGCTTGCCATGGCGGTCTGTGCCCTGTTCAGCGGTGCTTGCCATGGCGGTCCTTCGTTGCCCAGCGAGGCTGTGGTTGCCGGGGCCCTCCTGGGCACTGACTCTGGCGGTGGCCTCCTGGCCAGTGACAATGGTGCTGCCCTCCTGGGCACTGACTCTGGCGGTGGCCTCCTGGCCAGTGACGATGGGGCTGGCGGTGGCCTCCTGGGCAGCGGGGATGATGGCAGTCTTCTCCACCGTGCTGCTCTTCCCAGACTTTGGCAATTTCTTCTGCCCCTTCCCCACCTTGGGAGGAGTCACAGCTGAGTGGACACTCCCCCCGGGACCCTTGTGAGTGGCTTTGCCGGCAGGAGTCTTCCCCCTCTCCCGCCGGGCACTGTCCAACTTCTGGTGCTTCACGGGGGGGACTGGCTGTGCTGTGGCTCCGTGTCACACTGGCTGCCCTGGTGGGCGGTGCACTCCACATACCTCTAACAGGCACCACTGGTACCGGTGATTTTTTGGCTGAGGTGCTAGTACGGGACCTATGAATTGGAGGGGGGGTGGTGGGAAAGAGGTTAAGGTTGCTCAGGAAAAGTTTCTCAGGAACACTGGGACGGGTAGCTGGAGGGGGCCTGGGAGTGGAGGAAGAGGAGGTGGTTGTAGGAGGTGTAACTTTTGTTTATTTGGGTGCAGGTGCATGCGCTGGAGGCTGTTGTGAGGTGGATGGCTGTTGGGTGGGTGTGTGGCCGCGTTTGTGTACTTTGGGAGGGGGCGTCACAGACACACTGGGAGAGGACACAGGGGACGTGTAAATGGTAGTGGGGGTGGTGAGTGCAGGTGAGCGGGGTGTGGTGGTGGGTGTGCTGGTGCGGGACCTAGTGGCTGTAGTGGTAGTGCATGCAGGTGAGAGTGTAGACGATACTGGGAGGGAGGAGGGAGACGACGAATAGGGGAACACAGTGGAGGCAGTGGATGTTTCTGTATCTGTATGTGTGTGATGCTTGCGTGAGTGCCTGTGGGATGTGTGGTGCTTATGTTTGCCTGAGCTTCCCTTGTGTGTTGATGTGTGTGCAGGCTGGTCTGATGGTGTGCTTGGGATAGGCTGGGGTACAGGGGATTGGGTCTGGGTGGAGGAATTTGGAGGGGGGAGGCTAGAGACAGGGTCAATGGCTGCCATCAGTGCTAAGGCCAGAGATTGCAGGGTTCGATGAAGGGCAGCCTGACCAGAATGAATGCCCTCCAGGAATGCATTTGTATGTTGTAATTCCCTTTCTACACCCTGGGTGGCATTCAAAAGGGTATACTGCCCAACAGTGAGTGACCTGAGGAGGTCAATGACCTCCTCACTGAGGGCATCAGAGGTGACAGGGGCAGGGGCTGAGGTGCCTGGGGCGAAGGTGATGCCCACCCTCCTGGGTGAGCGGGCACGGAGCGAAGGCTGAGGGGCTGCTGGGAGGGCAGTGCTGGTAGGGGGGGTGGTGGCTGTACCTGTAGAAGTGGGGGGCACAGATTTTGCCGTCACCACATGGGAGCTCCCATCGGAGGACGAGTCCGTGTCGCTGGTTGCAGATCCTGTGACCGCCGTGAAGCTCCCCTCGCCCTCCGTCCCACTGGTGTATTCAGAGTCCGTGGTGTGGCCCTCCATGGCCATGTGGGATGCAGCTCCCTCGTGCTCCAGTGCAACTGTACCTCCGCGTGATGATGCTGATGCACACAAGAACAGGGAGAGCACAAAAAGGGGGGGGTGACAGAAGAAAGACAGGTTGAGTGCATGGCTTACCGCTACCGTTGGCGGACAATACAGACACAGCAGCCCCCTGCACTACGCCGCGCTGTTGGGCTCTACTGAATCAGTTCCTGGGATATGGCCTACATGGCTATGATGGACATCAGCACACATAGATGACACAGCGGCATGTATACCTGTACTTGGCACTCTACAGAGGTGGGGTGGAGTGCCACATGGCCTGTATTACGGAGGGGCCTAGCCTACGGAACTCGCCCTGGCCTAGGGAAACCCACAGCCCTCCTCCCCCACCCAGACACCTTCACTGCATGCAAAGTCTGCAGGATAATGTTGTACTCACCCCCTTGTGTCTGCTGTGATGCCCTCAAGCGCCCATCCAACTCAGGGTAGGCCACCGCCAGGATCCTGAACATCAGGGGGGTCATTGTGCGACAGGCACCCCTCCCACGTTGGAAGGCCATCCCCAGCTGAGCCTCCGCCGTCTTCTTGCTCCAGCGGCGAATGTCCTCCCATCTTTTACGGCAGTGGGTGCTCCGTCTCTGGTGGACCCCCAGGGTCTGGACGTCCTTGGCGATAGCACGCCAAATATCCTTCTTCTGGTGGGCGCTGACCTACATGACATGTACAGGGTAAGAAGAGAAGTCATTACCAACTGCACCGTCAAAGTGAATGGCCCACATCCCTACCCTTGCCATGTGGCACATGCATTCACAGTCCTTCATGCACGCAGAACTCTGCCCCCTTCCTTCTTACAACCAGCCCTCTCCACCCAGGCATAGCCCATACCACTTGCTCCCTGTGTACTCACCTGTTGGTCTGGAAGACCGTAGAGTAGCGCATACTGGGGGAGGACCCCGTCCACGAACTTTTCCAACTCCTGTGCAGTGAAGGCAGGGGCCCTTTCCCCAGACGCACGAGCCATTGTCTCTTCCAGACCAAGGTCACAGCAGCACTTGCAGTGTAAGTCCTCTCCTGTCGAAGATCAGGTATCGAATGATTCAACAGATAGAAAATGGCGGTCACGTCCGCGGCGGTGACGTCCGCGGCGGTGACGTCCGCGGCGGTGCGTATCATCACCGCCGGCGTACTTTCTTCATTGGCTCCTGGGACCCATAGGGTCCAATGTTAACCAATGCAGCATTGCGCCGCGGTCTTCGGCCGCCTACCGCTGCGGTGTACAACGCCAGTGCAGTTACCTCACATCCCATTGTCCCAGGTTAGAGGTCAGGCAGCCGCCATTTCAGGGGCCCACATGGCTTCATTTTCAACTGCGTCACACATACCTAGACCTGGACTCAACACACATACAGACAACTTTTTGGATTATGTTTTGTGTTCTGTGTAGACTGTGGGTACATACCTCTGAGTTGTTTGACTCTGGTCGCTGTTGTCCTTCCTAGGCACCATCAGCTGGGACATGTGAGGAGATGGCGGAATCCTCCGGTGTACCGACCGCTGGTGGACCTGTTGGCAATGGAGGAGCAACATTTAATCATCACCTACAGGTTTGACCGTGCCACAATCCAGGAACTGTGTACCCAGTTGGAGCCAGACCTGATGTCAGCCATCCGCCCTCCCACAGGGATCCCCCCTCAAGTGCAGGTGCTATCAGTGCTCCATTTCCTTGCAAGTGGGTCTTTTCAAACAACAGTGGCCATGGCATCAGGGATGTCCCAGCCTATGTTTTCCAACGTGTTGTCCAGAGTGTTGTCTGCCCTGCTGAAACACATGAGGAGCTACATCGTTTTCCCTCAGGTGGAGGATTTGGCTACAGTTAAAGGTGACTTCTATGCCCTTGGACATATCCCCAACATCATAGGTGCCATTGATGGGACCCATGTAGCTCTGGTCCCCCCCACAGGAGTGAACAGGTGTACAGGGACCGGAAGAGTTATCATTCCATGAATGTACAGATGGTATGTTTGGCAGACCAGTACATCTCCCAGGTAAATGCTATGTTCCCTGGCTCAGTGCATAACGTCTACATCCTGCGGAATAGCAGCATCCCTTATGTGATGGGTCAACTCCAGAGGCACCGTGTGGGGCTATTAGGGGACTCTGGTTACCCCAACCTGTCATGGCTACTGACCCCAGTGAGGAATCCCAGGACCAGGGCAGAGGAATGCTACAATGAGGCCCATGGGCGGACTAGGAGGGTGATCGAACGCACCTTCGGCCTCCTGAAGGCCAGGTTCAGGTGCCTCCATATGACAGGTGGTTCCCTATTCTACTCACGAAGGAAGGCGTGCCAGATCATCATTGCCTGCTGTAGGCTTCACAATCTGGCTTTGAGACAACAGGTGCCTTTTCTGCAGGAGGATGGTCCAGATGACGGTGTTGTGGCAGCTGTGGAGCCTGTGGACAGTGATGAGGAGGAAGCAGAGGAAGAAGACATTGACAACAGGGACTCAGTTATCCAGCAATATTTCCAGTGACACACAGGTAAGAACACATTCTTGCCTAATACAAGTACTTTCACACTTCTAACTCTATCCTGTCTGTCAATTTCAACCAGTATATGGTAACTGAGTTGTACATTTCCATTACGGTTTCACAGGTGTGGTTACCAACGTGTGTTATCTGCTTACAATCTTCATGGACTTGTGATGTGTGACATAGGTATGTTGACATTACATTTGAGAACGGATTTTGTCACTGTCATTGCTAATACACATTTTCAAAATCACAGACTGACTCCAGATTGTATTGTGCTTCAAGGGTGTTTATTGAAGTGCTAAATATTGGAGGGGGGTGGTAAAATGGTGAGGGGTGATGGTGGAGGAATGTCCATGGCAGAGTCCAGTCTATTAGTCTCACAGGTGCACTGCCCATATGGGCATTGGAAGTGGAGCTGGGGCAGTTCCAATATGGACAGGGTTATAAAGTGTGACAGTGGGATGACAATCAGGGTGGTCTCATCTCTTGGTGGGGGTCTTGCCATCGTGCTCTGTCCTGTTCCTGGATCTCAGGGACCGCTTGCGGGGTGGTTCTCCGTCTGCAGGGGGTAGGGTGCTGGTGTGGTGGTCCTGTGGCGGTGCCTCCTGTCCACTAGCGCCGGCGGAGGTGGTGGGCAGTACATCGTCCATGCTAGTGTCAGGGGCCCCTTGGAGTGCCACGGTGTCCCTCCTGGTGTTCAGTATCTCCTTCAGCACCCCTACGATGGTGCCCAGGGTGGAATTGATGGCTCTGAGTTCCTCCATGAAGCCCAAATATTGTTCCTCCTGCAGGCGCTGGGTCTCCTGAAACTTGGCCAGGACCGTAGCCAAATATTGTTCCTCCTGCAGGCGCTGGGTCTCCTGAAACTTGGCCAGGACCCTAGCCATCGTCTCCTGAGAGTGGTGGTATGCTCCCATGATGGAGGAGAGGGCCTCGTGGAGAGTGGGTTCCCTAGGCCTGTCCGCCCCCTGTCGCACAGCAGCCCTCCCAGTTCCCCTGTGTTCCTGGGCCTCCGTCCCCTATACCGTGTGCCCACTACCACTGCCCCCATGTCCCTGTTGTTGTTGGGGTGGTGGGTTATCCTGGGTTCCCTGTAGTGGTGGACACACAGCTGATTGACGTGTCCTGGGGACGGAGGTATGGGCCCGCTGGGTGGGTGCTGTGCTGGTGTTACCAGAGGGTGGAAGGTCTGTGGTGGGCTGTGCCTGTACGAGGGGGACTGACTGCCCGAGGCCCACGATGGTCCAGGCTGGTCATCTGGATCCAGTTGGCCAGAGCTGCTGTCATCATTGTGGGCCTCTTCTGTGGGTGGGGTAGAGATGTCTGGACCCTCCTGTCTGGTGACGTTGGGTAGTGGTCCTGCAGGGTGTAAAAGCATGATTATTGCATGTGTGTGTGTCATGGTGTGCAATGGGTGGGTGAGCGTGTACCCCAGTGCTAGCATTCCTGTGTGGGGGCTTGTGTGATGATGGTTGGGGGGGTGTTATGGGTATGTGCAGTGGGCATGCTTTAGTGAGGGGTGTCCATGCTTTGTTGTGTCATGCAGGGCTTGGTGTTGGGATGGGTGGTTTGTGTTATTAGTACATTAGTGAGGAGTTGGAGTGATAGGGGAGGGGGTGAGGGTGGGGGTCTGTGATAGCATGCAGGTAGGGTGGGGGATATGATAGTTAAGATTTGACTTACCAGAGTCCATTCCTCCACCGACTCTCCGAGGCCCTCAGGATGCATAATGGTCAAGAACTGCTCCTCCCATGTTGTTAGTTGTGGGGGAGGAGGTGGGGGTCCGCCGCCAGTCCGCTGTACCGTGATGTTGTGTCTTGAGACCACGGAACGCTCCTTCCCCCGTAGGTCGTTCCACCTCTTCCTGATGTCCTCCCGATTTCTTGGGTGTTGTCCCACTGCATTGACCCTGTCGACTATTCTGCGCCATAGCTACATCTTCCTAGCTATGGAGGTGTGCTGCACCTGTGATCCAAATAGCTGTGGCTCTACCCGGACGATTTACTCCACCATGACCCTGAGCTCCTCCTCGGAGAACCTGGGGTGTCTTTGCCGTGCCATGGGGTGGTGTAGGTGATGTGTGGGGTGGTGTATGTGGTGATGAGTGTGGTGATGTGTAGTGGTGTTTGGTGTTTTGTGCGTGGATGTTGTCTGGGTGATGGTGTTGTGTGCCTCTGTGTGGTGGGGTTGTCTATGCTGTGCAGTCTCTCTGGCCTTCGTCAAACTTTTTGGTCGTAGGGGTTTGTGGGTGAGGTGGGTGTGTGTTTTATATAGTGTTAATCGTGTGGGAGTGGTGTTTGTATGTGTATCAGGTTTGTGTATTTCGAATTGTCCAATGTGGCGGTGTTTTGGAGATGTGTGTGTATTTTGAGCACGGCGGTGTGTATCGCCAATGGAATACCACGGTTGAAAGACCGCCGCGTGGATTCGTGGGTCGTGATAGCATGGGCGTGTTTCTGTTGGCCTGACGTGGAGGTTTTGTTTTTGCCAGTTTATCACTGACCTTTGGTGTGGCGGACTTGTGTGGGTGTCTGAATTTCGGCGGATTCCGAGATGTGGGTCATGAGAGCTGTGGCGGATTTCCGCGGCGGTGTATTGGCGGTCTTCTGCACGGCGGTAAGCGGCTTTTACCGCCAATGTTGCAAATGACCCCCATAATATCTATATGAATCAGGCATGCTAGTTACAAAGTGTAATCTCCCACCCCTCACTCCTCAGCCAACCGCGCTCTACCACCTCAATACACAATTTGTTTTTGGGAGCAATAAGAAGGTGTTTGGAGAACATTCCAAATTTCAATCACACAACTTCATGGGGATGAACATCTTTTTCTATATGTAGTCTAGGTTCCTTGGCTTCTGACGTAGCAGGGTAGGCCAGTTGTTATGGAGTCCAAGCAGACCGCTCATTGTATCAGCAGTGTGCCCACAACCAAAGACAGAGAATCTAGGGTGGTGTAGCATTTTTGTGTTCTAGTAAGTAAGCTAGCATAGCAACCCATGCCTGTAAATCATCTACCAGCTTTGTATCTCTCCTGCATTTAAGCATACCGCTTTCCTCAGCCACTGCCCATTCTTCCACATTTTTCACCCACTCTCACACTCCAGGAGGGGTCAGAGAAAGCTAGTGAATAGCAACCCGTCATTTGACTAGGACTAAGCCTGGTACAAGGAATTTCCTGCTCAGAGTCTTTTTCTTGCGGACAGAAAGTAAGCCCAAAAAGGAATTGCTTATTATCCATCTGGACCACTCAACTGGTTGTTCAACCAGTCTATCACAGTCTGCAAATAAGTATGTAAAACCCAGCATCCCCATATCACATGCAGAAAGTCTGCTTGTTCAACTAGACAATGAGGACAAGCAGAGGCTCTTCCCAGATATATATATCATGTAATATAGCTGGGGTCAAGTATATTTGGTGAATGACATTATACTGAATTAGCTGTCTTTTTTTCTACCACCACATTTACTGAGTTCCACCACTTATCTGTGATTTGTTCTCCCAGCACGTCCTGACGTTAAACACATACTGTTAATGTATCATTAGGAAAATCATCGCAGAGCGCCCTGTATGAAAAGGAGATCCATTGACTTCCCCCCCACCATATTCAGCATTGTAATAGTGTACTAGACTCCTGAGAAACCTCAGGGAATGTGGACCATATGCCACAAGCAGTACCACTATTTTGGTGAATTGCAAGAATTGACCTTGACCTACTTGAAATCTCTCCACTGCATCCTGGAGTGTGATAAATCTATTTTTGAGGTACAGATCACAGATTGTATTACAGCCTCCCACATGCTACTAATCCATTGCCATTGTTTGTGTTATTTAGAGTGCATAAAAGGCCTGAATGATCACTTGCCGAACCGCCCACTCCCATGCCCTAGAAACCTGGCAGATCACATAGTGAACAGATTTAGGGACTCTGGCCCCAGCGTCAGGGGTTCTGGAGGAGGTGTGTTGCAATAGGTAACATGAAGTAAGCATTTTCTCTACTGTCCCCCACATCTTACCAATGCACTGCATGTTGCAGCAGGGCCACAAGATAATAGAGTTTCAGATTCGCAGCGCTACTCCCCCTTGTTCTAAGGCCGTTTTACCATTGACAAAATCACTCTTCTTCTCCCAGATGCCCAAAGTAACTCAACAATAAGGCCCTCATTATGACCTTGGTGGTAAATTCCACTAACCACCATGCCGACTGCTGCCAACATACCACCGAGGATATCCGCTAACAATATTATGACACACACACACCAATTCATCACTATTCAGCCACACACACAAATCCGCCAGCCCAAAGGTCAGTGATAAACTGGCGATAGCAAAACCCACACCATTACGCCAACAGAACCATGCCCATCACATTATGACCCACAAATCACCATGGTGGACATTCAATGGCGGTAAATCATTGGCGGTACATACTGCAGCGCTCAAAATACACACACACATACAAAACAACACCACGTTGGACAATTCAAACTACACACACCTGACACTCATACACACACCACACCCACACAACCACACCACTATAAAACACACACCCACATTACCCACAACCCTTTACAACTACAAACAACTGCCACCAGAGAGAGACAGCAAGAGCACTCACACAACCAGAGCCACATACCACCATCACCTATACACCACCCACACACCTTACATCACACACTCCAACACATCACCCTACACACCCTCACCCACACCACTCACACTACACTCATGGTACCACAACGACACTCCAGGTTCTCTGAGGAGGAGCTAAGGGTCATGGTGGAGGAAATCATCCAGGTAGAGACACAGCTATTTGGATCACAGGTCAGCAGATATCCATTGCTAGGAAGATGGAGCTATGGTGGAGAATCGTGGACAGGGTCAACGCCGTGGGATAGCACCCCAGAACAAGGGATGACATCAGGAAGAGGTGGAACGACCTACGGGGGAAGGTACGTTCCATTGCAGCAAGACACCAGCTCACACTACAGAGGACTGGCGGTGGACCTCCACCTCCTCCCCCACAACTAACAACATGGGAGGAGCAAGTCTTGACAATCATGTATCCTGAGGGCCTGGCAGGAGTAGCAAGAGGACTGGACTCTGGTAAGTCAACTCTCTATTACTATCACCCCCCTACCTGCATGCCATCACATACCCTCACCCTCACTTCCATCACCCCATCACCTCCCACACACCACACCATCACAACCCACTCATCCCAATGCCAAGCCCTGCATGCACTACCAATGCATGGACCCCTGTCACTACAGCATACACACTAGAGAGAATCAGCTCGCCCACCAAATAACAACTCACAGAAGGCCAAGCTGCCAGGGCAATAACAACCATACAGGGCAACCCACCCATGCACAAGATTTCACATACAGAAACAATAACACTGCATTTACATCCCCACAGGTAACCCAGCCACTGTCACTGGGGAAGAGGAGCCAGCAACATCCAGTCCCCCCACAGAAGGGCCCCACAGTGATGACAGCATCTCTGCTCGCCTGGATCTGGATGACCAACCTGGCCCATCAGTGACCTCCAGGTAAGTTGGTTACCCAGCCACACTCTCACACCACCACAGAGCCTCCCCTCTCAGGAAACACCAGCACAGGACCCACCCAGCGGGCCCATACCTCTGTCAATCAGCAGTGTGTCCACCACTGCAGGGACCCCAGGGCACACCACAAACCCAGGACAATCAGGGACCTGGGATCAGTGGCAGAGGGCAACGGTTCAGGGGACAGAGGCACAGGACAACAGGGAAGCTGGGAGGACTGCTGTGTGACAAAGGGAGGACAGGCCCAGGGAACCGACCCTCCAGGAGGAACTCACCGCGATCCTAAGAGCATACCAACATTCCCAGGATACGCTGTGCCAGATCATGGTCAAGTTGCAGGAGAACATGCTGCTGCAGGAGGGACAGTACCTGGGAATGAGGGAGGACATGAAATACATTAACACCACCCTGGTCTCCATTGGAGGGGTTCTGGCAGACATGGCCAACAGTATGAGGGAGGCAGTGGCACACCATTGGGCTCCTGACACTAGCCAACCACTGAACAGCCCTCTACCTCCGCTGCTGCTAGTGGACAGGAGGCCCTGCCACAAGACCAACAGGGCACCAGCACCCCTCCCCCTACAGAAGGAGAACCACCCCGCAAACGTTCCCTGCGATCCAGGCAGAAGCCAGAGACTATTGCCAAGACCCCCGTCAGGAAATAAGACTCTCCTGATTGTCACCCTTGTGTCCCACTCTGTCACCCTGTCCACCTTGAACTGCCATTGCTTCCCTTCCTATGCCCCCTTGGACAATGCACCTGTGATACACATAGACAGGACTCTAACCTAGACTTTCCTCCATCATCACCCCAGCCCATTGCACTACCCCCTCTTCTTCAGAGAACTGCAATAAACACATAGGGGGTCATTCCGACCCCGGCGGGAGGCAGGCGCCGCCCGCCGGGCGGAAACCGCCCAAACACCGCCCCGCGGTCAGATGACCGCGGGGAGCATTCCAACTTTCCCGCTGGGCCGGCGGGCGATCTTCAAAAGATCGCCCGCCGGCCCAGCAGGAAAGCCCCAGCAAAGATGAAGCCGGCTCCGAATGGAGCCGGCGGATTTGCTGGGGTGCGACGGGTGCAGTTGCACCCGTCGCGATTTTCAGTGTCTGCCAAGCAGACACTGAAAATCTTAATGGGGCCCTGTTAGGGGGCCCCTGCACTGCCCATGCCAGTGGCATGGGCAGTGCAGGGGCCCCCAGGGGCCCCACGACACCCGTTCCCACCAGCCTCTTGAACAGGCTGGCGGGAAGGGGGTCGGAATCCCCATGGGGGCACTGCTTGCAGCGCCGCCATGGAGGATTCCTTAGGCCAGGGGAAAACCGGCGGGAAACCGCCGGTTTCCCTTTTCTGACCGCGGCTTTACCGCCGCGGTCAGAATTGGCCAGGAAGCACCGCCAGCCTGTTGGCGGAGCTTCCTCTGCCCTCTGCCCTGGCGGTTTCAAACCACCAGGGTCAGAATGAGGGCCATAGTATGGTGTATGTCAATGATTTCAAAATGTATTCGTTTAACAAGGTTCAAACATTGCAATTCAACTGTACAGTAATGTTTACATGGGAGAGACCTGTAGTTGGCTGCACTGAAAAGACCAGGAGCAATATTGGGGCACCAACATCTGCAGAAATAAATGCTAAAGGGTACAGTGAGCGGGCATAGAACTAGGAATACACAGCCTGCCAGTGACAATGTCACACATCAAACTGTAAATGAAATGTGAAATAACCATGTCTTACCTGTGTGTCATTGGAAGTATTGACGAATGACTGCACTTCTGTTGTCCTCATCCTCATCCTCTGCCTCCTTATCTTTACTGTCCACAGGGTCCACTGCTGCCACATGGCCATTTCCAGCCTCCTCCTCCTACAGAAAAGGCACATGGCGGCGCAAGGCAAGGTTGTGCAACATACAGCATGTCACGATGATCTGGCAGACCTTCTTGGGTGAGTAGCACAGGGATCCACCAGTTAGATGGAGGCGCTGAAACCTGGCCTTCACAAGGCCGAATGTCCTTTCTATTATTCTTCTTGTTCGCCCATGTGCCTCATTGTAACGTTCCTCTGCCCTTGTCCTGGGATTCCTCACAGGGGTCTTTAGCCACGATAGGTTGGGGTAACCAGAACCATCTGAAAATATCAAGGGAAAACTATTAGCCATACACTCACCCTTAGCCCACAACATACCCATACACAAACATCCATGTGGTGAGGACCAGGGCTCACCTATTAGCCACACCCTGTGCCTCTGTCATTGGACCATCACATTTGGGATGCTGCTATTCCTCAGGATAAAGGCATCATGCACAGACCCAGGATACTTTGTATTGACGTGGGAGAAATACTGGTCTGCCAGCACACCATCTGGACAGTCATCCAGTGAAAACTCTTTTCGATTTCTGAACACCTGTTCATTCTGCCGGGGAGGGTGGGGGCAAATGCAAAATGTGTTCCATCAATTGCCCCAGTTATGTTGGGGATATGTCCCATTGCATAGAAGTCAGCTTTCACTGTGGCCAAATCCTCCACCTGTGGGAAAACGATGTAGCTGCACATGTGTTTAATCAGGGCAGCCAACACTCTGGTCAGCACTATTGAGAACATTGGCTGTGACATTCTTGCTGCCAAGCCCACTGTCACTTGGAAAGAACAAGTTGCCAGGAAATGGAGCACAAGAGGGGGGATCACAGTGGGGTGACGGATAGCAGATATCAGGTCAGGCTCCAGTTGGGCACATAGCTCTGTGATTGTGGCCCTGTCCAGTCTATGGGTGAGGATAATGTGCCTGTCCTCCATTGTTGCCAAGTCCACCAGGGGTCTGGTGGAGAGAGGGATGTCTCCATCTCCTATTCATCCGCAGCAGTTGCAATCTATGTGGCAAAAGAGTGAGCGGCTGGTCATTATCTGTACATTGTAACCACTACAGTTCAATGCATATTGTGATTGTTACAATATTTGGGTGTAATAGGTCCAAAATGTGAATTTGTGTACTGTGACGGAGTTAGGATCCATGGCCTGCCTCCCACCTGAAATGTTGTCCACATGTCCAGTATGGAGGGACAGGTGGAAATGAGGTAATTCCGCTGACGTTGTGCGCCGTTGTGGGAGGCGGTCGAGAACTGCTGTGCAACTCCTCATTGATTATCATTGGGCCCTGTGGGGTACAGTGGCCAATGGTGATGTAGGACGTCGGTGACGGTACACTCCGCCGCGAACGTCACCGCCATTTTCTATCTGTTCACTAACTTACTACCTGACCTTCAACAGGAGAGGACCTACACTGCATGTGCTGCTGTGACCTGTGTCTGGAACCGACCATGGCTCGTGTGACTGGGGAAAGGGCTCCTGCCTTCACCTCAACGGAGTTGGGGAGACTGGTGGATGGGGTCCTACCCCAGTACCCACTGCTGTATGGGCCTCCAGACCAACAGGTGAGTACACTGTGAGTACGATGCATGGGGCATGAATGCATGGGGGGGCTGTGTGTGAAGGCCTCGTGTAGGGGCGGGTTGGTGGATGGGCCCTTGGCAGCATGCAGCATGTATGCTGGGGCAAGTCTGTGCTAATGGGGATGGGAAGAGGCATGGTGGGCGTAACAGGCAGGATGGTTGGACTGATACCTTTCCCTGTGTGTATTTCCCTGCAGGTCAGCGCCCATCAAAAGAAGGGTATATGGTGTGCCATTGCCAGGGACGTGAGGACACTGGGGATCTACAGCAGGCGGAGCACCCACTGTTTGAAACGGTGGGAGGACCTGAGACGCTGGGCACTGAAGACGGCAGAGGCCCAGCTGGGGATGGCTTCCTAACGAGGAAGGGGTGCCCGTCGGACCCTGACCCCCCGATGGCCTGCATACTGTCGGTGGCCTATCCGGAGCTAGATCGTCGCTTGGGGGCATCACAGCAGCAACAAGGGGGTGAGTACAGTGCCCTTCATTACAACGTATGCCTGGTGGGTTGGCATCCGGGTGGGGTGTGTGGGCCTTATGGGTGCCCCTAGGCCAGGCCTGACATTGCAGAGTAGGTCCCATGTTGGGCAGGGTTCTGATGTGAAGGTTCTCCAACCAAGCTAGTAGGCATCCACTACTGGGCAGGGGCCTGTGGGTCTCAGGTATGCTGCAATTGGCGTTAGGTGTCCCTATCCATGGGCTGGTGACTTGTATTGTGACTGGTAGTGCATAGCCTCGTGCGTAGGGCTGTTCCCTGTGTGTGAGAGTGTTGTTTATGCCAAATGTGGTGCTGCCATTGACCAAGTGTATCCTTTTTCTCCCCCCCTTTTGTTTTGTCACCCTGTCCTTATGTGCATTAGCATCATCTGGCGGAGGAGCAGAGGCACCGGTGACGTTGGAGCTACATCCCACAGGGCCCAGGAGGCTGAATACACCAACGGTTAGGGCACCAGTGGGACAGAGGGTGAGCGGAGCAGAACAGCAGAGACAGGAGGGGACAGTTTGGACACGGATACCTCCTCCAATGGAAACTCCCTGGTGGTGGTGGACACCTCTGTGCCCACCGCAGCTACAGGTACAGCCACCACCCCGTACCAGCACCACCCTCCCAGCAGTCCCTCAGCAAGTTTCCCGTGCCCGCTCACCCAGGAGGGTGGGAATCTCCTTCGCCTCAGGCACCTCAGGCCCTGCCCCAATGAGCTCTGCTGCCCTGAGTGAGGAGGCTATTGACTTCCTGCGATCCATCTCTGTTGGGCAATCAACCATTGTGAATGCTATCCAGGGGCTGGCAGCCCAAATGCAACAGTCCAATGCATTTCTGGAGGGCATTCACACTGGCATAGTAGCCCAACAGAGATCAATCCAGGCTCTGGCCCTCTCTCTGATGGTGGCCATTGTCCCTGTTTCCACCCTCCTCCTCCAACTTCCTCCACCCAGTCCCATTCCCCTCAACCCCAACCTATCCCGATCACACAGGCAGATGAGCAGGCACCCAGGACAACACACAAGAGTGGACATGGCAAATACACACTTCATCCCACAGGCACTCACACAAACACCTTCCAGATGCAGACATGCCAACATCCACTGCCTCCACTGTGGTCCCCTTCTCCTTGTCGTCCACCTCCCTCCCAGTAGCGTCACCACTAACACCCGCATGCGCTACATCCTCGTCCATTACCACCATCACCAGCACACCCATCAGTATCAACCCCTCACTGGCAGTCACCACCCCCATATCCATGCACACTTCCCCTGTGTCCTCTCCCACTGTTTCTGGGGCCCCTCCTCCCAAAGTACACAAACGCAAGCACTCAGACACCCAACAGCCATCCATCTCACAACAGCATCCAGCCCATGTACCTGCTCCCAAACACAGCAGACAGACACCTCCTACAACCACTCCCTCTTCCTCCACTCCCAAACCATCTCCCTCTTCCCGCCCCAATGTCCCTACGAAGCTTTTCCTCTCCAACGCTGACCTCTTCCATCCCCCACCCCCCGAAGTCCCTCACATCAGGCCAGGGTGGTCAAACCCAGGCAAGCACCTCAGCCACCCAGTCCACAGGCACAGTAGTGTCCCTAGAAACTCCAGGTGGGAAAGGATCCCGGCCACCAGCCAGCCAGACGGAAAGGATGTCTGCCCCAAGTGCTTCAAGGAAGGTCAATGAGCCTGTCCCAGCTGCAGGAAGGAAGGGTAAGGAGCCAGCCCCAGCTGCAGTAAGGAAGGGCAAGGAGCCAGCCCCAGCTGCAGGAAGGAAAGGCAAGGAGCCAGCCCTCGCTGCAGGAAGGAAGGGCAAGGAGCTAGCCCCAGCTGCTGCCAAAAGGGACAAGGAGCAGGCGGCCAGGAATGGCAAGGGGCCTGGTGCTGGGGCCTGGTGCTAGGACTCAGTCAGAGCCCCCACCCCAACCATGGTGATGCAGCCGCCAGAGGCTGCAGGGGATTGGCTGGAGCCTCCCCCCACCAACAGCACCACCAGCAGCATCCCCAGTGGGCAGCCATCTGAGGCTGCAGAGGATGGGCTGGAGCCCCCCCCCCACCACCATCAGCAGCACTGCCACCAGCACCACCACAAGCAGCAGCAGCCCCAGTAGGCAGCCGTTCGAGGCTGCAGGGGATGGGTTGGAGCCTCACCCCACCGCTACCAGCAGCAGCACCACCACTGCCACCACTGAACAGCCATCACCATCGGCAGACAGTGTGTAGTCCTGCGTTCATGGGCTATTGTGCAGCCTGGCCCCTGAAAATTCCTGTGAGTATGACACCCAGCTGAGAGACTGTAACCTTGCATTTCCCAATGTCTGCATCGCAGGGCATGATGCCCCCTCCAGAACCATTGGAGAAGCCATCCACTCACCCCATCCTCCGCAGGATGAAGCTCAGTGGGCACAATGCCCCCTCCACAACCAGTGGAGAAGACATCCACTTGAGAGACTGCAGCCTTGCACTCCCCAGGACCAAGCACAGGGAATGTTGCCCCCTCCAGAGCATGTGGGCAAGTCACCCACTTGAGAGATTGTGGTCTTGCACTCCCCAGGACCAAACACAGGGCATGTTGCCCCCTCTAGAGCCAGTGGTCAAGTCACCCACTGGAGCGACTGTGGCCTTGCACTCCCCAAGATCAAGCACAGGGCATGTTGCCCCCTCCAGAGCATGTGGGCAAGTCATCCACTTGAGAGACTGTGGCCTTGCACTCCCCAGGATCAAGTAATGGGCATGTTGCCCCCTCCAGAGTATGTGTGCAAGTCATCCACTTGAGAGTCTGTGGCCTTGCACTCCCCAGGACAGAGTAATGTGCATGTTGCACCCTCCAGGACCATCTTCCGGATGAGGTGCCCCCCCATTCCTCGTCCCGCTGAGGTGCCTATTTTCGACCTGATGCCCCTGCAGTGTTCTCTCCGTGTTGTTGCAGGAGTGAGGTGGGGCATTGGATTTTGTGATGTGGCCCTGTGGCCCATGAACATTGAGAACTGGGCTGTGTCCCTTGATTTGTAAATATGTATATACTTTTTGATTTGGATGAACGTATTCCTACTATATTTATCTTATTACACTCTTTTTACTCTATTGTAGTTGTCCTTGCATTATTCCTGTGGAGTAAGGGGTCAATATGTTGTGTTACTGCATCTGCTTGTGTGTATGGTGTTGAGGGTGGGGGTGTTGCGTGTTGCGTGTGTGTATCACTCTCTTTTTCCTCCCCCCCTCCCATGTGTGCTAGGTGGCTGTACTCACTGTGGTCGTCTTCGCCGTTGTTAGTGTCCGTAGTGGAGCAGCACGTAGAAGAGGATGGGAAAGACATGCAACCCAGGCTCCATGGCGGCGTGGTTCTTCCCTGAGTCTCCACAGTTGAGTCCTTTGACTTCTGAGATCTGTTTCCGCCATCCTTTTGATGTCGTTGGTACCGCCCCGGAAAAGGTGGCGGATTGGCATGTCTTAATACAGTGGGCAGAACATTGTCTTCCGTCTGGCTGAAGGCGGTCACCGCCGTGGTGCCTGTTGTTTCCGCCCTGGCCATCGGTGTGTTAAAGTGGCTGTCTGTCTGAGCAGTTTCCACCGTTGTCATAATTTAGCTTTAATTACTGTTGGTCTGTTGGAAGTATTACTGCCACTTTATCACCGACCGCCAGGGTTGTAATGAGGGCCTAAGTTTGTTGAGTTCCAGAAAATACTTCCTGGAGATGTCAAAGAACGCACCCTAAAATACATACAGACATTGGGGCAAGACCACTGTTGGAAAATGGGTTATTGGTAGGGCAGGTAGGTACCTACACCTAGCAACAAGCCACAAACCTCCACAAAAGTACAGTTAGGTCTCAGTAAATTAATCCCAGCTCTACCCTTGGTAGCTTGGCATCGAGCGTCAAGGCATAACTTAGGAGACAAAGTGTAAAGCATTCAAATATCACAAAACAGTAATTAAATAAAACACAGGAAACAGTTTAAAAATCCAAAACCAATTTATAAAAATAGCTTATATTTTTATCTTTAAAATGACACAAAAACGATTAAAATCGGTTCAGGGGAACCGGAGATATGAATTTTTAAAGTATTATTATTTTCTAGCGCATAGAAACAAAAAGCGCCAATCGGGTCATCTGGTTGCACCAGGACCGGGACAAAGTCAAACTTTCAGGCCGACCGCGATGGAGCCCTGCTCGGCTACAGGTCGCGGGAGGCCTCGGTTAAAAAGTTACCTTCTGACTTAGTCTTTATTTTGAAGTTTTTCTTCACCGGGACGAACCTGCCAGTTGGATCCGACCTCCTGGAGCCCTTGTCCGGATACGCGAAGTCGGTTTCCTCGGTGGTGATTTCTACCTTCGGACTTAGTCGTTTTTTCGAGATGAAAATCCTTCGACCGGGGTAAACCTGGATCTTGATCCGACGTCCGTGGAGCCCTTCTCGGATACGATGGCTGGAAGGTCCCGGTCAACTTTTTACGTTCGGACTTAGTCTCTTTTTCGGATGTTTTTCTTGACCGGGACGAACCACGAAGTCAGGCCGGGTCGCGGTTGAGGCAAGCCGGCTAGAATTTCCGCGTCGAGTCGGTCACTTTATGGAGCTTTTTTCTAAAATTTCTCCAATCTTTTCCAAACTTCTGGGGCTTCACCCAGATGTTCTTTTAAGGTTCTTTTGGGGTCCACAGCTCACCCCAAGGGTCCAGGAGTTCTGTGATGGTCCTTGGGAAGTGCGGACTTCAACTCCCAGAGTGCACCTGGCGCAAACTCCTTTTTGGCCACTGGGCAGTGGTCAGCTGGTCACTTTTTCAGGAGTTGGTGCAGGGGACTCTGGTTAGCAATTTTTCACCTGTAGCAAACAGGGAGTCCCTCCTTGAACCAGTGGAAGCCAGGCAAAGTCCTTCTTGTGGTGAAGCCCAAGTGTGCAGCTGGTGCAGTCTTTCTGAGTGCAGGGTCCAGGTGCAGGCCAGGGGTCCAGCAGGGCAGTCCTTCTTCTCCTTGTAGTTCTTTCTTCTTGAAATTTGGTGGGGATCTGAGGCGTGGGTGCAGGTCTGCCAGTTTTATCCTTGCTCCTGGGTGAAAAGCAGGGGGGCCCTGGTCCTCCAATCAGGGACAGGGTCGTCCCCCTGTGATGACCACTTCCTGGGAAGTGTGGCAAAAATCCATCCCAGAAGGCAATAGTCTCTAAAAATCCAAAATGGATGAATCTGATTTTTAGAGGAGAGATCTGGCTGAGCCCACCCACTGGTGTGGCTAAAAATCATAAACACACCCCTCTCCTGCCCTCTCCTAATCTAATCAAGGGGGCACCTAGCTGTCTGGGGTTGCAGGATGTGGGGGTGTTGCTGGGTGCTCCAGATGTCCTTCTCTGCCTTTGAAGACCAGTTTGGCAGCCCTCCCCCTTCCTGCTTCCCCATCTGCTGAGGGGAGATTCTCTCCCCCAAGCACATTCCTTTGTGTAAAGCCAGGCCACTTCACACCTCATAAAAGTGGCCTGGCAGAAGCTGCTGCAGGCTGGCCAATCAGAGCACAGCAGCAAAAACAATGCAGAGCTGAAATTGGCAACTTTTTAGGTAAAGTCTAAACTTTTTACCTGCACTAGTTATATTAAATCCAACAACTGGAAGTTGTGGGATTTATTATAACAATCAATTTGATACCAAATTCTTGGTATGTAACATTTAAGGAGACTTTAAAATTTAAAATAAAGTCTGCCCATTCTAGCCTATGAAGGCCATTTACTTCAATGAGGGAAAAACGAATTTAGCTGTTTTTACCTCACCAGGGCTTATAAATCTATTTTTATAAAGTCCCTGCTTATAGTTACATGGCACCCAGCCCTAGGGGCACATAGGGCACACCTTAGGGGTGACTTATATGTAAAAATAAGGTAGTTTAAAACTTTGGAAGTAACTTTAATTCCAAAGTCGAATTTGCATATAACTTTAATTTAAAAGCAGCCAGCAAGGCAGGCTTGCTTTTAAAATGACACTGGGCACCTCAGCAATGCACCTAGGTGTGCACCACCTATGCTGTGGTCCCTAAACCTACATGCCCTACCATATACTAGGGACTTATAGGTAGGTTAACTTAGCCAATTATAATTAGCCTAATTTGCATATCCATTTTACACAGAGCACTGGCCCTGGGACTGGTAAGCAGTACCCAGGGCACAGCCAAGAGTCAGTAACCACCAGTACCTATCCAGAAAGAGTGGGGGTGATCAGGCAAAAAAAAGGACTTTCCTACACTGCCCCCCCCCAGATGAAAGGTGATGGGTACTAACCTACACCCTGGTAGTCCTCATCAGCTAAGTGGAAAAACCTGGAAAGGCCATCTGCATTGGCATGAGCAGTCCCAGGTCTGTGCTCCACTGTGAAGTCCATCCCCTGTAGGGAAATGGACCACCTTAACAGTTTTGGGTTCTCCCCCCTCATCTGCATCAACCATCTGAGAGGTCTGTGGTCAGTTTGTACACGGAAGTGAGTGCCAAACAAGTAAGGCCTCAACTTCTTCAGGGACCAAACCACAGCAAAGGCCTCCCTCTCAATGGCACTCCATTTCTTCTCTCTGGGGAGTAGTCGCCTGCTGATGAAGGCAACTGGGTGATCATGGCCCTCTTCATTAACTTGTGCTAACACTGCCCCAATCCCTTCCTCTGAAGCATCTGTTTGCACTACAAACTCCTTGCTATAGTCAGGGGCCAGTAACACTGGGGCTGAACACATAGCCTGTTTTAGGGTGTCAAAAGCTTTTTGACACTCTGGGGTCCAAATGACCTTCTTGGGTTGTTTCTTGGAGGTAAGCTCAGTCAGAGGGGCCACTATGGTCCCAAAATTCTGAACAAACCTCCTGTAATACCCAGTCAGGCCAAGAAAGGCCCTGACCTGAGTCTGGGTTTTTGGAGCCTCCCAATCCAGGATAGTCTGGATCTTGGGCTGGAGAGGTTGTACATGGCCTCCACCAACAAGGTGGCCCAGGTACACAACAGAACTTTGCCCTATCTGGCACTTGCTTGCCTTGATAGTCAGGCCTGCTTGAAGCAGGGCCTGAAGCACTTCCTTCAGGTGGACCAGGTGGTCCCTCCAGGTGGAACTAAATACAGCTATATCATCTAGATAAGCTGCACTAAAAGATTCCAACCCAGATAGGACTCTATTCACCAACCGTTGGAAGGTGGCAGGAGCATTTTTCATCCCAAAGGGCATCACCTTGAACTGAAAGTGGCCCTCTGGTGTGGAAAATGCTGACCTCTCCTTGGCTCTTGGACTTAAGGCAATCTGCCAATATCCTGAGGTCAGATCAAATGTGCTCAGGAATTTGGCAGCCCCCAACCTGTCAATGAGCTCATCAGCTCTAGGTATGGGGTGAGCATCAGTCCTAGTGACTGCATTTAGACCTCTGTAGTCCACACAGAATCTTAATTCTTTCTTCCCACCTTGGGGACTAGCTTTGGGCACCAGTACCACTGGACTGGACCAAGGACTATCAGAGTGCTCAATTACCTTCAGATCCAACATCTTAGCCACTTCAGCTTTGATGTTGGCCTTGACCTGGTCAGACAGCCTGTACAGCTTGTTCTTGACAGGCAAGCTGTCACCAGTGTCAACATCATGGACACACCAATTGGTGAGTCCAGGGGTCAGGGAGAACAGACTAGCAAACTGTCCCAAGACTTGCTTACAGTCTTGTTGTTGCTGATCTGTCAGTTTGGGAGAGAGTACCACTCCCTCCACTGACCCATCTTTTTCCTTTGAGGACAGGAGGTCTGGCAGAGGTTCACCCTCCTCCTCCTTCCCTTCATCAGTGACCATCAGCATGGTCATATCTGCCCTGTCCTGGTGGGGTTTCATCCTATTAACATGCAGGATCCTGTGAGGATTCCTGGGGGTGCCAAGGTCCACCAAGTAGGTGACCTCACCTTTTTTCTCTAGGATTGGATAGGGCCCAGTCCATTTGGCCTGTAGTGCCCTAGGAGCCATGGGCTCCAAAACCCACACCAGCTGTCCTGGGTGATACTCAGGCATGGTAGCCTTTTGATCATGCCAGAGCTTCATGAGCTCCTGACTGGCCTCCAGGTTCCTGCTTGCCTTCTTCATATACTCAGCCATGCGAGACCGCAGGCCTAGTACATAATCCAGCACATTCTCCTTGGCTTCCTTGAGAGGCTTTTCCCAAGACTCTCTCACCAAGCACAATGGGCCTCTTACAGGGTGCCCAAACAGTAACTCAAAGGGGCTGAATCCAACCCCCTTCTGTGGCACCTCCCTGTAGGCAAACAGCAGGCATGGGAGGAGGACATCCCATCTCCTCCTGAGTTTGTCAGACAAACCCATGATCATGCCCTTCAGGGTCTTATTGAATCTTTCCACTAGACCATTGGTCTGTGGATGGTAGGGTGTGCTGAACTTATAAGTAACACCACACTCCTCCCACATGGCTTTCAGATAGGCTGACATAAAGTTTGTGCCCCTATCTGAGACCACCTCCTTTGGGAATCCCACTCTGGTGAACACACCAAGTAGGGCCCTAGCCACTGTGGGTGCAGTGATTGTCCGGAGGGGTATTGCCTCAGGGTACCTGGTGGCATGGTCCACTACCACCACAATGTACCTGTTACCTGAAGCAGTTGGTGGGTCTAGGGGACCAACAATGTCAATCCCCACCCTCTCAAAGGGAGTCCCAACCACTGGCAGTGGAATTAAGGGAGCCTTTGGCTTGCCCCCTGTCTTGCCACTGGCTTGACAGGTGACACAGGAGCTGCAAAACTCCCTGACTTTTTCTGACATTTCTGGCCAAAAAAAATGGTTGACCAGCCTGTTCCAGGTCTTGGTCTGTCCCAAATGACCAGCTAAGGGGATATCATGGCTTAAGGTAAGGAGGAATTCTCTATACTTTTGGGGGACCACTACTCTCCTAGTAGCCCCTTCTTTGAGGGTCCTAGCCTCAGTGTAGAGAACTCCATCCTCCCAGTAAACCTTGTGGGTACCACTGGTATCCCCTTGTTCTTGCCTGGCAGCAGTCTGCCTCAGGCCCTCAAGAGTGGGACACTCTCTTTGTCCCTGGCACAAATCTTCTCTGGTGGGCCCACCTGCCCCTTGCAGTTCTGCCAAGTCAGGCAGAGTTTGCAGGGAAGGTGTCCCTCCTTCAGAGTTCAGATCCTCCCCCTCAGGGTTGGATTCTTCCTGACCCTCTGTACTTGTTGGGGCTGGCAAGCCAGACCCAGTGCCCTTTCTCTTCTTCTTGGAGGCTTGGCCCATTGTTCCAGGGTCCAAGTGTCCAGCATTTCCCTGTTGTGCTGCCTGTGACCTGGTCACAGCACACACCCATTCAGGGAGATCCAGCATCTTTGCATGGACCCTTCTCTCCACTTCTGACCATTCAGATGCTTCGAGATCATTTCCCAGCAGACACTCTACTGGGAGGGCAGGAGCTACAGCTACTTTTTTAGGGCCAGTCACACCTCCCCATTCCAGACTCACCATAGCCATGGGATGGAGTTTGGTTCTGCTATCTGCATAAGTCACCTGGTGGAAGACACCAGGTAAGACCTGCTCTGGAGAAACCAGCTTTTCTGTGACCATTGTCACACTGGCTCCTGTATCTCTCAGAGCTTCCACTTCAGTCCCATTGACTTTAGGCCTCTGCCTATACCTCTGCATGATGGGAGGTAAGGTGGCCATAGTTGCAATGTCCACCCCACCCACGGATACTAAGGTGACTTCAGTGTACCCTGATTCCACCCCTGGGCCAACTTCCACCCCCAACCCTACACTAGCAATCCCCTGGGATTGCCCACCAGTGGGGGCTTCTTGGTGCAGATAGCATCTCCTCTTTTATGTCCTGGCTGATAACAGTCAAAACACTTGCCGGCCTTAGCAAGCTCCTGAAACCTTCCTGCTTTAGCAGGATCAAAATTCTTCCCCTGATACCCTTTCCCTTTAGAAGTGAATTGGCTCGGGGCTCCCCCTCCCTGAGAAGTTTTTGGGGACTCTTGTGAGGACTCTTTGGGTTTTTTGTCATCTTTCCCCTGGTTCTTCCCCTGAGAAGAACCATGTCCTCCCTTTTTCTGATCACCCCCTGGGGGTCTCTGGTTAACCCTAGTTCTTAACCAGTCATCTGCTGCCTCCCCCAGCTCTCTGGGGTTGGTCATCCTAGAGTCTACTAGATACTGGCGGAGCCTCTCTTGGACACAATTAGTTAGAAGGTGCTCCCTCATAATCAAATTGTACAGCCCCTCAAAGGTACTTACCCTGTTGCCTTGTATCCAGCCCTCCAGTGCTTTCACTGAAATGTCCACAAAGTCCACCCAGGACTGGGTGCTTGTCTTTTGGGTGTCCCTAAACTTAAGCCTATACTGCTCTGGGGTTAGACCAAACTTTTTAGTCAAGCATCTCTTCATACTGGGGTATGAGTCTGCATCCTCCCCACTCATGGTTAGGAGCCTATCCCTCCCAGAGTTGGGAACTAACTCCCAAAGGAGTGAACCCCAGTACTGAGGCTTGACTTTCCTCATCTGGAGGGCCCTCTCAAAGGCCCCCAGCCACTTATCGATGTCATCCCCCTCTACATAGGCAGGAACCACCCCTTTGGGTAATCTGGGGGCAAAACCCCCACCCAGGGACACCTCAGTTTCTTTCTCGCTGCTTCCATCTTTTTTTTCTTTGCTTGCCCACTTCTTTTTTTCTAGGGCAAGCTTATCTGCCTCCAAAGCTATGTAGGCTAGCTGGGCTTCCAGCTCTCTCTCCCTGATGGATGGGTTCTCTCCTCCTGAAAGGACCCTCTTCCTACCACTAGCTTTGGGTCTGCCCCTAGTGACTGTGTCCAGTGAGGACCGTTCCTCCTCTTCCTCACTTGGGGTCTGATGCCTTTCCTCCCCTGAATGGTTAGAGTTAGCATCATCTTCTTTTGGTTCCTCCTCTGGAGCTTCCTCTGTCTCTACCTCTTGGGCCTCAGCCCATGCTGTCAGGGATTTAATCAGGATTTCTTTCCTGAGATTAGTGGTTGCAGGCAACCCCCTCTCAATACACAACCCCCTAAGCTGGACTACTGTCAGTGTGGGTAGGCTAGCCAGATCAAGCTCCATGGTTCCCTAGTTTTGTGTCAACAAAAACTTTTTGCAAAAATTGGAAACAAGAATTTAGAAAAATTAAAAAAATTCAATAATTGAAATTAATCCAAATTAATTTAAAAAAAAAAAAAATTAAAATTAAAAATTAAAAACAATTTTTGCACTAGGACAATTTAAAGGATTTTTAATTTGTTTTATCTAAAACTGTAACGTGATATTGAACACAAGTACAGGATCCCGTCGCTGCTTCCAATTATGTTGGAAAATGGGTTATTGGTAGGGCAGGTAGGTACCTACACCTAGCAACAAGCCACAAACCTCCACAAAAGTACAGTTAGGTCTCAGTAAATTAATCCCAGCTCTACCCTTGGTAGCTTGGCATCGAGCGTCAAGGCTTAACTTAGGAGACAAAGTGTAAAGCATTCAAATATCACAAAACAGTAATTAAATAAAACACAGGAAACAGTTTAAAAATCCAAAACCAATTTATAAAAATAGCTTATATTTTTATCTTTAAAATGACACAAAAACGATTAAAATCGGTTCAGGGGAACCGGAGATATGAATTTTTAAAGTATTATTATTTTCTAGCGCATAGAAACAAAAAGCGCCAATCGGGTCATCTGGTTGCACCAGGACCGGGACAAAGTCAAACTTTCAGGCCGACCGCGATGGAGCCCTGCTCGGCTACAGGTCGCGGGAGGCCTCGGTTAAAAAGTTACCTTCTGACTTAGTCTTTATTTTGAAGTTTTTCTTCACCGGGACGAACCTGCCAGTTGGATCCGACCTCCTGGAGCCCTTGTCCGGATACGCGAAGTCGGTTTCCTCGGTGGTGATTTCTACCTTCGGACTTAGTCGTTTTTTCGAGATGAAAATCCTTCGACCGGGGTAAACCTGGATCTTGATCCGACGTCCGTGGAGCCCTTCTCGGATACGATGGCTGGAAGGTCCCGGTCAACTTTTTACGTTCGGACTTAGTCTCTTTTTCGGATGTTTTTCTTGACCGGGACGAACCACGAAGTCAGGCCGGGTCGCGGTTGAGGCAAGCCGGCTAGAATTTCCGCGTCGAGTCGGTCACTTTATGGAGCTTTTTTCTAAAATTTCTCCAATCTTTTCCAAACTTCTGGGGCTTCACCCAGATGTTCTTTTAAGGTTCTTTTGGGGTCCACAGCTCACCCCAAGGGTCCAGGAGTTCTGTGATGGTCCTTGGGAAGTGCGGACTTCAACTCCCAGAGTGCACCTGGCGCAAACTCCTTTTTGGCCACTGGGCAGTGGTCAGCTGGTCACTTTTTCAGGAGTTGGTGCAGGGGACTCTGGTTAGCAATTTTTCACCTGTAGCAAACAGGGAGTCCCTCCTTGAACCAGTGGAAGCCAGGCAAAGTCCTTCTTGTGGTGAAGCCCAAGTGTGCAGCTGGTGCAGTCTTTCTGAGTGCAGGGTCCAGGCGCAGGCCAGGGGTCCAGCAGGGCAGTCCTTCTTCTCCTTGTAGTTCTTTCTTCTTGAAATTTGGTGGGGATCTGAGGCGTGGGTGCAGGTCTGCCAGTTTTATCCTTGCTCCTGGGTGAAAAGCAGGGGGGCCCTGGTCCTCCAATCAGGGACAGGGTCGTCCCCCTGTGATGACCACTTCCTGGGAAGTGTGGCAAAAATCCATCCCAGAAGGCAATAGTCTCTAAAAATCCAAAATGGATGAATCTGATTTTTAGAGGAGAGATCTGGCTGAGCCCACCCACTGGTGTGGCTAAAAATCATAAACACACCCCTCTCCTGCCCTCTCCTAATCTAATCAAGGGGGCACCTAGCTGTCTGGGGTTGCAGGATGTGGGGGTGTTGCTGGGTGCTCCAGATGTCCTTCTCTGCCTTTGAAGACCAGTTTGGCAGCCCTCCCCCTTCCTGCTTCCCCATCTGCTGAGGGGAGATTCTCTCCCCCAAGCACATTCCTTTGTGTAAAGCCAGGCCACTTCACACCTCATAAAAGTGGCCTGGCAGAAGCTGCTGCAGGCTGGCCAATCAGAGCACAGCAGCAAAAACAATGCAGAGCTGAAATTGGCAACTTTTTAGGTAAAGTCTAAACTTTTTACCTGCACTAGTTATATTAAATCCAACAACTGGAAGTTGTGGGATTTATTATAACAATCAATTTGATACCAAATTCTTGGTATGTAACATTTAAGGAGACTTTAAAATTTAAAATAAAGTCTGCCCATTCTAGCCTATGAAGGCCATTTACTTCAATGAGGGAAAAACGAATTTAGCTGTTTTTACCTCACCAGGGCTTATAAATCTATTTTTATAAAGTCCCTGCTTATAGTTACATGGCACCCAGCCCTAGGGGCACATAGGGCACACCTTAGGGGTGACTTATATGTAAAAATAAGGTAGTTTAAAACTTTGGAAGTAACTTTAATTCCAAAGTCGAATTTGCATATAACTTTAATTTAAAAGCAGCCAGCAAGGCAGGCTTGCTTTTAAAATGACACTGGGCACCTCAGCAATGCACCTAGGTGTGCACCACCTATGCTGTGGTCCCTAAACCTACATGCCCTACCATATACTAGGGACTTATAGGTAGGTTAACTTAGCCAATTATAATTAGCCTAATTTGCATATCCATTTTACACAGAGCACTGGCCCTGGGACTGGTAAGCAGTACCCAGGGCACAGCCAAGAGTCAGTAACCACCAGTACCTATCCAGAAAGAGTGGGGGTGATCAGGCAAAAAAAAGGACTTTCCTACAACCACCATTTCATCTAGTGCCACCTTACCCATTAAGGATAAGTGTAGCATATTCCACAATTGAACTGAGGGCTGAAGGCCAACCAGGATTCTCCCTATTTTCAGGGATTCAAACGTCCCCACCTGCTGTGCAAGCCGTATGCCTGGATATTCTGTGCCAGTGTTCTCCCATGGAAGGGTGAATTGTGGTAGCTGACTTCATTGGGCCTCACCCAGAAGACCCACTGGAAACAAGTTGGATTTGTCAGATTTAAAATGGAGGCCTCAACACCTCCCCAAACTCCTCTAATGTTGGCAGTCTTACAGGGGTAGAGTACTCCGGCCACTAATGCGCAATTCGCATACAGAGAGACAACATGAGTGGTCTCCCCAACAGTCACTCCCTAGCTGCACATCACTGAACACAACTGACTTGCCCGCAGTTCAATCATCAATGCGAATAATAATGGGGACAATGGGCAGCCCTGCCTGGTCTCCTGTTGAAGGTGAAATTGTGGCAACACCTTTTTGCCGACTCTAACCCTCACCACCAGTTCCCTATACAGCAGCTCCACCCATTAAATGAACACTTGCCCCACTCTGAATTTACGTAAGACCTGCCATAAATATTCCTACAATAGGGGGTCACAGGCTTGCTCTATATCAAGTAGGGCTAGAGCACAAGGTTCCTCCCATAATTCTGGTACCTGCAGTACCAAAGACAGCTGTCTCAGGTTGCACAGGGTGTTTCTGCAAGGGATAAAGCCACACTGGTCCTCATGAACCAATGCTTTCATGTCATTGAGTAACCTAGTTGCCAGAAGTCTGCTGAGCATCTTAGCATCCATGTAGAGCATGGATAGGGGGTGATACGAGGAGACCTCTTTGGCACCCTTATCAAGCTTGGGTATCATAACTATGAGTGCCTCTCTCATCAAATCAGGCAGTCTCCCCCTCTGAAGGGCTTCCTGATACACAACCAGCAAGCACTTTACCAAGAGGTTAGCCTTTCTTGAATAGAACTTGGCCGGTAGGCCATCTCCACCATGGGCTTCAGAGGTTTGAAATGTACGAACTGCCGACACAAGTTCTTCTTTAGAATCTAAAGAGCATCTAAAAGTGTCTTGTTTTCCTCTGTCAAATTGGTCATTGATAAATATGCTGGGTACATCGCTACTCTAGCTTGAGAGGCATTGTGCGGATGCCCATTCACCTTCTTAAGTGTTCAGCAAAAAATTCAGTTATGCCCTGCTGGGATTTCACCTCCCAACCCAGGGAGTCCCTCACCACCACCACCAAGGACTTCTGAGTTTCAGTGCGGAGCAACATGGCCAAAACTCTACTAGCCCTATTGCCTTCCGCATAAATGCGCTGCATGTATGTGAGATGCACAAATTTATCAAGTCTGTCCCATGTTTCAAAGAGCTCCCTCTTAGAATCCTTCCTTTCTCTCAACTTTTGAGGAGATACCACTAACTCCTCCTCCAGCACCCTGAGTTTTTTCTCATGCACAACATGCGTGTAAGCTGCATCTTCACACCATATGACACCTTCATACATTCCCCCTGTGAACCACACTTCATGGCATTCCACTCTGTGGCACGAGTGCCAGTGCTGTCCCAATTTTCGTCAAAGTAGTGCTCTAATGTCTCTGAGACTGTCTGAGCGAATATGAGGTCAGTAAGGGCTTCAGCCCTCATCCTCCAATGCGGGACACTCAGAGCCCTCCTACTAGTCCTATAAGAGAACAACAGTGGGGAGTGATCTGATATATAGCGTGCTTTTACGGAAATATGAATAATAAATATTATGTGCCACAGCGCCAGTTACTAAACAATAATCTATCCAGCTATACGTTCTAGTCGCCAGGGTGTAACAGGAGTAATATTGTTGCAGCAGATTGTGCTACCTCCAAAGATCCTGGAGACCTCATGTAAAGCCCCTGCCATTCCAGGATTCATGCCAACTCGTGGGGGATCATGGTCAAGCTCCCCATTGAGCACAAAATTAAGGTCCCCTGCAACATTCACTTCATGGCCAATTTGATCCGCTGCTGCCCTCATTAGTGCTCCATAACAAAATAGGTCATCAGTGTTAGGGGAATAAACGTTTATGAGGCACAGAGCCCTGGAATCCAACGTATCAGACATTTTGACATAGCGATCTTCTGGGTCAGTTATCAGCCCTGAAGCCATAAATGGATGCCTGGAGCCACCCATATTAACAACCCTCTTGCATAACTAGAAGAAGAGGTCGTACATATCTGGCCTCTCCAGCGCTTACGTAGCTGCCCTATACAACGTCCCTATATGTGTTTGTTTCTTGGAGGATGGAAACTGAGATTCTATACAGCTTCAAATACATATGTATCACCTCCTCTTAACGAGCTGTCCATGACCTCTCACATTCCAGGTTAAAAATGTCCAGTTCTGATCCATCTGTTAGCATACATAATGTAGAACATCGTCCTTGCGCCCTACCTGTCCTTCCACACTTCACACTTACTCCATACAACCAATCAATATTGTATCCATGCATGGTAGAGGCTCCCTTCTCATCCCAGTGAAACCACTCAACAGGTAAACAAGAACTCATCCCCCCTACCCTAGGCAGTGTGTTCAAACAACATAAGTCCATTAGTACCAGGCTAAATCTCAGACCTCATCGCCCCACCCATCCCACTGAGGCCGAGGCCTCGCCTTCTACATTACATTTCACTGAGAGTCTAGCATCAGGCCGATGCAGCAAGCCTAAAGGCTCTTGAGCCGTGCCCATGAGACTGTAGCCTTCCATCCCACTTAACTAGTCATTAGAGAGTCTACTGACTGCCATTGCAAACAATGAAGATTAGCAGAAGAACCTTTAAGAAATATAGCCAGCATATTCCCTTTCAAAAAGGATATAGGGCCAGATGCATCATCACGGCCCTTTGCGATTCGGAAATAGCGATTTTTAAGAAATCGCTATTTCCGACTCGCAAAGTGCCATGTATCACATTTGTGATTCGGTAATAGCGAATTCTTAAAAATCGCAAATGCTATTACCGAATCGCAAATTGCGATACCGGCCCCATTCGCAGCTATGGGCCTGTTGGCCCATATCTGCGAATTTTTTGCATTTCCAAAATTGCGATTTCTGTACCAGAAATCGCAATTTTGGAAATGTAAAACCCCAGGGTGCTGGGGGGCTAAGGCCCCCTCTGCTGCACCCCAAAACATTTTTGGGGGACATGTAAGGTGCACACATGCCAAAAGGGCATGTGTGCTTTACATGTACAATTTAAAAATGCATTTTAAATGCATTTTTAAATTTTGCACATGGTTACCACCAAGTTCAACTTGGTGGTAATTAGCGATTCCTAAATGCCAAAATTGCATTTAGGAATTGCTTCATACATGTGCTAAGAAATCCTTATTTGCGATTTCTAATTTTTAGAGTCGGAATTTGCGACACTCTAAACAGGGTCGCAATTTTAAGGAATCGCTATTTTAGCTATTCCTTAAAATTGCGTTCAGAATGTATTCCATACATTCTGAACTTGCACTTTGCATTCGCAAACGGGCATTCGCACCGTTTGCGAATGCAAAATGCTTTCATACATCTGGCCCATAGTACATAAGAGGAAAGAAAATTATAGCAACACTCCCCCCCCAATACAAGACGTGCAAATGTTTCCCCCACAGTACAAGCACACATATATCAAGTAGAATCAGAATCATAAATTAAAGTTCTTTTGCCATGGACCACAGTATTTCAGAGAAGTACATCAGCCTCTAGAAATCTGGCTCCGAATTGACAGCCAATGGTCCCTTTAGCACCCAGCGCAGTCAACACCCTAGGTCACCACCCGCAGGTCCAAGAGTGCCAAGTTGAGCGATGCTTATAAGTCTCTGCATCGTTGCTATTGCTAAAACTATCTCTGTCCCCTCAATGGTGAAGGATTCTGGTGCAAAATTGGAGTCCTCCAGAGCACCATCTGGGCGAACAAGGTAAGGGTCTCTGACCCAGCCGAGTTCCGCCGCAATCTTGTGCTTCGTCAAGGAGGAGCCTGGGTATCATGTTTATGGCCTGAGGGGATCTTCCGTTTCTCTCCCCCAGCCTGTCTAGCCAGTCCGTGGACGCTTCCAGGGATTCGAAAAATAGTGCTTTTCTGTTGTACTGCACTTTGAGCCTTGCAGGAAACATCAATCCATATCGAGAATCAAGGTCCTGCAGTTGCTTTTTTGTAGTTGTAGTTTCGGATTCCTGAACTTTTCGAGTATAATCCGGAAAAATCATAACGGTCCGTCCCTCGTACCTAGGCGTAACATGCACCGAATATGTCGCAGTATAGAATTGTGGCCTCTGTAGTTGAAAGGTCGGACGATGAGGGCACAAGGCGGTGCCCCCAGCTTGGGTTCAGACCCCAAAGCACAATGGGCTCTTTTGATTGTAAAAATGTTTGAGAGTATCCGGGGTTTCAGAAAGGTGATAATCCATTCTTCCAAAAACAATTCCATGCCCTCTTCGCCTGCCCTGAGAAGCCTATGAAATGCAAACTATTTCTCCTAGACCACCCTTCCGCATCCTCGATTTGGTCTTTCATGTGAGCTGCAGTTGCATGGAGATCCACCACAGTCTTTTTTAGAGACCGCTCCTCCTGCTGGAGTTTGTAAACATGACCCTCAGTCACAGTCACTTGTTTTGACATATTTCTGAAGTCGGCGTGGAGCAGGCCAATCTCTATGGCTACTGTATCAATTTTTAGAAACATTGCTTCTTTAGAACTCCTAATGGCTGCCATAATGTCTGTCATCATCAGGGCACTCTTATTTGCAGGTGGATGTCGCTCAGTGGTGTGCCCTGCGGTCACATCCAGGGGCACTGGGTGAGTGTAATTGTCCATTTTGTTATACAGCACCATCTTCCTGGGTTTAACTTTTGCCATAATGTACCATTATACAGAACCAGGACTATCTGCCCACATCCAGATCAGCAAGGCTCTACTGTCACCATTCAGGCCTGCAACAGGCAGCAATCAAAAGTTATGACACAATGGTGGCCCAATTGCAGCAGCAACTGAAGTTGCAGGCCAGTGGTGCAGGCAACACTTCTCCAGGGTGTGCCCCCCAGGCGCCATGTAAGTCACTATAGGCCAGGTCCCTGCCAGGTGCAAGGACACTCAAGCTCTCCCCTTAGATCACCAGCCCTGTTTGCTGCAGGACTCTGATGCAGGGGGTAGCCCTCTCCATCCCAGTGCAGCACAGTCTCCTCCACAGGACCCCCCCAGGGGCTCGGGTACGCCAGTGGGCTCCCCCTTGGGGAACCTGTCCTCAAAAGAAGGTGTCCTGACCTCCAGTTAGGGCCACTGACCCTTAATCCAGGCACGAGGTCTGATCCCTGCCTGCTCCACTCCTCATTTCCAGCTCTGGGATCGGCATCTCAGGAGTCAACTAGGGGACCAAGAGTTGGGAGGCCAAATGAGGCAGAGTGGGGGCAGGCGAGAGAGGACACACCACCCCCTGCATCAGAGCCTGAAGTATCCCCACAGAATCTGCAGACCACGTTGCCCTAGCCTGGACGAAATCCAGCTGCACTGAGAATTGCAGGCCGTAGAGGCACAGAATGGCCAGAGCACGCAGCGGGCCCATTCCACTCTCTGTCCTGGAGGACCACCGGTAAGCCACACAGCAGTCTTAGGCCACAAGGCTTGGAGGTTCACCTTTTTCCACCCTCAGCAGCCAGCCTCAGAACTCAGCAGCTCCCAGACGGCTCCAATCCAGCCCACACCACACAAGCACAGTTGGCGCAATCCGGGAACCTCCTTGGCTGCTGCAGGAGGATCAACTTTGCAGCAAACGCATGTGAAGCCCAGGCTCAGGTAGCGATTCACCCCTCAGCAATCCTCACGCCAAGGGAGCCTACAGGCTGTCCCGGCACCAATATCATGTCCGCACACAATCCAGGGGGTCACACACTACATGGCGGGTGGTCAGAAGTAGCATGAATAACAGGATGAGGCAGGATATTTCCGCAGCTGGGGGAAGCCTGCCAGAGACACTTCTAGGTGGCCATCTTGCTTGGCTCCACCCTCTCAACTGTAATTACTTATTACAATTGAGATCCAATGTTACAATGACTGTTGACAAAACAGCTGCCACAGAGCATCATTACAGCTGCTGTTGAAACAAAGCAGTGATAACAAAACTATATTTTCATTATTCTGATCTTTTTCATCAAAGGAACAGTGATAAGCAGAAATAATATATTTATGACAACATGTTTATTTTTTGTACACTAAAAAGGCTTACAGAAAAAATAGACTACCTCTGCGATTATCTACACATTATGAGCACCATCATGTTTTAAACTAGATTTACATTAAACTGATTTTAAAATCTTTTTGCAACAAAGTACTAACTGCTCTCTTAAGTGTTTAATTTTGCACTAGATTCTGCTTTTATCCTTTATGTCGACAAGTATACTATCTTTTTTATGTGAAAGAGCAACGCACCAATGATTAATTGGTTGGAGGGAAGGGTGATGATGTGAGCATGTATTATAAGGAATAAAATACTCTCTGATCTACAGGTTAAGGACATTTCAAGTCACCTTAAAGTTCCAAGACTTCATAAAGAAAAAGAGTATTTATCCTCGTTCCTCTATATGGTTAGGGAACTCCTCAGTGTGTTGCAGTTTCTTTCTGTTTTACATCAGGGGGTACTTTATTTCATATATTTTGAGCTGTGTACTCACTTTCCTCTATATATTATGGCTTTTATACTTTATAGAGCTCCTTTATATGGTATGACAATATCTGTGCGTAGGACACATATAATATATTCAAGTGCTACTTTAACATGCTGGGCACCATTACATGCCAGACTACCTGTAATCCGTGCCACCATTTTGGTATGGCTAATCTTAAAAACACTTATCCCATCCTCTTACTGTGATTGGTAGTACTAAATGGATTTGGGTTCATTTTGGGTAACCTGGCCATCATGGGCTTTGAAACTCGTGGTTTCGGTTCATGATTCTGCATATTTACCTTGTTACCCATAAGGCACACAATACGTTTTGCCAGGCAATATTGTTTACCACTTTTCCAACATCCTCTTAAATTCTATCATTAATGTATATCCCTGCATTATTCATGCATCTTTTTAATCATTTTCCATTCTTACTTCTATAACATTGTGTACCTTCAGTGTGATTTTGACCCCCTTTCACCCACTGTTGTAAATCTTTTCCAGATTTACACTATTTACATTAGTATTCTTAAGTTACTTTATTAGACTTTTCCTCTTTTTATGAGACTAGACTGCCCTAATAGAAGAGTCGCAGCACTGCTTGTATTCTCTTGACTTATGAGGAGTACACCATGTCATATTACTGTATTCATTTGTTGTTTGAATTCATTTCTCCAGTTATTGTGCTTTTCATCCCTTCCTTTTCTTTTCAGAGTTGTCATAGTGAGTGACCATTTCTCTGGAAGTTGACTCTAATTTTCTTGGCATAGTTTGGATGCAGTTGAAGTTCTCAGCTACTTCTAGGTTTGGGCTGTTGTCAGCTTAATTATTTACAACTTCCCAGTTTTATTACATTACATTTTGACTCTAATGTCCCTAATGTTGGAAATGGCCCTTTGTGAAGGGTCATCTCTAGACTTTTTGCCTTCCTCCTCCTCGTTTTCTGACTTTATTTTTGTTGGCTTTAGGACTCTGTGTACTTTACCAATGCTAACCAGTGCTAAAGTGCTTGTGCTCTTTCCTTACAATGTGGTAACATTGGCTTATCGACAATTGGCATGTTTAATTTACTTGGAAGTCCATAGTAAAGCACAGTATATGTGCCCAGGGTCTGTCAATTAAATGTTATTAGTGAGCCTGAAGCACTGATTGCGCCACCAACTACAATAACCCTGTAAACATGTCTCAGGCCTGCCACTGCAGACCCTGTGTGTGTAGTTTTAAGCTGCCGTTTCGACCTGGTAAGTGTACCCACTTGCCAGGGCCAAACCTTCCTATTCATTACATATAAGGCACCCATAAGGTAGGCCCTAGTTAACCCTAAGGGCAGGGTGCAGTGTATTCAAAGTGTTGAACATGTGCAGTCACATACAATGGGAGCTTAGATGTGACTTAAAGGACTTTAATGACCCATTAACTGGCTTGGTGCGGGGGGGCGATGCTTAGCACTGCATCACTTATACCTGAATAGGGCTGTGCCTCTCCCCACACAAAGGGCTGTATAATCCCCCTGTAGAGTGCCTGGAACCAGGGAAGTAAGAGCAGGGACCGTGTTATCTTCAAAGGCCTCTTTGAAGTCTCCCCCACTTCAAAGGTACATTTGGCTATAGGTACTGAACCCCAAAACCCACCAAATCAGAACTCTACTGGAACCAAGTAAATTCTACCAGGAAGAAGGACTGCTGTGCTGCCAGGGGAGACTGCCACCCTGCATCTGCATTGCTGTGTTGGCCTACTACGTACTGTAGGTGAGCTGTAGGAGGGACTGCTACCTTGCTACTTATTTTGCTGTGTTGGCCTGCTGCTTCTTGCCTGCAGTGAGAAGGACAGGACCTGTTCCCTACATCCTTGAACCCAAGATTCTCCAAAGACTTGTTGGCTTGCCCCGTGTTCTCCTGCAGTCTCATGGACAACAAAGAGTGCCTACAACTCTCATGGTGCTGCTGAACTCTGCCATCAGTGGGTGCCTACCCTTGCTTGAGATGACCCTCCCCAGTCCTTGGCCTCAGAAGTGGGTTCTGCAGCTGATTTCTGCAAAAACCGATGTATGGCCTCGAGTGAGGCAGAAATTCTGGTGCATCTCTCCCTCTACACTGCTGCAGAGGCTGCTGGGCGGCAGTGGATTTACAGTCTGCGCGGCTCAATGAAGACACTCGGCTTGGCTCGACGACAACACATCACATTCACTTCAGTGGATCCCAACGATGATGCAGTGACCTGACTGCATGGAAAATACTGGCACATCGTGCCATCGACATCAACACTTTGCTCCATCAATGGTACTGCTTCAGCGGGCCCTGCGTGGATTCTGCAGCCGGCCTACCCTCTATCGCCGTCAGCTTGGATTTTGGATTGCACCGGTCCCTCACGATCTCAACATTTTGATTGCTAGCACAAGTAGAATCATAAATAGCAACTGCTTTTTAAAATATTTTCGAATGTTTGAATAATACTGTATTGTTTGTAAAAAAAATATGTCTCACTTTCAATTTTAGCCTTGACTGATAAAAGTAGTGTAAAATCAATGGTGCTATCCAAATATTGGGAAATTAAGCATACATGGGCAAGTATAGAACTGCTGCACTGTATTTCACATATATTTACCTTGATGATATATAGTTTAAATGTATATACATATCGAATTAAGAATAGTAAATCTATACTTACCTTTACATTCTTAGCTTTATGATATATCGGTAATCGATATTCTGGCTACAGTGTTTTGGTAGAGTTATATTTTTGCACTTGATGCAAATACATGCAACCATTGCAATATATACATTTTGTATCACTTTTTCAAATACCTATTGGTTTATCAGAAAAGTGGTGTTGGTGCGATCTTCTTTCACTATCGTTTAACACTGTTATTTTGTTCACTTCATTGTCAACAGTCAAGACACTCACGTTTGAAAAAGTCCTTCCCAGTCCATAAGCGCAAGTGCAAATATTTTCCTTAGGAGCACTCAAGTGTATGCTACTTTTGTCAACAAACGTACCCTTCCTTTCTTTTTATCTCACTCTTCCAGGTTCTTTTTCATCCCTACTTTCTACATTTCTCACTAATTTCCTACATTTCTCTTACTTTCTGCTTTCTCTTTTTGTCACTTTCTCTCTAGCTCCGCAACACAGTGCAGCACCATGTTTCTTGCACCCTTTAAAACATAGTGCACCATGGCACAGGGTAGGGGGCAATAGTGTCATTTTTTATGACGCTATTGATGTACTCTGAAGGAGTAGCAGCAAAAATGTTGAGATACTCCTGCAGAGTACATAGGGGCCCTTTGAAAAACTATGGTGTGCCCCCTTTTAATGATCTGATCAGGAGTTAAAAGTGCTGAAAAAAATGACATCATTTTTTCAGCCCCCCTAACGGGGAAACACCACCTTTGCATACATTATGCCTGGCGCAGGCATAAAGTAGAGCAAAGGGTTACAAATTGGGATTCACCGTTTTTGGCACAAAAATCCTATCAATCAAAAATGTGATACAGAGTTTCCCGTAAAAGAATGTAGCGCAAAGGGTTACAAAGTGTTGCAATGCATGCAATGTGCCACTTTGTAAAGATGGTGCGTGGATTTTGGTTTCGTTGGGCCACATTAGCGTAAAAAAAAAAATGATGCTAATGTGGCACAAGGATGCAATAGGGGCTCTTAAATATGCCCCAAAGTAATGTAATCTAGAGCAAAGTGCTGCTTTCTGGTACTTAGTGTTGGGGTCAGTACATGGGCATTCCCATGCAATTGCTCACCATTTATTTACGCAAAAACCCTATATACCAAAAATGTGAGACAGAGTTTTGCATTAAAAAATGTAGCGCAAAGGGTTACAAAGTGGCGCAATGCATGCATTGCACCACTTTGTAAATATGGCGTGTGTATTTTGACCACGTTGGGCCACATTAGAGTAAAAAAAAGATGATGCTAATGTGGCGCAAGGAGGCACTAAGGGCTCTTTAATATGCCCCAAATTAATGTAATATAGCACAAAGTGCTGCTTTGTGTTACTTAGCGTTGGGGAAGTATAAGTGCGTTCCCATGCAATCACTCACCATTTTTGACGCAAAAATCCTACTAGAAATGTGAGACAGGGTTTTGCATAAAAAAAATAAAACCTTTTGAAACCAGGTGTTAAAAGGAGAAATGTTTTCATTTCTCCTTTTTTTGGTGACTTTGCATGTGTGCTGCACTGTGCAGCACACATACAAAGTAGGCAAAGTTTTAAAAGTTGTCTAGATATAGTATTTTGCCCCCGAAGGGAACTGTCCAGTACAAAACCTATGTTAGACTCTTGCACACATCCTTGCACTGTCGAGCAAAGGTGTGTGCGTGGCACACATCAGCAAACGTCCGCACAGGTGCTAAGAAGAGGGGAGGAGAGTTCCATATCTCTGTAGATTTGGCACTGGCCTGCTCTCTCCCTTTAATGCAGAATAGCATTTTTGGCTGCTGCGCTGTGTTTGGCGACCCAAATAGTTTAAATGTTCTTTCTTCAGTTTTATTTTCCCAAATCCTCATCTTGTAATGCTCATCACAGAAAACGTAAAAAAAAGGGAAGGACGGCGACGGGCGGATCCCGAATGTTCCGATGCTGAGACAGTCGGCAGATCCCTCCCTTGGACATGCTTGGGTAGCTTCCGGGTCAGAAACGCCAAGAGCCGCTAGCTGTGGATGGTTGAAGGTGCTGCAATGTGGCATGGTAGCAAGGAGTCCTGCCAATGCTTCATCTGTGAGCCCAATGATGGTGAAAATGGCGAAAACAGTGGTATGAGGCATGAGACATGAGACTGGAGGCTGGCGCACGTGGGAGGAAGGTGGAATGAGGCATGCACTATGAGGCAAGTGGCGCAAGCTATAAAACTGGTGGCAGGCGGCAGGTAACGGGGCAGGGCAGCATACCTGAGCAAGATTTTGAGCCCCTGAAGAACCCTGAGGTACCTGAAGGTTTGTGCTGAAGCTGACGGAGCTTAATATCGGAAGCATGCTGAAGTATTCTGGCAGCAGTATTTAGCCTCAATAAATTGGCACTGTATGATACTGTATCTTGTGGCCTCCTAAGGACTTTGGGGGGGTAGTCAATTCAGAATATGAAACCATTTGCATTCTGGGTTTGAACTGTGGTGGCACGAGGTGCAGGGGAGCTGTGCTTGGATGCACGTGATCGATGGAGGAATCACTGTGTGATCAGGCTCTCTCTGGCAATCAACAATTGGGGACCTTAGCGGAATCAATTTGGCTAACTTCATGGTGGATGGGATGTTTGCTCTTTTGCTGCCTCTGTTCTTACCCCTAGTATCTTCTTTTCTCATATATGGGGCTTCTAACTGCTTGATTCAGCCTGCTTGCCACCCTCTGGCTTTGCCATAGCCAACAGCCGCCTAGTTGGTCTCTCTGCTGGGTATAAAAGAGAAGAAAAGGTGAAAAAAGATAAAATCAGCCTGCAGTGGGGAAGGAAAAAAATGATGAAACGTTTAAGCCTCGAGGCGCTGTGGGAAATCTGGATTCCTCTGCCCTGACCCAAGGAATTAAAAAACCAGCAGGGCAGCTCATTGAGAGAGGAAATCATTGCCCACACTCCTGCAAAAAGACCAGGATGTCCTCTAATCCTCCCAGCCCTAAAGATACCCTTCAGCTGTCAGATCATCAGTTGGTGGGGGAAGATGCTGAAGCTGTAGAGCATGGGGTGGGGTCCCAGGTGGGACTACCGCAGGTTCCTTTGGTTGCAGAGGTAATGGCCGAAACTGTAGACTCTCTTAATGCTCTTAGAGAGTCAGCTGTCTTTTCGTCTGTCTCAGCCTCGGGCCCATCAATCTCTGGTGAAGCTAGTCTGGTGGCGAAGCCCTTTAAGGATTATCCCCTGTTATCTAAGGGTAAAGCAGGCTCTGATGCTATGGAATTTACGCAGTCAGCTACCCTTCTGACAGCCTCAACTGAATTGGGCTGTACTTCAAGTCCTGTTGTATCACAGCCACAGGTGACTGGCTCCCAGGTTACCATACTTCAGGTGCCCGCGCCTTCCACCACAGTATCCAACCAGCAGGAGGTGCAGCCGCAAGTTCTTTGGATAAGACACTAACTATGCAAATAAACATCAAAAGTATGCTCAATATGATACTTCAGGAGATTAGAGATTTCAAGGCAGCACAGGCTATTGAAGTGGCTGCTTTGCATGTGAGGCTCGAAAAAATTGAGATGACTATGTCCAAGATTCCAGAAAGGCTTAAGGAGGTGGAGGCTAGCATGTCGCAACTGGAAGACCAAGTTTCACCTATCCAAAAGCACATCACCCAGCATAAGAAGCAGAATTTGTCATTTAAGATCAAGCTGGAGGAGATTGAAAATCATCCTTGATGTTCCAACTTGTGTATTGTGGGGCTCTCACGAGTACTGTGAGGGTCAGCAAGTTCCTCTGTGGGTCTATTTCTTCATTAGATCCCAAGTTCTTCCTGTTTTTTTGGGGTTCTATTAGTAACAAGAGCTCATCATGTACTTGCCCAACGCTCTACTAGTGCAAAGTTCCCTTGCACTCTTTTGATGAACTTCATGGATTATAGGATCAAAGAAAAAGTGATGACAGAGGCTATTAAGCATAAACAGTTTTCTACTCCAGAGATTCCCTAATGTCGCATCTTTTCCAATATGACTGCCTCAGCGACTCGCAGGAGGAAAGACTTTGTGAAACTAATGCACTTTTTTAAGGCCCAGTTCTTGCAAGCATCAATTGTGCAACAATCTAAATTGAAGGTTCTAGCTGGGGGGCAATCCCACCTTTTTACCAGTGTTGCTGAGGCACAGCAGCTTCTTCACAGGGTTACTAATGTGCTTAATGGCACAAGCGGGTAACTTAATGTGCTAGCTAGAGGTTGGGTAGGGGTATCTGGTGCAGGTTAGTACCCTGTTTTTCTAAAGGCAGGCCAATTAAGGGTTTCAGGTAGCACTCAATTGCTTGTCTGTGCAAATTGTTCTTTTTTCTCAATTTTGTTTACCATGGCATGTGTGGGGGAGGGGGTGTGGACCATGATCGTCACAAGGTGCAAAGTCATGGTACCCAGCTTAAGGTGCTTCACTGCAGGGGGGTAATGCAGGCAATTCTTCTTTTGCTAGAGGTTTTTGTTTTTTTCTATTTTTTTCTGGTCTGATTCACTTTTGCAGAGGTTGGGTGGGTGGGGGTGGTGGTGCTCCCACATAATAAAAAAGAGCAGATTTGAGTGCAGATTTAAATTAGTGGGGGTAGGTGATGTAAGGAGATTCAGAAACATAGTCACCAATTTCATGAGTATAGATCAGTGGAAGGTTTCTTGTAAAGGCTGAATGTTGTCTGCAATGGGATGTGAAATTTGATGTATATCTTGTAATATAAATGGTACGTCAAATAGATGGAAATATAAAGGAATGTTAAGTTGACAAGGGGCTTTTCACCCAGATGTTATATTCCTGCACGAAACTAATCTAAAGACCTTCTGCCCAAAAATCCATATTCCCAAAAAGTACGAGCAAGCTTTTAGTGCCTCTGTGGGCCTTGCTGTAAGGAGGCAGCAATCCTTTTGGGGAAGGGGCTCAATGGGAAGGTTCACAAGGTGATTAGAGACCCTCAGGGCAGGTGGTTATGGTTAAACGTTGAAGCTAATGGTACTCTGTTAAATCTGGTCAACTACTATGTTCCGATGTATGATAAGCCAGATGCATTGCAGATGGCGGTGGGTGCTGCAGAGGCTCTGGTTTTGGGGGGAGATTTTAATTTTATTCAGGAATTAGCTTTAGACACTTCAAGTACAACTAAAAAACAAATTACACCAAATACTGAAAAGGTTCTAGATGCAATTGAGCATGATTTTGCTTTATTAGATCTTTGGAGGCATGATCATCTTGGTATCTCTCAATATACTTTTTTTTCATGATTATATCATTCTGCTTCCCGCATAGATTGTTTCTTGGTTTCTTGCTACAGTGAGAGGCTAGGATCCGACATCTGAGCCAATTCTTTTTCCGATCACTCCATGTTCTCTTTCACGATTATGGTTGAGGCACCAAGGGACGAGAGACCTAGGTGGCAGCCGGACCGGTTGCGGTTATCTGATGATGCATGGCTCATAGTTATTCATCAGTTTATTCAGGATTTATTTTTTTCTGTTGTACAGAGGTACAGCCTCAATTTTCTCCATGTGGGTGGCTCTTAAAGTTGCGGCAAGGGGACATGTAACTGCCCATTAGGCTTGGCAAAACAAGAATCGTAAAAAGCAAATTGCTTCAAGCGGCTGTAGACCTGGCTTCACTGACCAATATGAGGGTTTGTGGGTCTCTCTCTACAGACGAGAATCTTGCAAAAGCCAAGCAAGAGCTGCAGGTCTTTGTTATCCTAGAGACGTTACACAGCTCAGGGGCATATCAGCAGAGACTGTATGAAGAGAGTCCGAAAATTGGTAGATTCCTGGCCCGGTCCACTCCGGTTAGGCAAGATAATTCATTGGTTATGAAATTAGTAAATTCAACTAAGGGTGAAATGGTTTCTGGAAAAGACAAGGGGGGTCATTCCTACATTGGCGGGCGGCAGTCGCCGCCCGCCAAGCGGGAACCGCCACTTGGCCGCTCCGCGGTCAAAAGACCGCGGAGGCCATTCTGGCTTTCCCGCTGGGCCGGCGGGTGCCCGCCAAGGGAGCGCCCGCCGGCCCAGCGGGAAAGGCCCTGCAACCCAGAAGCCGGCTCCGAATGGAGCCGGCGGTGTTGCAGGGGTGCGACGGGTGCAGTTGCACCCGTCGCGATTTTCACTGTCTGCTAAGCAGACAGTGAAAATCATGCTGGGGCCTTCAGTGGCATGGGCAGTGCAGGGGCCCCCAGGGGCCCCACGACACCCGTTCCTGCCATCCTGTTCCTGGCGGTAAAAACCGCCAGAAACAGGGTGGCGGGAAGGGGGTCGGAATCAAGCAGCGCCACCATGGAGATTCAGCCCAGACAGGGGAAATCCGGCGGGAAACCGCCGGATCCCCTTTTTTGACCGCGGCTTTACCGCCGCTGTCAGAATGGGCAGGGAAGCACCGCCAGCCTGTTGGCGGTGCTTCCGTCATTTTAGCCCTGGCGGTCGCGGACCGCCAGGGTTAGAATGACCCCCAAGGTCTCTGAAACTATAAGGCTCTGTATGAGTCTAGGTATTGATAACGTGTCCTACTGTTGATAATCTTACTTACAAGGGGACTCATTTTAGGCCAATTAACCTTTTGACCCTGATTGGTGACTCCTCAGGACGAGATATCTATTTAACATCTCACTTGATAGATCAATAACCTAATCAATATCCACAATAACTAATCAATCAACTAATCAATAACATTTAATGAGAGTGAAACACACCATGACCTTCCAGCCATGAATAACCACACAAATCTAGTAAGATTTAGAATATTTATTCCCTATTAGTTACAATCTACTAGCATATTCATTAGTCTCAATATCAATAAGCACATCAACAAAACTACAATATGGCAACTTGAATAATACTTTATCAAAGCAAAGATCATGAACATTAGGACAAAGCACGACGTCAACATAAATCAACTTTAGCAGAGTATCATTAGTACATTATTGAACAAAGCAAAGATTCAGTCATTTGTCTATTTGCCCCCGATATTAGTGAACTCCTTAACTAACCTCTAATTAGTATCAGCATGTTGGGCTTCATGCAAAACAATTTGGCAACATGAATTTAGAAAACATCTAACTATGGCCTCTATCAAAATAGCAGTTGGTACTTAGAAAGATAAGGCAAACAGCCAATTACAATTTATCATCAGATAGTTACCCATCCAAATCGGGCGGCATACAGTGTCAGTCTTCGTCCTCAGGACATCAGTTGATTCACCATCAGCCAGGATAAGCAGGTAAGTCTCAGTAGGGCATAGCAAGAAAACGTTTCCCTCATAAGGAGGAGAAGTGCATATCAGGCAAGTGGTAAGGCAACGATCGTTTAAAGTAAAAGACAAAGGCCCTCATTACAACATTGGCGGTAAATCCCGCTTACCGCTGTGCAGAAGACCGCAAACACACCGCCACGTCCACGGAATTCCGCTACAGCTATTACGACCCACAGCTCGGAATCCGCCAAAATCCAGACACCTACACAAGTCTGCCACACCAAAGGTCAGTGATAAACTGGCGATAACAAAATCTCCACCGTCACGCCAACAGGAATACGCCCACACTATCACGACCCACAAATCCACACGGCGGTCTTTCAACGCGGTAAACCATTGCTGGTACACACCGCCACGCTCAAAATAAACACACATTTACAAAACCAACCACATTGGACAATTTGAAATACACACACCTGATACACATACACACACCACTCCCACACACTCAATACAATATAAAACACACACCCACATCACCCACAAACCCTTACGACCAGAATTGCGACAGAAGGCCAGAGAGAGACACCACCATTAACAAACTAGCATCCACAGGCACTCAACACCATCACTCACACAACATCCACGTACCTCACACAACACACACAAACACATCCCCTCACACATCACAACACACACCACCTCTCACATCACCCACACCACCCCATTGCACCGCAAAGACACCCCAGGTTTTCTGAGGAGGAGCTCAGGGTCATGGTGGAGGAAATCATCCAGGTAGAGCCACAGCTATTCAGATCACAGGTGCAGCACACCTCCATAGCTAGGAAGATGGAGCTATGGCGCAGAATCGTGGACAGGGTCAACAGAGTGGGACAGCATCCAAGAACACAAAATGACATCAAGAAGAGGTGGAACCACCTACTGGGGAAGGTGCGTTCCGTGGTCTCAAGACAGCACATTGCAGTTCAGAGGACTGGCGGCGGACCCCCACCTCCTCCCCCACAACTAACAATATGGGAGGAGCAGGTCTTGGCTATACTGCATCCTGAGGGCCTCGCAGGAGTAGCAGAAAGAATGGACTCTGGTAAGTCAAATCTTTAACTACCATATCCCCCACCCTACCTGCATGCTATCACATACCCCCACCCTCGCCCTCACCCCCATCACTCTAACTCCTCACATATGTCCCATTATCACAAACCACACATCCCAACATCAAGCCCTGCAAGCAACAACAAAGCGTGTACACCCATCACCAAAGCATGTCCACTACAGATACCCACACAGACCCCAAAACAATTATCACACAAGGTCCTACACAAGAATGTAAGCACTGGGGTACAGGGTCACCCACCTATTGCACACCATGACACACACAGATGCAGTAATCATGCCTTTACACCCCTGCATGACCCCTACCCAACGTCACTGGACAGGAGGTTCCAGACATGTCCACCACCTCAACAGAAGAGGCCCACAGTGATGACAGCAGCTCTGTCCAACTGGATCTAGATGACCAGCCCGGCCCATCTGGGACCTCGGGACAGTCGGTTCCCCTGACACAGTCACAGGCCACCACAGAGCTTCCCCCCTCAGGAAACACCAGCACAGCACCCACCCAGCCGGCCCATACCTCTGTCCCCAGGACAAGTCAAGCAGCAGTCTGTCCACCACTACAGGGAACCCAGGCAAACCCACCACCCCAAGAACAGCAGGGACCTGGGGGCAGTGGCAGTGGGCACACGGTTCAGAGGACAGAGGCCCAGGACAACCAGGGAACTGGGAGGTCTACTGTGCGACAGGGGGAGGACAGCCCTAGGGAACCCACTCTCCACGAGGCCCTCTCCAACATCATGGGAGCGTACCATCATTCCCAGGAGACAATGGCAACGGTACTGGCCAAGTTTCAGGAGACCCAGCGGCTGCAGGAGGAACAGTATTTGGGCTTCAGGGAGGAACCCAAGTCCATCAACACCACCCTGGGCACCATTGTAGGGGTGCTGAAGGACCTTGTGAACACCAGGAGGGACACTGTGGTACAACAAGGGGCCCCTGACACTAGCCTGGACTATGAACTGCCCACCACCTCCGCCGGCGCTAGTGGACAGGAGGCACCGGCACAGGACCACGACACCAGCACCCCACCCCCTGCAGATGGAGAACCACCCCACAAGCGGTCCCTGAGATGCAGGACAAAGACAGAGAACAATGCCAAGACCCTCGCCAAGAAATGAGACCACACTGAATGTCATCCTTCTGTCCCACTTTGTCATCCTGTCCATCCTTAAACTGTCCTAGCTACACTTCCTATGCCCCTTTGGACAATGCACCTGTGAGACAAATAACTGGACTCTGCCATGGACATTCCTTCACCATCACCCCTGACCATTTTACAACCCCCTCCACTATTTAGAACTTAAATAAACACCCTTGAATCACAAAACAATCTGGAGTCAGTCTGTGCTTTCACAAATCTGTATTTGCAATAACTGAGGAAAATAGCAATGTCCATTGTATTGTCAACATACCTATGTCACACAGCTCTAGTCCATGAGGTAACATAGCAGAGGTCACACAGGGGGACCCACATCTTTGAAATGGAAAGGCATATTGACAATTCAGGGTCCATACACTGGGTGAAAGTGACAGACAGATGATAGGTCTAACAATTTTATCAGATGTAGGAGGCAGTTATGTCTTCTTACCTGTGTCTCACTGGAAGTATTGCTGGATCACGTTGTTTCTGTTGTCTATGTCCTCTTCTTCTGCCTCCTCTTCTTCACTGTCCACAGGCTCCACAGCTGCCACAAGACCTCCTTCTGGACCATCCTCCTGCAGAAAAGGCACCTGTCGTCGCAAAGCCAAGTTGTGGAGCATACAGCAGGCCACGATGATCTGGCACACCTTCTTTGGTGAGTAGTACAGGGAACCACCTGTCATATGGAGGCACCGGAACCTGGCCTTCAGGAGGCCGAAGGTCCTTTCTATCACTCTCCTAGTTCGCCCATGTGCCTCATTGTAGCGTTCCTCTGCCCTTGTCCTGGGATTTCTCACTGGGGTCAGTAGCCATGACAGGTTGGGGTAACCAGAGTCACCTGCAAATGTCGAGGGAACTCTGTTAGATACACACTAACCCTTAGGGACAACCCCAGACCCAGACAACTATTCACAGGATATAGGGTCCTTGTCCTCACCTATTAGCCACATACAGTGCCTCTGGACTTGCCCCATCAAATAAGGGATGCTGCTATTCCTCAGAATGTAAGCGTCATGCACTGAGCCAGGAAACTTGGCGTTCACATGGGAGATGTACTCGTTGGCCAAACACACCATCTGCACATTCATTGAATGGTAGCTCTTCCGGTTTCTGTACACCTGTTCACTGCTGCGGGGGGGACCAAGGCCACATGTGTCCCATCAATGGCACCTATGATGTTGGGGATATGTCCCAGGGCATAGAAGTCACCTTTCACTGTAGGCAAATCTTCCACCTGAGGGAACACGATGTAGCTGCGCATGCGTTTCAGCAGGGCAGACAACACTCTGGACAACACGTTGGAGAACATAGGCTGGGACATCCCTGATGCTATGGCCACTGTTGTTTGAAAAGACCCACTTGCCTGGAAATGGAGTACTGACAGGACCTGCACTAGAGGGGGGATTCCTGTGGGATGGCGGATAGCTGACATCAGGTCTGGCTCCAACTGGGCACACAGTTCCTGGATTGTGGCACGATCAAGTCTGTAGGTGACTATTACATGTCTCTCTTCCATTGTGAACAGGTCCACCAGCGGCCTGTATACCGGAGGATGCCGCCATCTCCTCACCTGCCCCAGCGGACATGGCCTATGGATGAGAACAGCGAGCACAGAGTCAGCCATCACTGAGGTAGTAAAAAAACAATTTTATTGCACACATTTGTCAATACGCTATGTGTCTGTCTCTGTGTATATGCAAGGCCTATATATGTGTGATGCATTTAAAATTAATGCCATGTGGCCCCCTGAAATGGCGGCTGCCTGACCTGTAATGTGTGACAAGGGGATATGAGGTAACTGCGCTGGTGTTCTACACTGTCGCGGTAGGCAGTCAAAGACCACGGCGCAATCCTGCATTGGTTAACATTGGGCTCTATGGGTTCCAGGAGCCAATGACGATGTACGGCGGCTGTGACGGAATGCACTGCCACGGGCGTGACCGCCATTTTCTGTCTGTTCACTCACTTGATACCTGATCTTCGACAGGAGAGGACCTACTCTGCAAGTGCTGCTGTGACCTCAGTCTGGAAGCGACGATGGCTCATGTGTCTGGGGAAAAGGCCCCTGCCTTCACATCGGAGGAGTTGGATAAACTAGTGGATGGGGTCCTCCCCAAGTTCACGCTACTCTACGGTCCTCCAGACAAACAGGTGAGTACACTGTGAGCATGCTGTATGGGCAATGCCTGTTTGGAGTGGTGTGGATGGAAGATACGGGGGGAGATGAGGCCTGCATGATCAGATGGTGAGTGTATGTGCATCAGGGCAAGGGTGGGAACGTGGGACAATGACTGTGACCGTCCGGACGGTTAAAGTTTCACATTTTCCCCTGTATTATTCCTCTAGGTTAGCGCCCACCAGAAGAAGGATATTTGGTGTGCCATCGCCAAGGACGTCCGGACCCTGGGGGTCCACCACAGACGGAGCACCCACTGCCGTAAAAGATGGGAGGACATTCGCCGCTGGAGCGAGAAGACGGTGGAGGCCCAGCTGGGGATGGCCTCCCAACGTGGGAGGGGTGCCCGTCGCACCATGACCCCCCTGATGTTCCTGATCCTGGCGGTGGCATATCCGGAGTTGGGTGGGCTACAGACACAGCAGCCCTCTGCACTACGCCATGCACTTAGAGTTCCCTAATTAATCACAGGGATGTGGGGTACATGTCCTATGCCCGATTGCTGCCCACGTGGAAGTCACAGGAGCCTGACTAGGTGTAGATGGCTCTTACCATTGGTGGGGATGGGGTGCCACTTAGCCTGCCTCACGAAGGGCCCTTGCCTACAAAGCTCGCCCTAGCCTAGGGGAACCCACTGCCCAGCTCCCCCACCCAGGCACCTCCAATGTGCGCAGAGTCAGATGGATGTCTGCCGACGGTAGCGGTATTGTATGCACTGAACATGTCTTTCTTCTTTCTTCCACTCCCCCTTTTTGTGGTCTCCCTGTTCTTGTGTGCATTAGCATCATCAGGCGGAGGAGCCATGCCACCGGAGCAGGAGGGAGCTGCATCCCACATGGAGGGTGAGACAACGGAGTCTGAAGTCACCAGTGGGACGGAGGGCGAGGGGAACTCCACGGCCGGGACAGGAGCTGAGACCAGTGACACCGACTCTTTCTCTGATGGGAGCTCCCTTGCGGTGGCGGGCACCTCTGTGCCCACCGCCTCTACAGGTACAGCCGCCACCCCCTACCAGCACCGCTCTCCCAGCAGCCTCTCAGCATTTTTCCTGTGCCCGCTCACCCAGGAGGGTGGGCATCTCCTTCTCCCCAGGCACCTCAGGCCCTGCCCCAGTCAGTCCTGCTGCCCTCAGTGAGGAGGCTATTGACCTCCTGAGATCCCTCACTGTTGGGCAGTCTACCATTCTGAATGCCATCCAGGGTGTAGAGAGGCAGTTGCAACAGACAAATGCATACCTGGAGGGCATTCATTCTGGCCAGGCAGCCCAACAGCGAGCATTTCAGGCTCTGGCCTCTGCACTGATGGCAGCATTTGTCCCTGTGTCCAGCCTCCCCCCTCCAACTTCCTCCACCCAGACCCAATCCCCAGTACCTCAGCCTATCCCAAGCACACCATCAGACCAGCATGCATACACCTCAACACACAAGGGTGGCTCTGGCAAACATAAGCACCACACATCCCACAGGCACTCACACAAGCATCATACCCATGCACATATACCAACATCCACTGCTGCCACTGTGTCCGCCTCCTGCATGTCTCCCTCCTCCCTCCCTGTCACGTCTCCACTCACACCTGCATGCACTACATCTTCAGCCACTACCTCCATCACCAGCACGCCCATCACCACACACCGCTCACGTGCACTCACCACCCCCACTACCATTCACACATCCCCTGTGTCCTCTCCCAGTGTGTCTGTGAGCCCTCCTCCCAAACTACACAAACGCAGTCACACACCCACCCAACAGCCATCCACCTCACGACAGCCTCCAGCCCATACACCTTCACCCAAAGTCAGCATACGAACACCTCCTACAACCACTACCTCTTCCTCCACTCCCAAACCCCCTCCATCTACCCGTCCCAGTGTGTCAAAAAAGCTTTTCCTCTCAAATGTTGAACTTTTCCCTGCACCTCCCCCCCCTGTCCGTCCCCTAGGGCCCGCCTTTCCAGGTCCCAACCCAGCACCTAAGCCACCACATCACCGGGCACAGTGGTGCCAGCAAAATCCGGACTCTGGAGTGCGCCAAGCAACAGGGCTGCCAGTGTCCCAAGGAGCGAGTCCAAGGACATTCCCCCACCTCCACAACAGAAGAAGTTGCCCACATCCCGGAGGGAGAAGGCCAAAATACCTGCCACCAAGGGCTCAGCCAAGACAATAGTTGAGAGTGGCAAGACAGCTGCGCCACCATCCAAGGTGGGGAAGGGCCTGAAAACAGAAAGGCAAGTCAACGTCGCCGCCAACCTGCATGGCGGACAAGACCGCCACCGGCACCGCCACATGCACTGCCTCCACAGACACCGCTGCCAGCACCACAGATACTGAGCTCTTCACCAGCACCGCAGACACTGTGCCCTTCAGCAGCACCGCAGTCAGTGAGCCCCCCACCAGCACTGCCGCCAGCACCGTGGTCATTGAGCCCGCCAACAGCACCTCCGCTACTCACACAGCCACCAGCACCGCAATCTATGAGCCCGCCACCAGCACCGCCGCTACTGACACCGCCGCCAGCACGGCAGTCAGTGAGCCAGCCACCTGACCCGCAGTCGATGAGACCGCCACCAGCACTGCCAGCCCAATGACCGCCACAAGCACCGCCGCGACGGACCCCGCCGCAAGCCCGCCAGCGGCCACGCGACATCCTGAGCCAGTGGCACCACTGCAGACATGGCTGCCATCCCCAGTGGTAATTTGTATAAGGCTGGTGGTCAGTTCCAGGGGCCTGGTCAGCTTCGATGTTGCCCCACCGTCAGTGAAATGTCACATCCACTACCTCAGTCCTTGGCAGGATGAAGCACTCTGGGCACAAAGCCCCCTCCAGAACCAGTGGAGAAAGGTATCCACTACCTCAGTCCTTGGCAGGATGAAGCACTCTGGGCACAAAGCTCCCTCCAGAACCAGTAGAGAGATACATCCACTACCTCAGTCCTTGGCAGGATGAAGCACTCTGGGCACAAAGCTCCCTCCAGAACCAGTGGAGAAAGGCATCCACTACCTCAGTCCTTGGCAGGATGAAGCACTCTGTGTAAAAAGCCCCCTCCAGGACCAGTGGAGAAAGGCATCCACTACCTCAGTCCTTGGCAGGATGAAGCACTCTGGGCACAAATCCCCCTCCAGAACCAGTGGAGAAAGGCATCCACCTGAGAGACCCTGGCTTTGCACTCCCCAGGATACAGCAGTGGGCAACCCACCCACTGGAGAGACTTGAGAGACTGTGGCTTTGCACTCCCAGGGAGAAAAGCAGTGGGCAAACCACCCACTGGAGAGACTTGAGAGACTGTGGCTTTGCACTCCCCAGGATAAAGCAGTGGGCAAACCACCCACTGGAGAGACTTGAGAGACTGTGGCTTTGCACTGCCCAGGATACATCTATGGGCATGGAGCCCCCTCGTGGAGCTGGCGTTGTGCACTCATCCGGCTGAGGTGCCCCCCCTTCCCTTCCCCTTGAGGTGCCTGTTTTATTTCGATCTGATGCCCCTGCAGTGTTCTCTCCGTTTCGATCGGGTATTGAGTGTGGGCCTCGCCCATGCATTTTGGGCCCAGTGGTCCACGGACTATATAGGTGCAGTGCCTGGACTTGAATTCTTGGTGTACATATTTGTTTATAGTGTGTATATAAATTTTTGACTAATGTATGTTTATTGATTTCAATGGTTACAATCATTTCCTTTTGTCCTTGCATTCTTCCACGGGGTTTGGGAGGTGTAAATGTAATGTTTCAGCATGTATTGGTGTGTGTGTGTTGTTGTGGGTGAGTGTGGGGGTGGGGGTGTTGCGTGTTGCATGTGTGTGTCACTCTCTTTTCCCTCCCCCTCACCTGTGTTGTAGGTGCAGTACTCACTTTAGTCGTCGCCGCCATCGGTCGGGCTCCTGGTAGAGGAGCAGGAAGACTATCGCAGGGAGTATTTGGAGTTCAGGCTCCATGGCGTCCTTGTTCCTCGTGGGCTGTGTAGAGGTGGGTGCTTTCCCTTCCAAGTCCTGTTTCCGCCGTGTTCTTGTTCGCATTGAATCCGCCCTGGAAAAGGTGGTGGATTGGCCTGTCATAATAGTGTGGGCGGTACATTGCCTTCCGCCTGTCTGTTGGCGGTGTCCGCCATGCTGTTTGTTTGTACCGCTGTGACGGTTAGACTGTTAAAGTGGCTGTCTATGTTGGCGGTTTCCGCCATGGTCATAATTCAATTTTTTTTTCCGCCGGCCTGTTGCCGGTTTTATCGCCGCTTTACCACCGACCGCCAGGTTTATAATGAGGGCCAAAGTCTCTCAGAAAGGCTAGGAGAGATGAAGAATGTCTCGATAATAGCAGGATAATGGCAAAGTAATAATGGCTCAATCGAGGCAGAGTAAGAATGGCTAGGAATGGCAGGGTAATGGCTCCGTAATAGCTGATTTCTCCTTGTGTCACGTTGTTATATCAAAATTGTCGAACAAGTCTCGAATTTCCCATTGGGCAATATTTGGTGCATCGTTATCTCTGTCCTATAGTCCGTCGTACACCTTACTAGAATTTTCACCTAAGACAGCTTTCATACAGTTTATTGGCTCCTGTGATTGATGTCTTCAACGGGTAGAATGTCAGGTGAGAAAAGTTACACTTGTCGCTCCAGTCAGGAGTTCCATTGTCTTTTACCAGTTTAGACGACCTTGCACATGTTGCGAATTACACTGTTGCATTCGGCATGAATGTCTCCTTGAGCAAGTCGGGTCCCATGAGAAAGAATTTACTATGGTTACACACATATCTCTAGCTTTTGGAAAAGTACAGCGTTGTGTCCTTCAGGAAAGCAGCACATTGCACGTTAGAAAACACAGTTAATATGAGACCAGGCAGCTAGGCCCAGACCCTTGCTAACTAAGGCCTAGTGAGTAATTTAGCAAAATCTTAATACATAATTCTTAATGCTAATACAAATCATACATGAATACATTATTAATTTCATTATTATTCAGTTTCATTAGTCATTGTACACATTGGTGGCCACACCCCGTGGGCACATTTCAAATGCGTGCATTAGTATTACATTTATGCTGTTTCATTAGACATGACATTGCAAGCTTTTCATGTTAACATTGATAATAAAAGTCACACTCCAACAATCCCTCCTCTGATGACTCTTGTCATCACACAAACCTTTCCTTCACAATTTATTAATCTTCTGAATCCCTTCATTTCAATTTCTTCCCCCATTTTTGAAGCGTTTAATTTTTCTCTGAACAATTTCTCCCTTTTCTTTTCTTCCCTCCTCTGATTCTTTTTCGCCCTTTTCAATTTAATTCTTCTACTAATTTTGCATGACAACCACAATCCAAATAAGCAAGCCAAAACAATAAATATTCCCTGTATTATCTTTGCTAATATCCCATGCCAAATGTCACTAAACCAACTTCCCACTTTAGCAAGTCCCTTTCCAACCTTTTCCCAAACCCCTGGTTCTTTCAGTTCCTTCAAATCCGTACTATCTCTTGTTAGTGTTTAAGCATACTTCTAATTTCATTACTATTGTCCGGTATATACGCACAACAATGTTGCTCATTAAGCTTCGTACATACTCCACCATTTTTCGCTAAAAGAATGTCTAAAGCAAGCCTGTTTTGAAGAGTCATAGCCCTCTCCATAGCAAGTTCATCTCCACAAGGAGTATGGCTCCTGTAAAATTTGTCAGCATGTTATCCACAATTTAGACAACTTTTGAATCTTTATGGAGTTCAAGATAACTCACACTGAAGGAAATATTGCTCCAAATATGTCTCCTATTACACCAGCAGCAGTCTCTCTCCTTTGTCTAGTACAATGTAATTCAGACAATTTCGGAAACTTTTTCAAATCCTCTAACTGATATATCTTTGGGAAAACTATCAAATAACATGTCCCATACCATCCCTTTGGAAGACGGTAATAAACATTAAGTCCACATATATAATAGATCCCAGGGATCACTGGATCCTGTCCATTTAACATAAACGTCCAATTACTCTGAAACAAAAACACATGCTCACATTCACTCGTTCCCACAAACACATTGTCATAATATGACTTAGGTCGTGTTATGCAAAGCTTGCCTACGCGTAGTGCATCTAAAGCTAATTTCCCCGTTCCCTAACTGCACTATAGCTCTCACTACTAATAAAAGATCGCTGCTGCAAGCCTTTCTCCAATTTCCCCTTCAATGCCCTTCTTCTATCTTCCGTGTGATCTAGAAAGCTTTTCTCTACGGGTGTAAGCAAACATGTCAGATTGTTGCAGTGTGCATAAGATGTACTAATTGTTAATGTCGCTTCAAAGAACCCTCTAACTAATTTTATGTTATAGTATTTCGCTACACTATTCAAATCTTCTATGATAGGCACATAAGAAAACACAAGATCATGATTGGAGTAAAAGTACTGAATCTCTTCCTGGTTATAGAATCGTGTTAGTAACAAACTACAGTTTATCCCACAGGTTAAAGGTAAACTATGGTAGGTAACTCCCTCTTGTACTGAAACAGGAATTTGTGTACACACATAACAAGCTTTCGCATCCATAGTGTCAACATACTCACTCAGTAGGCGATAGAAAACATTAGTAGATAGTTTCCCTTTTACGTTAGTTCCCTCATGCAAATATTTTGGATCCTGCTCGAACCTCTCCCAAGGTGTTAGTGTAGCGGACTCAGGAATTGTAGCATTGTTATTTTCAATCTTATCTACCAAAGGCATTCCCACAATCAGAACTATAATGAATATCACACATACAACACCCAAAGCAACACCCAAACATTTACAACGCCTACTTCCCCTATTATCATCTCTAGTGCTAGGCATGATCTGTAAAGAATCAGAAAGTAAAGTGCTATAAATGAAAACAACAACCAACTGAGGATGGTTAACACCCTTTTTTTTCTCTTTTGTTCTTATTTTTCCTTTTCAGCAAGTTGAAGCAAGCAAAAGTTTTCTGCAGCAATTATTTACAGCTTTCACATTCACTCCTAGGATCCTTGCCAGTTCCGGTTAGCAGCTTATCAAACTCAGTTTAAATGTCAATTCAAGATAACAGTGTCACATCTGGTAATTTATCAGTCTCTATTCTCAGTTCTCTTTAACTCAATGTTCGCATTAGCACAGTCTCTCTTCTCTGGCCAAACTCAGGTACCATAGTATTGACCTGGGACTTCTCGATCAAAACAGAATGCCAAGAACTCTTGCTGCCACTCAGCTGATGTTGTGTATGCCCATTCAGGGCCTGCGTACCTTCTGTTTGCTACTCTCTTTCTTTTCAGCTTGCGATCACCTTGCAACTCTCCTTCACTCAGATCTTCCTTCCTTGTTGTATCAACTTCCTCCTCTATTGTATCATCAACAACCACTTTTCCTTTTTTCACTTGCGATTCTGGCCACTTATCTCCTTTCAGCGTCTCTCTGGTATTTGATCTTCCTTGTGGCAGCTTGTCACCCTCCTCTGACTCTATGGTGTTTTCTCTTGATAGACCTGCAATTTGCTCAGGAGGAGTCTGAACACTCTGACTCTCTTCCGCCTCAGCTCCTTCGCATTCTGGGTCTGTCAGGGGCTCTACCTCAATACCACATCCGTCTGCTTCTGGGAGAACCTCTCTCTGGGTCTGTCCTCCTGGCGCCTCAGTTGAGATAGTCAACCCTCTCGGTCTCGTCTCTTATTGAGGTGACCAAGCCGTCCTCAACGGGCTCTCCTTCTGTCTCAGTTCCCCTTTGATTACTCTCCGGCCCTGAGACTTCCTTTTCTGCAGCCGTTATTTTTGACAATTCAATTTCCTCATCAGTTGGACACGTCACTTTTTTCATGTGACTGGCATGGATCCAGTTTGGAATTCCCGCTCACTTCACAGCAGTAGTAGTCGTCAGTATTACTTGATATGGCCCCTTCTAACGTGGCTCCAAACACAACCTCCTTACGTGTTTCTTGATGACAACCCAGTCACCACCTTTCAGATTGTGACCTGGAACATTTATCGGTGGCAGTGTGGTAGCTTCCACCTGGTGAGAGAAAGAGCGGACCACATCAGCCAGGCCCTTGCAGTAGTCCAACACCATATCATCTGTGAGATTCGCAAGAGCATTTGCAGGCACTGTGTGCAGTCTCATAGCTCAGCCCATAAGAATTTCATGAGGAGACAGTCCTGTTTTCTTGTTGGGTGTATTCCTCATTGACATTAGCACTAAGGGCAAGGCATCAGGCCATTTCAAATTTGTAGCTGCACACATTTTTGCCATTCTCGACTTCAGGGTACCATTCATCTGCTCCACTAATCCTGATGCTTCAGGGCAGTAACTACAATGCAACTTCTGCTCAATGTTCAATGCTGCACATAAGAGCCTAACCACTTCATTGTTGAAGTGACTTCCTCTATCTGATTCTAAAGTGATCGAAAACCCAAAACGTGGTATCAATTCCTTAAGCAGCTGAGACTGTCATTTCTGCGTGTAGGGTAGGCTTCAATCCAGTGACTAAAGATACACACAATCACCAACATGTATCTCAGACCTCACCACACAGGCTTCTCAATAAAGTCCAATTGCATTCTGCTAAATGGACCTCCTGCTCTCCCAATGTGGCTCAAATTCACCACTGTCCCTTTCCCCGCATTTATCTGCTGAAGGATGATGCACCTGTGACATATTACATCTGCGGCTTGTCTGAACTTCGGGTTAAACCAATCAATCTTGAACAACCTGATCATGGCATCTCTCCCAATATATGCTTGCCCATGGTAAAACCTTGCAAACTGTGACAGAAGACTGTTCGGCAAAACCATTTTCCCCTCATATGAAACCCACAAATCATCTGGTCTCTGTACACATTGCATTTTTACCCTAGTGCGTTTCTTATCTCTGCTGGCACGTCCCTGCAACAATTTCAATTCCTCCAACGTATCAACCACCCTTAATGCGTAACCTGTGCATGTCTAATTTTCTGTTTTTATGGTAACAATTCCAACTAATCCTTGAATGAAATACAGTTCAATGTGCAAAACCTTGCGACTTGATCCGCTTATCCATTTCCCATGGAGACAAAGTCTTGTGATTTCACATGAGCGCTGCATTTTACCACAGCAATTTCATGAGGTAACTGAATCGAGTGCAACAACTCCTTAATTCTTTCACCATTTTTCACTGGAGAACCAGAAGAGGTCAGGAAACCCCTCTGTGACCACAGCTGACCAAAATCATAAACAATTCCAATTCTGCTATCAGTGTAGATAGTCACTTTCAATTGGGCAGCAGCATGGCAAGCTCTAGTAAGAGCAACCAACTCAGCCACTTGAGCAGAATATACTCTCTCAAGCCAAGACGCTTCCAGGATACCAGTGATCATACACACAGTGTATCTGGCTCTCAGCACTCCTACTGAGTCTCTCAAGCATGAGCCATCAACAAAGATAATGTGGTCATTTTCTTCCAATTGGGAATCTTTAATATCAGGTCTCGGTTTGGTGCACATTTCTGTTACCTCAAAACAATCATGTTCTACCTCATCAGCATCTTCAACCTCTGTATTTTCATTTGAAAGCAAAGTTGCCAGGTTCAGCACTGTACATCTTTTTAAAGTTAGATTTGGTGACCACAATATGATCGTTTCATATTTCGTCAGTCTTGCATTTGTCATGTGCTGTGTTTTGGTACGGGTTAACAAAATCTCAACTGAGTGTTGGGCCATAACTGTTAAAGGATGTCCCATCACTATGCCTTCACACTGTGAGAGGCTTTGACCAACTGCTGCTTCTGCACGTAGACAACCTAAAAAAGGCTGCTGCAACTGGGTCCAAAGTAGCTGAAAAATATGCTACTGGTCGGTTTGCACCTCCATGGACCTGTGCCAAGACAGACAAAGAACATGCATCTCGTTCATGACAAAACAGAATGAAAGGCTTCGTGTAATCAGACATACCTAAGGCTGGAGCTCTGCACATACATTCCCTTAGCTCAATGAATGCCCTCATCTCTTTCTCGGACAAAGTTGTGGTATCTGGGCCATCCTTAACCTCCTTAACCGTCAGTCTTACCAATGGCTTGGAGATGACTGAAAAGTTTGGGATCCACTGATAACAGTAGCCCACCGTTCCCAGAAACATCCTAACGTCTCTCCGTGTCGTTGGGGACTCATCTGCAATATGGCGGTCACTCTTTCCTTGGATTTTTTCCTCGACCCTTTCTCAATTAGATGACCTAAGTATTTCACCTCTTTCTGACAATATTGCAGCTTCTTTGGGGACACCTTATGCCATTCTTTCCCAAGTAGTTCAGTAAGGCAATAGCATCCTACTTGAAATCATCTCTGGTTTTGGATGCAATCAACAAGTCATCAATGTACTGCACTAGAGTCGATTGAAAAGCCAAATCCAATGACTCCAAATCTTTCTTCAGTATCTGATTGAAGATGGAAGGTGATTCCGAAAACCCTTGGGGAATTCAACACCAACTGTAGACCTTGTCGAAAAATTTGAAACTGAAGAGAAATTGGCTGTCCTCATGAAGAGGCACCGAAAAGAATGCTTGGGACAAATCAATGACTGAGAACCATTCTGCATCACATGGAACCTGGAACATGATCACAGCTGGATTTGGCACCACTGGGCAACACTTCACCACTATGTCATATTTTCCTCAAGTCCTCCACAATTTGAACTTTCCCACAAGGCTTTCTCAGTCCCATTATAGGTGAATTACATGGGCTGCTCATCACTTCCTTCAGGACCCCTTGCTTCAAAAAGTCTGCAATTATTTGTGTTACCTGTATAAGGACATCTTGCGCCATGTGGTACTTTGGTACCTGGGGAAACACAGCTTCATACTGACCTTAACTGGTTCTACTCCTTTTATCAGTCCCACTTCCTTTCCTGTCAAATCCCACAATTTTTCCTTTACTGTCCCCTGCAAATCCGCTGGCAGATCAGTCACTGTGAACATTGGGAAGAAGCTTATCAGGGGGTATTCCTCATCCGTAGTCTCTGTCTCAGGCTCTGAGATCTGTCTGTCATCCCCTTCATCGTCACTGTTTGTCTGCACCTCAATCCCTTCATTGGAACAGGTGATAGAACACCTCATCTTGCACAGTAAGTCTCTTCCAGTAGGGATACGAGACTTGAGTCACATACCACAAATCTGTGCAATCCCTGAAAAGCACCAATCTCAACCTGAACCGGATCTGTGATTGGGTTAGTCAAAAGCTGATTGGCTACTCCTACCACCTTTATGGTACGTCCCGAAAGAGGCAGTTTCGGAGCTTCTGCACTTCTGACTGTAGAACGTGTAGCTCCTGTGTCAACCAAGAATGAAACTTTGTGACCCATCACTTTCCCTTGCACATAGAGCCCTCTCTGATCTACTTCTAGGGACACTGCAAGTCTACACTCCTCACCATCTGAACTGTCATCCGACCATTCATCGCTTATTCCATTCTCACCACGCAATGGGAACTGTTGTACTGCATTATTTTGACTCATTCCTTGACCTGTGACCTGTTGAGGAAGCATCACCTGTTGCTGTCCCATTGGTGCTAAGGGCAACTGCATTTGCTGTCTAGGTACCACAGGAATCTGCTGTTGCACTTGCTGCATCTGTACTGGTTGTACACATAGCATCTGCACTTGTTGCATGGGTTGAAGACCGTGCATCTGAACCATGTTATTCTGGAAGTTTGGATTTGGACCCCTCATTCTTGGTCCTTTAACATTTTGGAATGTATTGGCATCATTGCTTTGTTGAACAACACCCTCCTGCACCATCATCAGGCACTCCCACTTCCAGTGTCCAACGCCCCTCAAGCGTGACATGGTAACACTTTCTTTATCCCCTGTACATCATTTTGAACCACTACAGTATTCAAATCCGGACCCCGATTCACAAAGCCTCCTCGACCTTTGTCTCTTACTTGCGTCTGAAACATCCTGTTTCCTTGCGGCTGTTGCACCATCTGCTGTAAACCATTTCCTTGCATCCCTGCTTGCGCTGCCTTAATTTGCATCACCATCACCTTTTCCTTCAACTTTCTCTGCTTCAACTCAATTTCATCACTACTGTATTTCGCATACTGCAACACCTCATCAATTGGCTTGCTTGCCAACAGATCAAATGATTCTTAATCATCTGGCTAATCTCTGGTCTCAGTCCCTCAACAAACCTGAACACAAGGTGATTCATGTCCTTCGCCTCTATAACCTCTGTACCACTGTAATGTTTCAACGCCTTTAACAACCTCTCATAGTAGGCCTGTATCGACTCTTTGGCCTCTTGCGCCGTTCGATCAATCTTTTGCCAATCGATATTTTGCGGCAACACCTTCTGCTTCAAAAACTCAATCACCTTATAGTAGTACCTCATTACATCAGGAAACGGTACTCCTGTAGCTCTGTCCCTTCCTGGTTCCGCTGTCGGCCAATCAATACTTCTTTTTCATTCAATCCACAAATCAGCTGGAACAATAATCTCAAACAGGGTATTCAAAGACATTTCACAAGTTTCACAAACCTATCTGTCTGCTGATACCACTCTATCAGCTTCTCTCTCAACCTGGGAAAGTAATTTGTGAATGACAGTATGTCTCCTCTGGACCATGGTACATGTACAAGAACCCCTCCAGCTGTCTCTCTCATGGGTAGCATTTTTATTGTACTGGTATCGGGTACTGATTTTGCCTGCTGCTGCTCCGAGCAGTCTCTTTTCCTTTTATCTTTTTTCTTTGCCCATCTGCCTTCCCACTGCTCTAAGGCTCCCCAAACTTGTGCACTTTGTCGAATTTCTTTAAGGTGTGCTTTCATCCCAGTAGACCTCATGTGATCAAAATCTTTAGGCTCAAAGTCTAACCTGTAACTCCTCTTCAAATGTTTAGTATTGTCTAAATCTATACCATATTTATCTGCTAAGTTCGCCAACCTCTGGTGCACTTTGCTCCCTTCTTTAGTTATCTTTGGGCACAGATTCCTCAATTCTGTTTCAGTGTATGACTCTAGCCTGTTCACTCCCATGCTTCCTTCAACTAGCTCAGCTGCTTCCATGCCCAACCTCACAAAATTCAGGTACTCTTCTCTTTCTGACCACTCTACTGTCGCAGGAGTAGTCTGTGGTGAATTTAACTTGTCTAACCACTCATTCAGTTTTTGCGCTGTTAAACCCTGCAGTGAGATATTTCCAGCCTGCATCATCGGTGTCTGTGGTACATTCGCATTTGGGATGCCGGATCAGACGGCACCATCAAGCTCGTAGTTGTCTCTAATATCGGGACATCAGGATACAGGCTCTGAATTGGTGGTGGCTGCAACTGTGTCTGCATCTCTGGAGCAGTGGACACACTGACACTATTCTGTACCGGAGCCAGTGTTGTGACTGTATTAACCTGTACCGTGATGGTTGTCCCCTGGTTCTGTGTCGAATTTACAGGACCTGCACTAGTACTTGGTCTATTATCATCTAGGGCATATGGTGGTGGTCGATCATGTAGTAACTGATTAAGGAACTCATCACCATCTGAGTCATCTGCCTCTGCCCAGGACTTCTTTGTCTCCTTATCTTTGCTAGACCCCTTATCCGTTTTACAGGTGGCTTTCCTCCGTTGCGTTCCAGCATCTTGAGTTAATGCCGGAAACATCCGAACTCCATCTATTATCTCCCTCCTCCACATCCTGTGCTCACTATCGCACCTCGCCTCCGCTAGCGTCTTTTCTGCTTTCCTCATCCTCCTCTCAAATTTTTGTTGCAGTTGACGTATGGCCATCAGTTCCCAAATTGCTAATGCCTCAAACTGTGTTGGCCTCGGAGGCAGCTTTTTCTCATTTAACGCCTTCCACATATTCTCCAAAATCATTATATCGAACGATCTGTGTTCCGGAAATGCTAAACACCCATCTTTCTCTGTTAATTTGCACCATTGCTTTAGCCAAAGACATGGCGCGACTCCCCTCTCCTCCATTACAGCATAAGCAGGAGTATCCTCTGGCGGTGTGGGCTCCCCCACACTCGCGGTAATGTACACATCTCCCCTCAAAGCGCTCCTTAGAGCCTTGAAAAACTTAATTTTTACCTATTTTATTTTGTTTACAATCGAATCAGGAAGTGACTTTAGTTCCCAGAACTCTCTTCGCCTATCTTCTCAACCAATTGCTTCTCACGGACGGCTGCCAACCCGTGCGTGACCCCTCTCCCTAACTGACCTATCCCAGCACGGCTCCAATGATGTCACACTCACACACACTGCAGCTGACAAAGTCTTGCGGCTTGTCTTTCTTACTCTCGATTCGCACAAAACTAATGCAATATATTGCGAGCACTAGCAAAACTCAAATTTGCCCGTTTACTACAGGAAGGGTAACACAATCGCTTCAGAACTTTACAGAGATTTTGCTTTAAGCCTTGGCCGCTACTCTCTCCTTCTCAGATCCCACATTCACAAGCAAAATTTGACCCACAAATTCTACTCTCAACTTGTCAATGGTTCGTCCTAGTGCACTTTAGAACTTACCAAATCTCCATCGAAGTTTTCACTCACTCACTTTGACTCAAACTCGACTCGTCAACCACGCCCGATTGACCTAATAAACCACGCAAATTACAACATAAACCAAGTTTCTCATACACTTATCAATATACTCCGGAGTCTTAGACCACGCAGGGTCCGTACATCATCAACAACCACGTGGACAATTTTTTTTTTAGCCCAAAGTGCCACACTCACATGAAGTTTGCCGACTTCCCTACTCTCATACTGTGGAGTATGCACACTCCTACTAAAACATCACCTGGCCTAAAATTCTCACAACCCTCACAATTCACCGGCGGTAGGCATAAGCTGTGCAAGCACAAACCTTACGTCACTCACACGATCACTAGAACGCCGAGAACATACCCAACTCACTTCGGCAAGCTCCGAGATTCCGGGAAAGTCATTTGGGACTTAGGGGCACATCATCTCTCCAGTTTGCATTATCTCAAAAACAACTTTCAAACAATGGTCCCTCGTCCTAGGGCCCCAAAGGGCCTAAACCGTCCTCTGCTACCAGAACTGATAATGTGTCCCACTGTTGATAATCTTACTTACAAGGGGACTCGTTTTAGGCCAGTGAACCTTTTGACCCTGATTGGAGACTCCTCAGGATGAGATATCTATTTAACATCTCAATTGATAGATCAATAACCTAATCAATATCTACAATAACTAATCAATCAACTAATCAATAACATTTAATGAGAGTGAAACACACCATGACCTTGCAGCCATGAAAAACCACACAAATCTAGTAAGATTTAGGATATTTATTCCCTATTAGTTACAATCTACTAGCATATTCATTAGTCTCAATATCAATAAGCACATCAACAAAACTACAATATGGCAACTCGAATAAGAATTTATCAAAGCAAAGATCATGAACATTGGGACAAAGCACAACGTCAACATGAATCAACTTTAGCAGAGTATCATTAGTACATTATTGAACAAAGCAAAGGTTCAGTCATTTGTCTATTTGCCCCCGATATTAGTGAACTCCTTAACTAACCTCTAATTAGCATCAGCATGTTGGGCTTCATGCAAAACAATTTGGCAACATGAATTTAGAAAACATCTAACTATGGCCTCTATCAAAATAGCAGTTGGTACCTAGAAAGAAAAGGCAAAAGACAATTACAATTTATCATCAGATAGTTACCCATCCAAATGGGGCGGCATACAGTGTCAGTCTTCGTCCTCAGGACATCAGTCGATTCACCATCAGCCAGGATAAGCAGGTAAGTCTCAGCATGGCATAGAAAGAAGTGCATATCAGGCAAGGGGTAAGGCAAGGATGGTTTAAAGTAAAAGACAAAGGCCCTCATTACGACCCTGGCGGTTGATGGAGAAGTGGCAGTTTTACCGCCAACAGGCTGGCGGTAAAAAATGTGGAAATATGACCATGGCGGTTATCGCTATTGGTCATCCGCCACTTCTCTGATCAGACCGCCAGGGCGGAGACGACCGCTGGGCTGGAGACTTGGGTCTCCAGCCCGGTGGCCGTCACACTACCGCCGGCGGTATCATGACCTGGCTCACAGCCATGGATTTCATGGGGTTGGGAACCGCAATGAAATCCATGGTGGTGAGCACTATCAGTGCCAAGGAATTCCTTCCCTGGCACTGATAGGAGTCTCCCCCACCCCCCACCCCACCCCCGAGTCCTTCCCCGACACCCCCCACCCCCCTGCAATCCCTCAAAGGTGGCAGGACCCCCCTCCCCACCCCCACCCCAATATCACATTACTGATTCACACCCGACACGCACGTAGGCACCACCAAAACACATGCCCGCACACACACCAACAAACATGCCAACAGCCACACACAGTCATACACACACACCCGCATTCAGACATACACGCACACATCCATACAGACATACATACAGACAGTCACGCACACATTTCCAAACACACAACACCCCCGCATGCATACAAGCACTCACACACACCCCTCTACATACTCACACGCACACCCCCATGCACACACACAACACCCCCACACCCCCTCCCCTAACGGACGATCAACTTACCTGGTCTGTTGATCCTCCGGGAGGGGATGGGATCCATATGGGCTGCTCCGCCGCCAGCACCCCGTCAACAGAACACCGCCACGCCGAATCACAGAACGTGATTCGGTGGGCAGCGTTCTGTTGACGTGGAGGTGGAACAACCTCCACTTCCCCGCCGACTGAAAGTATGGCTGCTGGCGGTTCTCCATCCGGAAAAGGACGGAGGGCTGCCAGCAGTCATAATGCACCAAGCGGAAAACCGCCTGTCTTCAGCACGGCGGTCCCTCGGCAGTCTTGTAAAAAGACCGCTGAGGTTGTAATGACTCCCAAAGTCTCTCAGAAAGGCTAAGAGTGATGAAGAATGTCTCGATAATAGCAGGATAATGGCAAAGCAATAATGGCTCAATCGAGGCAGAGTAAGAATGGCTAGGAATGCATTGGTAATAGCTCCGTAATAGCTGATTTCTCTTTGTGTCACGTTGTTATATCAAAATTGTCGAACAAGTCTCTAATTCCCCATTGGGCAATATTTGGTGCATCGTTATCTCTGTCCAATAGTCCGTCGTACACCTTACTAGAATTTTCACCTAAGACAGTTCTCATGCAGTTTATTGGCTCCTGTGATTGACGTCTTCAATGGGTAGATTGTCAGGTAAGAAAAGTTACACTTGTCGCTCCAGTCAGTAGTTCCATTGTCTTTTACCAGTTTAGGCGACCTTGCACCTGTTGCGAATTACACTGTTGCATTCGGCAATAATGTCTCCTTGAGCAAGTCGGGTCCCATGAGAAAGAATTTACTACGGTTACACATACATATCTCTAGCTTCTGGAAAAGTACAGCATCGTGACCTTCAGGAAAGCAGCACATTGCATGTTAGAAAACACAGTTAATATGAGACCAGGTAGCTAGGCTCAGTCCCTGGCTAACTAAGGCCTAGTGAGTAATTTAGCAAAACCTTAATACATAACTCTTAATGCTAATACAAATCTTACATGAATACATTATTAATTTCATTATTAGTCAGTTTCATTAGTCATCATACACATTGGTGGCCACACCCCGTGGGCACATTTCAAACGTGTGCATAAGTATTACATTTATGCAGTTTCATTAGACATTACATTGCAAGCTTTTCATGTTAACATTGTTAATAAAAGTCACACTCCAACAGTATCAGACGACACAGCTCCAGCTTCCAGATTATTTTCAATCAATCAGTCTCCTCCAAATGACAAGCTCTCAGGCTGAAAAGCTTATTTTCACAATATCAACTAGGGAAGTTCAGGAAGCTCACGCCGCTATGCCAAATGGGAAGGCGGTGAGCAACAATGGCTTTCAAACTGAATTTTTTAAAGTCTTTGCCAATTATCTTTTATCTTTTTTGGCTAATTTGTTTAATTCAGTTAAAGAAGTGGGGGGTTTGCCCATTCATTAAGGAATCCAAAATAGTACGTTTTTTAAAGAAAGGAAAAAAACCCTTGTGATGTAAATTCATACCGTCCCATTAGTTTATCTAAAATGGATTATAAATTATGCATGAAGGTATGGCCTACTCATACTCCCCCCTTACACAAGCTTTAATCCATAAGGATCAGACGAGCTTTGTGGCTGGCCGTTTGATGGCTGTTGATACCGTTTTTTTAGTACAAGCATTGGACTACTTCTTAGCTAATAATACTAGAGTGACGGTTATAATGGTTAATCAGTGCTTAATTTGTACTTTTAACACTAAAAAGTAACTATGTATTAAAGTCCGGACAAACCCATCTGACAAACCAAAAATTGTGAAAGATTGAGTTAAGGCCTAAATTATGCATTGTAGGTTACATGCAGATGTATTCTGTAGGTACATGACTCAGTGAGGCACTTATTTTGAGGACCGGCACTTATTTTTCTGCCTCAAACATTTACTGTGAGCGAAAGACACATAAGGGAAAGACGAAGGAAGAAAAAAAAAAAAAAAGCGTCACAAAGGGAGAAAGCAGAAAGCTGCAAGAGTGAGCTGAAGGGGCAGTGAGTGGCTGTCAATGGATTAAAGAGGACCGAGATGGCTTCAGGATTACTCTGCCTCAGTAATCTGTGTTTGCACATCTAATTGCGGCAGCCGCAAGTGTAAGAGGAGCATTCACTTTATATTGTGTACTACATGCATGTTTATTCCCTTTGTCATGCATACCAGCATTACTACAAAGCACACATTCTTACCATTACAGTGTGCCTGAATGGAAAAAACGATGTAAATCTCACTTTATTGTGAAGTGACACCTTGAAACTTGTGAAGTGACACCTGAATGTACCATTCTGTACTGCTAATCTGGAGGCAAGGTTTCAGATCTGCTGCACCATTTAACCTCAAACTGCTCCCATAAAGACACTCTACTCAGAAAAAAAGAAATTAGTGAGAATCCATGAAGGGAGCACCTTACCGCTGGGCTACACCCCTTGTACGTTGCTGCTTACCATAACAAAGCGAAAGGAAAGGATGTGAACCTTCTGAACGTACCCTGATGTCAACAGACTGCAATGGGGCACGCTCTGAAAGATTCAAGAGATTTAGACTGGATTTTGGTCGCTGCTCAGAAGTATTTACTAGGCCCAAAATCCAGCTGCTTACCCCTTTATTCCGGCAAGGGAATGGGAAACACCCGGAGTATCAAAGGGTAAGCCAGGGGTGCTGGCTGCTCTCTCTGACTAATAGGAGATGGCAATCATGTTAGCAGAGGTGGTAGTGCTAAATGTGAGCACTTAGTTGCAAATAGGGCCGACTGGCACTAATTTTTTAGGACTGGCACTTAATTGTCCTCAACAGGATTTGGTCTAAGCAAGAGAGAGAAAAACACAAAATGTTGGTAGAAGAAAGAAGAGAAAGACAGAAAAATAGTAAGAAAGGAGAAAGCAGGGATGAAAAAGAGTCTGCAAAGGTGAGAGAAAAAGGCAGGGAGCGTCTGGTGGTGGATTAAAGAGGCATGAGGTGGAATCAAGACTAAGCAACCATAGTATTCCAGACCTCGACCTTTGGTAGTGCCTGCGAAACATGTTGGAGCAAAACTTTGAGACCTGGCACCTATTCTTTTACAAACTAAGCACAGGGGTTAAACATCAAACTTGCCTCTAATGTGCCACTCAAAGACAGAATACCAGTTCAAACGCAGGCTCCCTTACTACCTGTTTAGCTGGGTCGACTTAGGTGTCTTGAGTAGTTTGCCACTTTTTTCTCTCCTCATGCTACAGTTTCTTTTGGTTCAAAATGTTTCTTTATTTGTATGGAAATTAAAGGGTAAAAGTTCTGTGAAATCCTGTTTTACTTCCACGGAACTGTCACATCGCTGTCGGATACATCTTTCTCGTAGTAATTGAAGTACATCAATGTAGTTTTCCAAAAAAACATGCATTTGATCCGAAGAAAGGCCTGGAAACCACATCTGCAGGTGTGCAATAGATTGTAGCTTTAAACATTAACTGTTCTGGAATATTAAGAAATGCTTGTAAGGGAATACGTGTTGCAAGATGGCTGTCGGGCTCTAAAATCTGTCATCTTCCTATTTCCCCTTGGTGTACAGACTGACAGATTTCCTCTTTGAACTGTTTCCGTGAAGACTTTGATGCCAGTTATAACATAATTCTCATTTTGAGAAACTTAAAAATAGACCATGTGTCTCAGTGGCCCAACGACGGCGAGAGCTGAGTGAATCATTAGGGAAGCGATTTTCCGTCCTAGAAATAATAGTTTTTCAAGTTAAAAATGGCGATCAAAGGGTTTTAAGGATTGTGTCATGGGCCGGTACCATGGAAATTAATTGCAATAAATCAAGGGGTTTCTTCGGCTACTTTTCATCACAATTAAACATCCTTTGATACAACAAAGTCACCGTGAACCTAAAATGTAAACATTCCAAAAGGGAGCCCACAAACAAGTTATAAATGAAAATATCAATGTCAGTTAATAAGCTAGTTTCCTGTTTGTTTTCTTCCTGCCTAAAGCAGGGCCATGACCCCCTTGCTGTGTTTAACTCGCAGCTTCAAGGCATCGGACAATGACTCTTTCGACGCCCACAACTCCCATAGGAGATGGAAGTAGGGTTGCTGAGGGTGCTTAAACACCTATAACTCGGTAAGACTGTAATTCGGTTTACATTTTGTGATTTTAGTGTCCAGACTCTAAAATATGTCCCAGCACCACTGCCTCTCTCCAATAGCAAAATCTGTAGGGCCAAGGAACTGCTTCGCCACACATCATATCTAGTCTGCTTGTATGGCTGTTCCTTAGGAGAGTAAATAATGGCTAACCACTGATTGTTTGTCAGTTGTAAGGTCCCTTTTTTGTGTAGTTTTCAAAAGGTGCCTGTTAGACCTGACAGCCTTGGGGTTATCTTCCCCCCAATTTTTTGCCTGCCTTCCTCCATTTTTTTGCTCTCATGTATGCTGGTTTTAGGACTCTGCACACTTTACTTCTGCTGCCAGTGCTGAAGTGCCTGTGCTCTCTCTCCTTAACATGGCAACATTGGCTCATACCCAATTAGCATTTTTAATTTACCTATAAATCCCTAGTAAAGTGCACTAGATGTGCCCAGGGCCTGTAAATTAACTACTAGTAGTGGGCCTGCAGTAAAGATTGTGCCTCCCACATAAGAAGCCCACTAGCCATGTCTCTGGTCTGCCATTGCTAGACCTGTTGGTGCAGTTTCACTGCCACTTCGACCTGGCATTTAAAACTACTTGCCAAGCCTTAAATTCCCCCTTTCTTCCATATAAGTCACCCCTAAGGTAGGCCCTAGGGAACCTATTGGGTAGGGTGCTATGCAAGTAAAAGGCAGGACATGTACTTTTTATAAGTTTTGGATGTCCTGGTAGTGAAAAGCCACCAAAGTCGTTTTTCACTACTGTAAAGCCTGCTCCTCTTGTAGGCCAGCATTGGAGATTCCTTTAAATGCTTTTAAGTGGTAATATCCGATCTGAGATGAATAGGCTTGTCATATTTGGTATGGTCAGAATGGAAAATCGACGCATCACCTTGCAGCGTGGAAAGAATCGATGAATCACCTGGCTTCATGTAAAGAATCGATGCATCACTTCTGCCATGCCGGAAATATCAATGCATTGCCTTTTGTTTCAACGTTCCTCTTCATTTGCGGCCCTCTGTGTCGTTATTTTTGAGACACACCATGTACTTTGTGTTAAAACCAATGCATCCACAGATTTCTGTAGTTTAAGACTGTTTGAATCTCCCTAAAAGTGATAACTCTACTTGTGTATATTGGATCTTGATCGTTTTGATCTTATGTGCTTCCAATAAAGATGATCTATTTCACTAAACTGGTGTGGAGTACTTTTGTGGTGTTTTCACTGTGTTACTATATGAGTTATAGCACAAATATTTTACATATTGCCTTCTAAGTTAAGCCTGCCTGCTCTGTGCTAAGCTACCTGAGAGTCAGCACAGGATAATTTAGTTTGTGTTGTGCCTTACCCTAACTAGGATTGCAGTCCCTACTTGGACAGGGTGCATAACTTTGCCAACTAAGGGCCCAATTTCTAACAGTGTCATGTCATTATAGGGCCATCAGCCTGTCCTGCAATTTTTAGCTGGCAGGATTTAGCATTCTGGGACTTGTAATTTCATTTTTCACTTTACATGTCTCTACAAGGCCCATTATGCTGTTGAATGGAAAATGGGCCATGGGAAAAGTTTTTGTCACACTGGAGTAGTCTTGCATAATTTCCAGCATTTCACTCAGTCTTGTGAAATTAGCGAAATTGTGCCTGAGAGACCTTGCATCCTTGGTGTGGCCTCCCCTGTCTTTTTTACCTCTGCTTCCCATATTTTGACTGTGTGCTGGACTCTGTTTTTGCTGTTTGTGGTACTCTGGGCACTTTACCACTTCTGACCAGTGCTAAAGTGCAAGTGCTGCCTGTGTGAACTGCATGTGTAATTGGCTATTCCATGATTGGCACATTTGATTTACTAGTAGGTCCCTAGTAAAGTTCACTAGAGGTGCCCAGGGCCTGTAAATCAAATGCTGCTCGTGGGCCTGCAGCACTGGTTGTGCCACCCACATGAGTAGCTCTGTAAACATGGCTCAGACCTGCCACTGCATTGTTTGTGTGTGCAGTTTTAAACTGCCAATTCGACCTGGCAAGTGTACACACTTGGTAGGCCCAAACCTTCCCTATTTATACATGTAAGGCACCCCCAAGGTAGGGCCTAGGTAGCCCCAGGGTGCAGTGTATGTTAAAGATGGAACATGTACTGATGTGGTTTATATGTCCTAACATGTAACACTGTTGCATGTTACTGTGAAGCCTTCTCCTCTTGTAAGCCAGCACAGAAATACTGCCAAATTTGTTTTTCACTGTTGCAAGGCCTGTCTCTCTCATCGGTTAACATGGGGGCTGCCTTTAATTAACTTTGAGATGCATTTTCCTTTTGGGAGCAGATAGAAATGTGGAGTTTGGTGTCTCTGAACTCACAATTTAAAAAATACATCTTTTGATAACATTGTTTTTTAAATTGTCAGTTTGAAAATGCCACTTTTAGGAAGTGGGCATTTTCTTGCTTAAACCATTCTGTGACTCTGCCTGCTTGTGTATTTAAAATTAAGAAATAGTGGAGCACACCATATGTAACATAGAACACATTTGACTTATGTGAAACTATATATTTTAAATCTAGATGAAAAACATTGGTAAATCCCCTGTTTTGGGGATAATTTATCAAAAAGTAAACAAGTGTTCATTCTTCTATCTAAAAACGATACCAACGTATTGATACAAAAATAGAAGTTTTAATAAACCCATATAAAGAATAAATGTACAAAAAGGTAATACAAACATATAACACACGTATTACATATATACAAAACAATCAATAAAATATAACATAAACAAGCAGAATGTAATGTGTATGAAGTTCTCAAAAATCCCAATTGCTTAGAAACAAAAGGGCCAAATGATGTATAATTCGATCCCTTGTGGTAGAGCTTTAGCCGACACATGTTTCGTCCACAGATGGACTTTTTCAAGGCTGATAAATCACAAAAAGGAAACATCATATTAGTTACAACAATCTACACAGTGTGTAGTTTATCTTGATACCCTATATACTTTTAAAATTCATTAATATAACTAAATTTACATTTACAAAGGTCCTCAAAAGTATAACCCTAAGACAACACCACTAACCATAAAGGAAAGAACACCTGATATCCCATACCACATCCAAACTACATGGTGCATATTATATGGATCAGAGCCTAAAGAGTCTTAAAGCAAAACATGCAACTCTGATGTGTAAAGGAAAGTGAAACTTGTGGGAAGCAAAGCACGCATAACTTTCTTCAAAATTTTGAGAGCAAATCTTCCATAATGTGATAATAGGAAAAGCCCAGGAACATAAGGGTGGTTGTAACCTAAAAACCATGCACAGTGAGTACCTTGTTCGTTAGCACTATCCTTAGTTCATAAGTAGAAAACTAAAAAAAACAAGAGCATTATTGAGTCCAAGCCATAACCGTGGCTAATATTATCCATGACCATGACAAATTCTACGTACCAGTGTTTCACAGAATGTCCACTAATTCTATAATAGCAGTATCAACTCAGCCAAATAGGGCTTATCAGTCTTTTCAATCAAACCATCCAAAATGCGATATAAGCGCTGGCATGTAGTAAGCTCAGCGTCAACCTCCTGGGCAAAGCCAACAACGAGGCAGTCCCTTTTGTATATGAAAGCAAAAGCACTTGTGAACCTAATAGTATCCACGGCGACTCCCATTTTAAACTACAAAAGCGCTTTTAACTTATTCCTTTCTGAAATATCAAAACTGCATGGCCGACTAAGAACAAAACAATACATATTCACTGAATCAGAACTATTTACTTGTAGTGTCGGTACCTGTATATCGTAGCCTTAAAGATCCGAAATTGCAAACATTCGTAAAACTGTGCAGAAATGAAGGGTATGTAGCGGACTCATTTAAATAGAGCAATGCTCTTTCACTATGCGATTAGCCCATCCAATGGTGTCGCCCTTGTTTCCAATTGCGAAAGGCAGCGGCCATGTTACTAGTTTAGTAAGAGTCAAAACAGTACCCACCACCACCATCGACAACACAATATTAGTCTTAATGCAGGCAAATTCGGCGGCCATCTTGGCAGTATTAAGTAGTACATTGCCGTCAATTCCAGTGCCACCATTTAACAGCAATTGCCCTACATCTCAGTTAGATAGTTATTTACCTCATTTAGGAGAATTATAGTAAAGCGTCAAAATTCGTCTTGTCACCGAGTTATTGAATGGTTTGTGTTATCTTTTCAGAATGTTAGTAAACAAGCATATATACTAGTCAAGTCAAGATCGTTAGATGATTGTTGTATAGTTAGCCAATAGAGAAACATGCAGTTAATAAAAATGATGAGCAAATTATCTATATACCCCGTAGGTGGAAAGAACTGTGGGCAACCCTCCCAATTACTTGTACATAGCATATTTTAATATGTAAAAAACACATGTATTTACAAGAAATGGTAAATTTCATCGTCCAAATTCATTCCAAGTTCTATAGCTCTCAATCTGATTATCCATTTTGCTTCATTTCTCTTCAGTTCCAGGGTTCTATAGGCATCATATTGATAATAAATATATCGTCTGACATAAATATCGTTGACAAAAATATCTCTCCTATGGGTGCAAATTGTGTAACTGAAATGGGGCGATCACTTTGTGAACAATGTTTATTACTCAATAGTTTTGTTAGATAATATTTAGGTCATAGTATTATGATACCAAACCGTGTATGGAAATGTCCGTATCCTGGACGAGTTTTAGAGTTCACAGGCTTCACATACAGGTTTGAGCAGAGGCAGAGTAGACATCTTAATAAACTCTTGGCTGGCTTTTAGTATTCTGTCATCTGGACCATCTAATGTCTGAGTCCACAGAAATGGCTGCTATCTCCTGTGATTGGTTTCTGGGGCATGTTGCTAAATCTCCATAAAATGGACAGAGATGATCTTTCAACAGGTGTTTGATGAGAGGGTTTGAAGGTATTCTATCCAGGATCCATTGGTGATCTTTGGAGCGTAATCCCCAAATTGAATAGTAGCAAACGGGGAGGTAGGGGTTGAGGGGGCTAAGTGGTTTAGGGGTTCTGGCCCAAATAAAAATATGAAAGAAAATGGGCTCTTTAGTGCATGGTTTTCCCACAAATTGTCTTTAAAAAGCCATAAATTCTGAAAGGGCGCTCAAGAAATCAGAACTTTAATGACATGAGTATGTCCAACTGGTCCCAGGAATATTGCATACTCACAGCTCCATACTGGAATAATACCTGGTTGTCCTGCGGGGTACATGTTAGGTGAGTCCACCATATGTGACTACGTTGTGTATAAGATACAATAATGAAATCATGCAGGGTGTTGCTGCTGATCCCTCAGGTGCCATGATCGAGCTGCACAAGTTTCCAAACTGCATCAGCAAGGAGTCTTGCATGCCTGGGCTGAGGTGCCCTGGTAGTGTTGTAGATGTATATCTGTGGTGCAACAGGAATGGAGGCACAGGGGTGCAAGGAATGGGAGAGGTCACTGTTAAAGTTTTGAATGGGTCTTGTACTCAAAACTAAAAGCGGACATTGACAGTGCATGAGAGGTTCCAGTGTCGGAGTGCTTTTTGGCTCAGTAGTGGAACAGTAATTCAGAGTGCTTCAGGCTACTACTGAGGGCTGCTGGCAGAGTTGGTGCATGGCTATCAAAAAAGGAAAATTAAAGTAACTGTGCAGTTAATCATCCCCATTCAGGAGTCTAGATTTAGATTTAAATCCACCTTGACAAAAATGGTCTCAGAGATGTCGCTCGACCCCGATTGCATATTAAAAGGCTTATTGGTTTGCTGCAAACATGCACAGCTTCTTTTGATCATCATGGGACCTCTGCTTGCCTGATACTCTGTACAAAAATCTTCTGAACAGCACAAACATCCCTACGTGAAGGAAGATTATTGTATTCCAATTCCTTGACCAGACCATAAGATGTTCCTTACTGGCTGTGAGCTCTTACTCAAACATACTCACAAGCACATTCACTCATACTGCAAGGAAACTACAAGAACTTTCAGATACTTGGCAAGGACTTTGAGAAGCTGAGAAAATTGAGGAAGATGCAGGGAAGGAGCGAAGGAACGCGCCTCCCCTTCATGAAGAGGAGTCTCCCTCTCTACCTAAGATGCATAACTGGGTAATGTTGTTTCTCTGAAATCTGAGAGGTCCTTATTTTGCAACTAAACTTTTTAGCCTGGGGATTTTGCAAAATCCTAAGGGGAATTAAACGGTTGTATGATGGAATCACGCATGCGACAACCATGCATGCCGGAACAAGGCGGTCGGAACGACGACTGCGTTGTTTCCACGCATGCGACAACCATGCATGCCTTTACAATGGTTTTTCATTGTAAAGGCATGCCTAGTAAAGGCATGTGTGGAAATGGCATATGTGGTTGTCGCATGCCACCCCCCACCCTAAAAGCAGAAGTACCCTGACACCTCACCCTTAAAAACTACCCCGATACCCCTACCACACTGAGCCCTAAAACCGACATCCACCCCCAAAAATAAACCAACCCAACCCCTAAAAACAAACTTACCCCGACCCCCCACCCTACCCCTAAAAACAGAAGTACCCCGACCACCCACATTTAAAAACTACCCTGGTACCCCTCATCCACCCTGAGCCCTAAAACCGACCCCACCCCCAAAAATAAAAATACCCAACCCCTAAAAACAAAATTACCCCGAACCCCCACCACCACCCCTAAAAACAGAAGTATCCCAGCCACCCACCTTTAAAAACTTCACTGATACCCCCACCCACCCTGAGCCCTAAAACCGATCCCCAATCACCAAAATGAAAACTACCCAACCCCTAAAAAAAAAATTACCCGACCCCCTCAAACTGCCCCTAAAAACCCGACCCCCGCGCCTGCCTGAATGCAAAATTCCCCTAACCCCCCACACCTGCTCCTAAAAACCCAATCCCCCACCTGCCCTAAATACAAAATGACCCTGACCCCCACCCCTAAAAACCCGCCCTAAATACAAAACTGCCCCAACACCCCCTCCCCTAATAACCCGTCCCCCACCCGCCCTAAATACAAAGTTACTCCAACCCCCATCCGCCCCTAAAAACCTGACCCCCCACCTGCCCTGAATACAAAATTACCCCAACTCCCACCCTGCCCCTAAAAACCTGACCCCCACCTGCCCTGAATACAAAATTACCCCACCCGCCCCTAAAAACCCACCCGTTCTAAATACAAAATTACCCCGACCCCCTGCCCCTAAAAACCAACCCCAGCCCTGAATAAAAAATTATGCCGACCCCCTACCCTTAATAACCTACCCCCACCTGCCCAAAATACAAAATTACCCCACCCCCCACCCAGTCCCTAAAAACCAGACCCCCCCACCCGTACTAAAAACATAATTACCACAACCCCCAATACAAAATTACCCAGATCCCCCACCCCGCCCCTAAAAGCCTGACCCCACCACCCACCCCTAAATACCAAATTACCGCAACCCTCCACCCCTGCCCCTAAAAACAAAATAACCCCAACCCCTCACCCCACCCTAAAAACCATAGTACCAACCCCCCACCCTGCCCCTTAAAAAAATAAAATAACGTAACCACCCCAACCCCTTCACCCCCGCTCCACCCCTAAAAACTACCCCCAACCCTTCCCCAGCCCCACTTACCTGACTGCGTCCTCTCCCAATGGATCTTCCATTCTCTTTGCCTTAACCACGCATGTGCGTTGTTCAGTATATGCATGGTTAAGGCAGAGAAAAAGGCCTGCGTTGTCCAGGCAAGCGTCGTTCTGCTTGCATAAACAACGCAGGCGTGGTTCCGGATGCGTTGTTCTGGATCTTTCCGAATTATACAGCTAAATCAGTGCTTAATTTGTAAATAAACACGTGTCTTTGTCCCACACTGGAAACCACTGGCTCAAATTAAGCATTGAGCTAAATCTGTCCAATCATGGAGAATTCTCCTGCAAGATGTACGAGAGAGAGCATTTCCTTTCTCGGTAGTTACAAACCAGAGCTCTATAGCAAAAGGTAATGTGAGCATTCCCCTTTAGTGGACTGTCTGTGTGTGTGTTAGGGGGGATTTTCAGCTACCAGAAGTGGCTTCAATTCAAAATATTGGGAATGTGGAGAAAAGGGCATTGCAGGTTAAGATGAACCCAATGTTCCTTTCACATTTATGTACTTCTTATTTGTCCTTTCTATGCCAGATTTTAACATTTTGAAGAAGGAACATTTTGAAAAATTGTGAAAAGCATTTCAACATTTAACAGTGTCATGCTGGAGAAAGGTGGTTTTAAATCCTGTTAAGTGCCGCCCAATTCCGATGTCTTGAAAAATGCTTTAAAATTAATACTGACTTTCTATTGCTCGCCTATGCACACTAAACTCACTTTCCTTACACTCACTCACCCAACTATATGCCCATACACAAACACAACCACCTCTTTAAATTCGTAAAGGCTCAGAGCTATTGCCTTTGCCATTGTGCGTTTATTGTTCCTCCTCCATCTCCCATTCTTCGATGTGTTTGTGTCTCCTTTTGTTTCTTTTTTTGTCTCCTATCGCCACATTCTGAATCTCTCACTCGACCATTCTCTGTCTTTTGTTTTCTCCCTTTACCTATCTCTTTTTAATAACCTATCCCTGCTTAATTTGGTTTCACTGTGTCTTTATGGCTCAGTCTCCCTGAAGCTCATTTTAGAGCATCCTATGAACGTTTCTCCTTATCTCCTCTGTTTCTTTTTGCACCGTGACTCTTTGTCACTTCTTTGGCTTTTCGTTCTGTTACCTTTCTTTTGCCCTCTGTCCCTCCCTTACAGAAAAATGTAGGCTAGCACATTCTCTCCCTCTGTTGAGTGCAGGATTCGAGACATCATCACGGGTACCGAAGCATCTGAAAAGCAGCCACCAGTGTCCACAGCATGTTAGCCATCCAGGGAATTGCTGGCGTCAAGTTGCCATGAGCCGGACATGAGACTCTGTCACTCTAGGCTAGGTCATTGCTACCCCACTTCCCTCGCTCACACACAGGACCGCTTTGTCAGATCACCGGCTGGCACTCAGAATAAGGTTTCACTCCATCAAAATAGAGCAGTGAGGAGCCATATGTGGAGGCAGCAGACACTGGTGTAGTGCAGAAATATGAGATGTATCTCATGAAAAACATTGTGTGACATCAGGTCACACCTTGGTACAGACTTCAGGTCACAGATGTAACCCTCCTCTATATAGTCCTTCAGGAGTCAACAAACAAAACTCCTTTGACCCATCTTTTACTAGTCTATTACAGGTCAGGGTTGGGTAAGATGAAGTCAAAGAAAGACTGTAATTAAATAGGGTTGCCTTAAGAGCGTAGGCAGTGCATGCGAGGAGTGACTTCATTTTTTAAAAACTTTTTAGATTAATTCTATATTTAGCTTGTGGGGTTTATAGAAGGATTGGGTAAGCAATGGTCTTTCATTATCATTATAACTATATTGATTCAAATTACATTTCCACAATATTTGTTGGAACCAGATTTAGGGGGTCATTCCGACCCCGGCGGGCGGTGGAAGCCGCCCGCCTGGCGGGAACCGCCAGAAGACCGTACCGCGGTCAAATGACCGCCGCGGTCATTCTGACTTTCCCGCTGGGCCGGCGGGCGACCGCCAGAAGGCCGCCCGCCGGCCCAGCGGGAAAGCCCCTTCAACAATGAAGCTGGCTCCGAATGGAGCCGGCAGAGTTGAAGGGGTGCGACGGGTGCAGTGGCACCCGTCGCAATTTTCAGTGTCTGCAAAGCAGACACTGAAAATCTTTATTGGGCCCTGTTAGGGGGCCCCACGACACCCGTTCCCGCCATCCTGTTCCTGGCTGGCGGGAAGGGGGTCGGAATCCCCATGGCGGCGCTGGAGGATTCCTATGGCCAGGGGAAATCGGCGGGAAACCGCTGGTTTCCCTTTTCTGACCGCGGCTTTACCGCCACGGTCAGAATTGGCCAGGAAGCACCGCTAGCCTGTTGGCGGTGCTTCCGCGGTCGTTGGCCCTGGCGGTCGATGACCGCCAGGGTCAGAATGACCCCCTTAGTATGTTAAATCTGCCCTTTCCTTCCACTCAGATATATGTTCCTTCCTCAAAATTTAGAATAGTAAATCAGATCCACCCACTTCTGTACATCTCCCCAAATATATGCACTTTCCACAGTGTTAGTTGGACTGAAATTAGAATAGTAAATCTGAACACACCGCAGTATAATATGTGCACTTTCCACAATGTCAGATGGACAGAGTTATGTGCACTTTCCTGTGTTGGTTGGACTGGATTTAGAATAGTAAATCTAACCCCCTAAATATATGCGCTTTCCTAAATGTTTGTTGGACTGGTTTTAGAAAAGTAAATCCCCTACTCACGAAATATATACGCTTTCCTCAGTGTATAATGGCCTGGAGATAGACTAGTATATTTGGTTACCCTAAATATGCTCACTTTCCCCAATGTTAGTTGGAGTATTTCACAGCTTGGGAATTGTTAACGCTGAATATTACTAATAAATATTCATGTATTCCGAATTATGAATTTAGAAAAAGAATTAATATAAAAAATTATACATGACTTGGAGTAATCAGGAAGTGTCCTTATTAATTGCTAATTAATGTGATATGGTGTGCTCATGTTTAGAAAAATGTAGTAGTATGTTATAATAATGATTACTTAGTTTGTATTTGCTTTATTAATTGTAGGCCTTAGGTTAGCGAGATCTTGGGCCTACTTGCACAGTCTCATGCTAAGTTGCACTGTTTAGATAATTCACATGAAATGGCTGTTTAGAGAAAATAATATCTGTATTATTCCACTGCATTGACCAAACTTGAGTAAATGTTTTCTTTCGCATGAGAACTGCTTGCTAGAAAATGCTGTATTAGCTATCGATACATTGTAGAGTTTAGTGTGTTGAGGCGATGTTCCCAGGAGCGAACAATGGATGCACTGACTGAAGGACAGAGAGATACAAAATTGTTACCTGACGAGCCCGACGATGGGAACAGGAGAAGAGGAGCCAATCATTGACATGTGAAAGACAGTTTAGTTATATCTTAGATTTCACGTTCTACTTTCATTGGACTAAATGTAAACCTGTGATTCTTTGACCAATAGCAACATGGAAAGAGTTCTGGATGATTTTAACTTAGCCTTACTGCAGGGAGAAGGAAGACACACTTTCCATATCCTTCTTCACCGATGAGGTGCACTCGCCTTGATTTCTTTACTTAGAGAATTCTATGTTAAATTTTATTGCTTAGAATTTTTATGTTGAATGCTGATCCTTAGAATATGCTTTTCTAATGGTTCAGATAGTTTACAGTCCCCTGTTCTGAACCATTCCCTTTCATGGTCTGATGCTGACCGAACAGATGTCCAATTGATGAAGACTATCGCAGTTTGCTGATCCATACCAAGCAGAGGTGTACAGTATGTTATTGTTCTTGATGTAGTTTGTCTTTTGTCCCTGGGTACCAACCGCTAATTTTGATAGAGCCATAGCTAGATGTTTTTGCAAATTTGTGTTGACTAAATTGTTTTGCATGAACCCAAACATGCTATTCTAATCAGAATGCTAGTTAGGTGACTCACAGAAAATGTTTGCTAAGTATTAACAACAGTTGATGTAATTTCTTTGCTGAATCTAAATGTACGCTATTTCGATATCACAGTTATTCTTACTACTGAGTTGTACTGTAATCCTAGAATGCGTGACCATACATGCTTTGATTAAATTGAGATGCTTTAGATGATTTGGTCGACCACTGTTGTTTCTTTATGTTTATCATTTGATAATTAGATTACGTTACATGCTATTAGCATTGTTAATATAGAGAAATAAACATTATAACTTTTACACAAAGGTGTAGTTATTCACGGCCAAAGTGGTCCTGTTGCGTGGAAATTACTGACTCCCAAGATTATTAATTCTATTGATTGATATTGTTATTGATTGGTATTGAAATTGAGTCCTATGGTGGGATTAACTAAATGCAGTCAAAAGGTCCATCGAACCTCTAAAGCATCCCCTTATAAATTAAAGACAAGAAACCAAATAAGGTCAGACGCGCTAACAGAGACGTTTGATGGAAGGAATGACCTCCAAGATGCCTTTTCCTAATTCAAAGAATATTCAGTAAATGTAGGCTCTCTTATTGAAGAAAGCAAGTTGGAATGCAAGGCTGGAGAATAATGAAAAGTTATGATTTTTGCCTGCCACAGAAACTTTATGGGACATTGAAAGAGGAAATTCATTTTTCTACTGCTAACCAGTTAAGTTCCTGTCTGGCCTCAACATATGATCACATTTGGAGAGGATCATGACCGCACTAACGGTAAAACTCTGACCTTGTGGAAAAATAGATAAGAGACATTTCTTTGGACATGATTACATGTGTAAGTGGCCTATGTAGCTCTTCACAATTTCAGTCATTGTTTTTACAAGTCACATTTGCTAATTTCAATAGAACACCAATTGGGTTGAAAAATGTGTCTTTTCTCTACATCTATAATGATGTTCAAGCGCTACAGTATGTACTTATATTCGCTAGAAAGTTAACTCATTGTCAGCGTTCCCATAATTCCTTGTGCCATTTCGATGTAGTATTGCGTTTTTGACTTCAGTTCTATTGCAGGAAGTATTTTGTGGCATGTTTCTTAAATAATAAGGTGTAGATGTGATTTACAATTGGTTCAATTCTTTACTACCAAGGTGCCCGATTGAGCAGAAACATCCCCATGTAGCTGTGAGCTCCTGAAGGCCTAACCATCATTTATGAGACCTAGAACAACAAAAAAACAGCAAAACCTAATATTCTTCAGCTGATGTTAAATTAGGATCAGTTCCTTTTAGGCCATGAAGAACATTTCCCACTTAAAAAGACTGCATTACTACGTGCACACCCCCTTCACTAGCCAAGACCAGAGAATTTGCTACTGTTCAAGACTATTCTAGCTTCAAATGGAAACAGATCAATAAAGCATACATAATAATACTATTTACCTCCAATCCTGGCCTTCCTGCTATACATAGAAATTCACAACTACCTCTTCACCTATGACATCTGGAGGGCAGGTTCTAATCTAAATCGTCTCAACACCAGTTGTAGCTACTCTCACAGTTGTATGTAACTCAATTTATTGAGTAGAATCTCCTAGCACTCACCATCACAACTCAAGTTCAGTGCTATGGCCATGCAGCATTGAATGTGGACCATAATTAGTGCTGAAGGCTAGAGCATGGCTTGGTCACATCCTACTGCAACTGTGACAGATGATGCGGTGAAGAACAGCTGCATTCTACTGCTTCTGTGACTTTGGTCTGCTTCGGGATCACTTTCCTGCCTACGTTTGCTAACCACTACACCAGAGGTCTGTGTTCTTAGTATCTGTATTCTGGTCAGTCTGTTCACTGGTGTGCAAACTAACCTGCTCGATTGCACATCATTTCATTTTTTTCTGTTTTCTTTTAAAGTGCTTCAATAGCAGATTTCTTCATTAACTGTGTGCCTTGCATCATCAGCGGAATCACTGAAATGTAGTTAAATTACTCCTTTCATAAAAAACGTTATCTCGACCTGGAGATCTTGTTCAGCTTCTGCATATATCCAATCTGCTATGGCTAGGTAAGACAATAGAAAAACGCATCTCCAGAGAGAAAACCAACTACAGCAGTGCAGAAAACTTCCTAAACCCTCATCAATCTGGTTTCTTTGAAGAGTATGGCATTGAAATTACCACACTAAAAATACGAGTTTATTAGAGGTTGATAGGGATGACTCACAACTCCCAGATCTCTTATAACTCACAGTAGCATTTGATTCAATTCATAACAAGACGTTACGAGATGAGAGGCTCAGTTCACCAATTGGCTCACATTGTTCCTATTCAAACGATTCCAAATAGTGAAGACTGAAGGAAATACCTCTAAGCTCTCCACATCTCATGTGAAGTACCTCAAGGTTCTATTTTAGTCCCTTCACTTTTCACAATCCATCAATATTCAGATGACACTCAAATCTACCTTAAATCCTAATATCTACTTGATATCTTAACACTTCGATCTGTCTCTGTGAGCATCCAGTCCTGGATGACTGAGAAATTCCTCACGGTCCTTCCCCAAAAGCCTGAACTCATACCGTTCTCCTCAAAACATAAAAAGACATTTATTCAGATCATCTGAAACAATTGAATATTGTTGAATTCTCACCATCATTCTCACCACAGTCTAGTCTCTCAGGTTCACTTTTTGCCCCGCTCTCTCAATGACTACTCACATAAATAAAATAACCAAAGTAATAAATGTTCGCACGTAGGCTTTGGAGAAATCAAACTGTTTCTTTTTCTTGATCTCCTAAAATCAGCACCTCATGCCTTAATCTTGTCTCGACTGGAAAATAGAAATGTTGTCCTTGCAGACTTACTGCAATCAGCCTTTTTGCCAAGCAAAATTGTTCTGGGCTCCACAGACAGAATAATCTTGTTCTCTAACAAGTTTGACCACATCACTTCGATCCTTATCAATTTATAGGGCCAGATGCCCGAAAATGCAATTTTACATTTCCGTAAATAGTTAATTCATATAAATCACTATTTAAGAAATGCAAAAGGCAATGTTCTAAGATAACGATTTCCTAATAGTGATTCCTGCAAAGTTGGAATTGCTATTAGGAAATGTTATTAAGAAATCCCATTGCATTTGAGTTAATGGGCCGGTTGTGCATTTCCTGAATAGCGATTTCTTTTTAGAAAGCCGCTATTTAGGAACTGCAAAGCCAAGGATGCAATGGGCAAAAGGCGTCCCTTGGTGCACCCCAAAATTAGGTGTGCACCTGTAGAGCACACATATGCCTAAGGGGCATGTGTGTGCTCTATTGCAATTTAAAAAATAACACTTTGGGGTGCTTTTTGAAATTGCACCTGGTTACCATTGACTTCAAGTCGATGGAAATTGCATCTCATAAGTGCCCATGTCACATTTAGGACATTCACAGTACATCAGAATAGGAATCACAAATAGGAAATCCCTATTTGCAATTTCTACAGGGTATTAACAGGTTGCACAAGAGTTCCGCGATGGAAAATCAGTCTTCTGCTGGAAAGCCAAAGCTCCAAAACCACTCACGCCCAGCATTCTATCCTTCACAGGTGCTGCAACTCAAATATGCAACTTTCTGCAGTCGACCTCAGGACTAAACCCACCCTTGTGTCATTACATCAGCATCTAAAGAATCGGCACTTGAGACTTTATCTAAACGAAATACTGTTTTCTTTCACCTTCTGCGATTGTCTACGCTTCTTGCATTCTTCCACCTGAGATCCTCTGTCTATTCTCCACAACCTTGTCTTTCTCTCTGAGACTGTAGTTTAATGGAATGCTTGCCTTCACTTCACTCTGGCTGTGAATGCTGCTCCTCCACTTACAACTCTTAGATGCTTACCTCCACGCCTCCCTGCGGCGGACATGCTATGATTTCCATGTCTTTTGTTTCTGCTCTACTCCCTGCCAAACCTTCCTTGAATCCATTAATAAGCATGATGTGCATCTCGCCCCTTCAGTTGGCAGAAATTAACACTTTTCTCAGTTCTGCCCTCCTTTCCTTAGTTCCCTCCCACCCCTGGACTCATTCTAGCCCATCTTAATCCTTCCTCTCGTTATCCATCCTTGTGGTATTTTCTCAGAATGTATCCATTCTTATCCTACTGCTTGAAATTAGCTTGTTTCATAGTTCTGTCCCACAGTCTTCTGCTGATCTTTACTCCACATATACCCACCGCCTATGTTCGATGCACACACTTGCAGCTATACTTATTGCTAGGACTCTGCTCATTTCTTTTAATTCTTCTATCTATGTAAGAAGCTATTGTCACTGCTCTTGTTTATTATGAAGCCCCCTCATACTTCACAATGCAGGAGCTCTATAAAACAGTTAGATAAATAACGTAATACATTATAACAAGATGCCATGTTTTAAAGGCCACTTGCCTTTTTTTCTATTGATTTGATGCTGTCCCAACGTGGTGTAAGATTCAAAACAAATTGCCAAAAGCTCGGTGTAGCATTTTATAACACTGCTGACATCTTGAGGAAGTGAGCAGGGAGGGATATCTGGAACAGCTGTCAATCCCCCAAAAACTATATGGTCATTGATTTATCCAGGTGGCGGTAATGCTCAGTAAATTACACTCTTGATGCCGAGGTATGCAATGATCTTAAACTCACAAGTTCATATTCCAGCAAGGTCAACCTACCTTCCTTCTGAGGTCTGCAAATTGAGTACCATTAATCTTGGTAATAGTGACCCATTTAATAAAAGAACATGGGCTCTCCTTACAAGTTGTGTGGAGTGGACTTATTTACCTCATGGTTTCATGTGGTAAAACTGGACTCGTGAATACAAGTTTTACTGGGTTTAAATTTATGGTCAGTAATGCAATGTGCATTATTCCACCCTTTAATATAGGGAAAGTTGCCACACCAAATATTACCAGGTAATGTACCCCATCCAGTATTACTGTGTGCACATTTCAGTTTCATTAAAAGCAGCCCTTATAATTTGCTTCTTAAGAGGTCTGTGAAGTGGTACTACCACAGAAAAGTTCCTGCTGCCTATAGCAGGTGCAATGTGAAGACACTAAACAGAACACAATAAAAATAAATACAACAACGCACTTACACCTCAAGAAATACTACTAAGCATGCTGACACAAGTCAAAATTGGGACCTGCATGAACCTGCGTACGACATTGTCCTAAACTGACAAACAAGGGACAGCCTAAACCACAATTGATAACAACTAACCAATCAGGACCATAAAAGGCTGACCAAACTTTACCCTAGGCACACTTCTAAGGACTCCATGAAGAAAGCACACAAAAACTACTACTTCATGCTGCATGAAATCCAATTGCAGATGCAGATGGAGGTTGCAACCTAGCACCAAAAGGATTTGGCACACCCTGAACTGTGGACATGGGCCAGATTCATTAGGAGAAACACAGATTACCTCACTATCTCAAGAGCCTTTGGGCCATATGTAGGAAAGCTTTTTCCCATAGACACAAAATGGGTAAAATCCTTTGGTACATCTGGCCCTTTATCCGCACAACATATTACCTGGATATGGATAGCATTCATCATCTACTTGCTGCCATCTGTTACACACCCAACTCCAATATAGGTAGAGATCGCCACCACGACCCAAACGGGGTCTTTTTAAAGGCTGCTGAGCAGTCTGTACACCATTCATAATGTCACATCTAAAAAGAGACGATAATGTAGGGGTAAAACAGTGATAAGGACCAAATACAGTTTGTTTCACAACAATGTCAATTGTGTATTTCACATCTTGTGTCCTGCATAATGAGCCCACATACCATCAGACTGGGCTGCTGATGTGAAAACTCCCATTTTGATTAAGAAGACGAAGAGAGAGGCGAAGTTACCTATGGTAATCTGCAGTCTGCGCCCTGTCCTTCCTAAATAACATCTAGACATGAATAAAGAAAACAGATGGGAAAACAGGTGTGGGATTCTGTTGTTATATCTATAAAGGCATACAGAGAACAACGTCATGTATCTAGTCTTTCTCAAGGGGTCACGCACACACCTGCTAAGGGAGATTTTAGTGTTCTCCTCTCTATGGCTGGCACACTTCCATGATGTGTCTGAAAGTTTTCTGGTACCTATGGTCACACTGACCATGTGATGTGGAGCCTTCAGACCATAAGTATAGTGCTGTACCTACACTGGGAGTACCACACTTAAGGATATGTGTGGTAACACACTATGCATGATGCATTACTGTGATGGCACCTGTTTTACCTTTTCCCCATTTTATGTGTTCTTTTTTTGGGAACAGCAAGTGGGAGACATGTTCATTGCTAATTTGTGATTAAAGAACCATTGAAGGAAAGTCTAGGTCAGAATATTCTCTGTTATTTGGTTGTTGACCTTCTCAATGCCTACTTGAAATGTATACTGCTTCTGAAGCAACAGTGAGTCTCACATACTACTAAAGTGGGTGTGCACATCATATGACATGTGCATGGCAAATAGCCACAACAAAGACTTGATACAATTAGCTTTCTCTTGTTATGTGCCTACTTTTCTACATCATTGGAAATTATGCTCATTCTGAACTAGCATCGTGGAGGGGTGAATGGTGGTCGGTGCTTAACAGAGTTAATGTCACCTTGTGCTTCTATGCTGCCTCTCTTTTTCTCCAGGCTGTGGCGGTTGATAATTCTTCTGACCATCTCTTACAGCTGTAGGTCAAGAGTATGCCAACCACTTGAGGCAAGGGACTTACGGCACAACTCTCTTCTTCTAATCAGTAAGATATTTCTTACAGTCCTCTGCGTCACATTGACCTTATCTGTCTTACACAGTTTGACCTGTACTTTCACACTTGGTGTATTCTCAAGCTGTCCCATGAAGCATGGCTCCTCTTCACCACTTCTTTTTAAAAAAATCTCATGCTCATATTCAGAAAATTTTATTTTTCTAGGTCTTAAAGAGTCCACACTGTTGTTAAAAGTTGGCTTGCTTGAAAGGATGCCTATTGTAGATGGAGATGGCACTTGCTGCAAATGGGTGTGCCATTTAGTATACCCAAATTATTTGCTATTTGATCACCTGGTTTTGGACCATTATTGGAGATGAATGTCCTTACCTGAGTCTCACTCTCAGTAATCTCATGGTAAATTGGGCTGCATGTGTTTACTACCAGTTTCTTCCTCTTAAGCTAAAGCCACTGCAATGCAGTTAGGGTAAGCGTCACTGGACTGGTTACACATGAACATGTGTGCACATGCATGTGCTCATAAGTGCAGGCTGTACCAAAGAGACTACGGTCATAGTCTGCCTGGTAGCTGCATACAAGTAACCTGCCTGTGGCAGTTCTAAACTGCAAATTTGACCTGTCCAAATACCCAAAGCCTTCTTTTATGTAATAATATTACCCATAAGTAGGTCCTATTGCTGGTAAAGGCAGGGTGCAGTTATTTAAAAGTAGGTGTTGGAAACGGGTCCTCTGGTTGGCAGTCAGTTTGCACTGTGTCCAACCAGGGACCATCACTCTAGTCAGGGTGAGTGATATACATGGCTCAGATAACCCCTGCTCACCCCCTTGGTAGCTTGGCACAAGCAGTCAGGATTATCTCAGAGGCAATGCGTAAAGTATTGGAAGCAACACACACAGTAACAATGAGAATACACCACAAGAGCAACTCAACACCAGTTTAGATAAATAGCCAATATGTATCCGAGTAAAACAAGACCAAAACTACAAACATCCAACATACACAAGCAAAGTTATGAATTTTCAAAGATTAAACTTCAAATTGCGCTTAGAAACACAAACGCTTCAATTTGGTGTTACACAGCGTCGTGATGGAGTCGTTCCCAACAATCCAACGTCAACGGCATTGGTCATGGAGTCACATGGACCCCCAGGTACAGTACCTTTTGAAAGTGAGGAAACAAGCCGGTGCATGGAGTCGGGGAAGCGAGATGTCGCTGGATCCAGTGCGGTGTCAGTTCCAGTGCTGTGGAGCACTGGCCAGGCGGCGTTGGTGCGAAATGTTGGGTCCTTGCTCCAGAGTAGTGGCGGTGAGGCAGCGTTGGTGTGAATCGTTGGTTCCTCACGCTCTGGCGGGATCGCTGTCCGGCAGGTCAATTCTCGGGAGACAACCTCAAAGGGACGAGGTCACGCCATGGGGCTGCAGGCACCGTGGCGGAGTCGGGTGTCACAGACATTGGTGACACAGCAAAGCAAAATACAAACGCTGTGGGATAGCGTAACTGGATGGACGGAATGCGGAACCAATCAAACATTCACCCCCAGTCACAGATCTGGGTTTAATCCATCCATTATTTTGCTCACCATGCCACCCCAGTTTGAACCCAGCCATATGCAAATCAGTCTTGACCCTGTTCCACATGGGAACAGTCCAGCCCGAACTGCCAGGCCAGGTTCTCCCTGGACCGGAAACAAGCATCCTGGGACCGGTTTCGGGGTTTCACCCCTCTTCAGCCAGGCTAGCTTGAATCCAGTGGCACAGTGAGCCCGGGACCCACGTCTGGGCATACCCGGCGCACTTAGGGCGGCAAAAGCAAAGCAAAATACAAACGCTGTGGGATAGCGTAACTGGATGGACGGAATGCGGAACCAATCAAACATTCACCCCCAGTCACAGATCTGGGTTTAATCCATCCATTATTTTGCTCACCATGCCACCCCAGTTTGAACCCAGCCATATGCAAATCAGTCTTGACCCTGTTCCACATGGGAACAGTCCAGCCCGAACTGCCAGGCCAGGTTCTCCCTGGACCGGAAACAAGCATCCTGGGACCGGTTTCGGGGTTTCACCCCTCTTCAGCCAGGCTAGCTTGAATCCAGTGGCACACAGCATTCAGGACTCAAAAACTCACAGGATGTTAGCAGGGCTGCCGCAGCGTCAGGCCTGCAATGTCAGTCAGTATCATTGCACTCCTCCGGGGACCACAGCTTTGGTTGCAGGCGGTGGTGCAGGGCTAGGCAGCGGTGTCAGTCCGGGTGTCGTCTGGCATCGGTGTACTTGGTTTTTCTTGGTTTTCAACCAGCTTTCACTCCCAAGGGCCCATAATCTGGAATAGGCACTGCCTGGTGAGTTAGGGTCCACAACAAGTGAACCCAGAGGCTGGTAGGCAAAGTCTTTGCTGTCCCGGAGACTTCTTAACAGGAAGCAAGCTCAGTACATGCCCTTTGAGAAACTTCACAAGCAAGATACAGAGCAAAGTCCAGGTTTTGTCCTCTCGAAGTCAAAAGCAGCAACTGCAGGCCAACGCAGCAGCAAAGCACACACAGCAAATGGGCAGTACTCCTCCTCCAGCTCTTCAGCTTTTCTGCTTGACAGTGGTTTCTCTTGATCCAGAAGTGTTCTAAAAGTCTTGGCCACTACCTATACTGATTTCTGCCCATTTCTGCCTTTGAAGTATAGCAAACTTCAAAGGTAAGTCTCTGTTTTTGACAAGATCCTGCCTTGCCTAAACCTGGCCTCAGACACACACCAGGGAGTCAGACACAGCATTATGTGAGGACAGGCACAGCCCTTTCAGGTGCAGGTGTCAGCTCCTCCCTCCCCACTCTAGCCCAGGGGACTCATCAGGATATGCAGAACACTCCCCAGCTCCCTTTGAGTCACTGTCTAGAGGGAATTCACAAACAGCCCAACTGTCAGCCTGACCCAGACGTGGATTTCACAGGCAGGCAGAGGCACAGAATGATTAAGCAAAAAAAGTCCTACTTTCTAAAAATGGCATTTTCAAACTGACAATCTAAAAACCAACTTTACCAAAAGATGTATTTTTACATTGCGAGTTCAGAGACCCCAAACTCAACATCTCTTTCTGCTCCCAATGGGAAACTGCACCTAAAGGAAATCAAAAGGCAGTCCCCATGTTAACCTATGGGAGAGATAGGCCTTACAATAGTGAAAAGCAAATTTGGCTGTATTTCACTATCAGGACATCTAAAACACACCAGTGCATGGCCTACCTTTTAAATAAACTGCACCCTGCCCATCGGGCTACCTAGGGCCTACCTTGGGGGTGCTTTACATGTATAAAAAAGGGGACGCTTTGGCCTGGCAAGTGGGCACACTTGCCAGGTCGAATTGGCAGTTTAAAACTGCACCCACAGAAACTGCAGTGGCAGGTCTGAGCCATGTTTACAAGGCTACTCATGTGGGTGGCACAATCAGTGCTGCAGGCCCACTAGTAGCATTTGATTCACAGGCCCTGGGCACCTCTAGTGTACTTCACTAGGGACTTACAAGCAAATAAAATGTGCCAATCATGGAAAGCCAATCATCAATACAATTTACACAGAGAGCACTTGCACCTTTGCACTGGTCGGCAGTGGTAAAGTGCCCAGAGTGACAAAACCAGCATAAACAAAGTCCAGCACATAGTGAAAAATACAGGAAGCAGAGGCAAAAAAGACAGGGGAAACTATGCCAAGGATTCCAGGTCTAACAGTTGGGCATGTAGCAATTAATATTGAACATGTCTTTACATTGAAATATACCCGAAAACGATATTCACTGAAGCAAGGCTAGCTGCTTCCGTAGGGAATCATTGAGCTACAATCTGACATTTATTAAATACTAAGGCCCATATTTACACTTTTTGACGCAAAACTGCGTGATGCAGTTTTGCGTCAAAAATGTTACCACCGGCTAACCCCATTTCTTTGCGCCTCTCAGGCGTCAAATTTATACTTTGGCGCATGGTGGCACAAACCACTGGTGGGAGTAATTTTTTTCACTCAAACCAATGTGTCACGTTGTAAGGAAAAATGGCGTTAACGCGGCAAAAATGACTGTGAGCCGGTTTACGACGTCACAAAACGGATATGTGCCTTTTTTTGACACAATAGCGTCAAAAAGTGGCGCAACCACTGCAAAATGTGCTAAGGAGAGCCAAAATGGATCCCTGATGGTTGGACAGACCCCAGGAAGATGACAACAGAGTAAGATCCAGCCAGGAGGACCCACACAAGTCCCAGGAGAGGGAGAAGAAGAAAAGAAAGTGTTGCTTCAGTGCAGAGGAGCAGGAAATTCTGGTGAAAGAGGTGACGGAACACCAGCACAAACTGTTTGTCACCTCAAAGTTGCCAATCAGTAGGAGAGAGGCAATATGGCAAAAAATTGTTGACAAGATAAACAGTGTGGCAGAAGTACGGAGAACAGTCGAGTGCAAGAAACGCTGGCATGACTGCATGCGCAGGACCAAGGAAAAGATGGCCAGGAACAGGAAGGCAGCACTGCAGACTGTAGGTGGGAGTCCAGCACCGCAGGAGGCCCTGGACCACATGGATGAGATGGTGGCAGCCATCATCCCTGAGGAGATCATCACAGGGATTCAAGGACAGGACAGCACAGACTACCAGGAGACAACACAGATGCAGGGTAAGTCGCATGTGGAATTAAAATGCACAAATGTTAACTGTAATCGGGGGGGACATACCTACTACACAATGCATGTAAGTCATGATATTCAGGGAGTGGAATGGGTAAAGGGACTTGGCACGGGGGCATGGCCCGTTCAGAGGAAACCTGGGGCACAGTACTACACTACGCTGCCATGCCAAGGATGTTGGAAAGGTAAAGCCAGTCCAGGAGGGTAGGGTACAACGTAAAACTGGCCTGCTGTCACAAGACAGCTGGTATTCTCCCTACATGAACTAGGGCTCAATTAACAGTCTTAGGCCATATCTACAAGTGGAATTTAACATTGACAACAGTTGCCACTACCACCTCTGCTGTGTGTGCAGGTCAAGTAGCTAATGGCTGTAACGTCCTCAGGGATCAAACACACCCAAATTAGAGAGTTTAGGATGACAACTTTATCAATCCCCTGTAATCAATAAAAAAATTCTAATCCTGTCAAATGTGATTGTCCATAGCTGCTACAAACACCAGCCATTGTCATAAACATTATGAGGTACACAACACTAATGTCATACCCATGTTGCATATGTCAGGGTCAACCCTGTTCCTGGGTCACAATAGCTCCAATGACACCATGCAACATCCCAAATGTCATACTGCTCAGACAACAGCATTGAGGGGGAGTTCATATGTCACCAGCTGGTGAAATTTACCCTCACAGTCGGAAGAGGAAATGGAACACTGCTAGGACCATCAGTGCAATCCTATGTAGCACACATTCCCCAACATCAACATTACACACTACCAATGCTGACATATGTAGTGTGCCATGCCAATGCTATACAAGGTATATGATAGGTCTCAGTCAAATATAGCCAGATGTGAAATATCTGAGACTGGCTCAGTTCCAGATTGTGAAGTGTGGTGCAAGTACCATCAGAACAACCACATCCAGTGCAAGGCCTGACCATGAGAATGGAAGTAGACGGAGGGTTCAGTAGGACAAGAAGGTGGCAATTCATAATTTGTCCGGAACAAACACCTAGAGGATGTGATGCTGACAAGTCCCCAAACTGACCACAATATATGTAACATGCAGGTGGGGCATAGGCCGTGGGAGAATGCTAATATTAAAGACAGGAGTAATGAACAGGAACCAAGATCACAATGTGCAACAAATAGGAAGGCAGACACGTCAAATTACAAATCCCACAACACAGACACACTAATTGTACAATATCTCATTGCAGGGGACGATGGCTCTCCTGGGGATATGCCTGTCCTGGACTTCCCTGATGGCATGGATGACGAGCTGACAAACATCAGCCAGCAGACTCTCCAAGATGTCCTTGGGACCCTCCTGACCCCACCTTCAGTCGCAAGGAGGAGCGAAGATACAGCAGCCATCACAGAGGACCCACCCACCACCCCAGTTGTACGGCCTGACAGCTCCAGCCCAGCTGAGGACTATGATGATACTGGCACCAGCTTTGAGAGAACTGTAGTTGGAGTACAGCGGGAGCTGGCCAAAGAGGTGTGGGTGGGGATGGAAAATATGGCAGCCAGCCTCGAGGGGGTGGGTTCGTGCATGATATGAACTGTAGAACAGGCAGCAGCCATGCAAGGGCAAACATCAATCTTGCATGAACTCGAAAAAAGTGTGAAGGAAATCAGCACAGCTGTAAGAGAGTTGACACAACACCTCTAACAACAAACCTTTCAACGCATGCACGAATGCAATATTGACCCCATCAGGGCTGACCTTGCTGCCTACCACTGTGATCTGGCTACTATTCTTAAGAACCAGCAGCTCCTCCTTGCTGCAGTACTGCCCTTAATAGCCCCACAGTTGGCAGCTACCGGGATGTCTGACTCCACATCTTGAAACACTGAGGTGTGCGTTGCCCCTTCACAACCACCACCACCAAGGGCAGAGGAGACAACACACACATCAGAAGATGAAGACGTAGACAGATCACCTTCACCCGTAAAAGCACCCGGTAGCACTAGTCCCTGCCACATGGCCACTTATAACCAAGGTCCTGTGCTTTGTAACATGCCAGTCTTGCAACAGCCGCTCACAATCACTGTTCTCCATCCCACTGTTTATCTTGTCACCCTGCCCTGTGATTGTCTCTCACTAACTCATTGGCAAATCCTGTCCCTCTGCAATGTCTGACACTTCACCCCAGCATGTCCAATGACATGTCCTTTTGCACTTGTGTAGGATCACAATGGAAGATGTCACACTAATGGACAATGTGAATATAGCACTACAACACTTTAAAATAAATAGCACTTACACAACAACTTTGTCTCTGTGTAATGTGACACATCAACCGTGATGGAGATCAGTGATGTTTACCTCATGTCAATGATTATAGAATGTCAATACAACTGATTTGAAAGAATGTGGGCTGATAACTATCCACTGTGGTCTGGATTGTACCATCATCTACCCTTTCTGAGGGTTAATTCTGAGGGAAATAGAAACTATACAGTATAATGATGTGTTGGACAGAATAAGTCTTCCTCAAGGGATGTCTAAGCCAAATATTATAGCCTTCAACTTTTTCTTCAAGCCAATCTTTACGTATGTGACATTTGACCCAAATTTTCCTAACACGCACTATACAGCAGGAATGGATGTGTATGAGTGTACGTACAAATATGTAACCTGGCTGAACAATGTAACAAATGATAGGTGTGAGTTATGTATAACATTCTACATGAGATCATACTACCACTCACCTTATAAGGCTTCACTTGAACATCAGGCTGTAGGCGGACTTAACACAGTGTCCTCAATACCAAATCTGTTCCCAAAGTATGTGAGATTGAAAAACATACATCAAAAATTAACAACACATTGGGATGCATAATAACCTTGACTGGGGGGTGCGATGTATGGCAGATTCTTAGCAAAGTAGTTCTGGTGTAGCTGCCAATGTAACAGCTCAATTGAGATTTGGTTGCAGGATGGGACACAAATGCAAATACTAAAGAGACACTGTTCACCCATGCCAAGGCCCTGATCCCCAAGCATGTGACACATACTGTAAAGGATTACCTAAATATTTATTTAACAGTGAAAAAGGAAGATAAAACCTGGGGAAACATATTACCTAACCTAACCTATCCTAACTACACATTACCCACAACAGGCCCTAACTAACCTAAGCTAAACTTACCTATCACATATAACTAAACGATCTAAACATCAACCCCCCACCCCTTTATAAGACGGGACACATGGAGGACAACATATACTAACCTAAACACATACTATCTTGTACTAAACAAATATATATATATTTGGATTTTTATATTTTATATATATATTTTTTTTAAACACCAAAACCCCAACATCATCCCCCACTCACCCACCCACACACATAATGAAAAACAGATATTAAAAGGAACATACCCCCACCCACTACTACTAACTAAACTAACAGCCTATTTTAAACTAACACTAAACCCCCTAAACCCACTAATTGAAAGAACCAGGAAAGAGGAGGGAGGGGAGTGAATCATGGCTGAGGGTATATTGTTTACAAGTTCGCCCTCCGCAGGGTCTTCTTTATGGTACGCACCCTCCTATTAACTTGTGCCGCCTCCTGCTGCAGCCTGTTCATTTTCCTTAACATACGTTCAATGTAACGTTGCATCCGCTAGAAATCTGCAGGGTCAATGACTGCAGCAGGGGTGGTCTGTGTGCCAGTTGAAGATGTTTGTCCGGTTGTCGGTGCCATGCGTGTAGGAGGAGGTGCAGGTGGTGCTGTGATAGGTCCGGGAGCAGTGGAGGTTGATGGTCCCGCAGTGGTGCTTGCTATGGTTGGTGCCACCTGGGTGGTAGTGGTGGTGCTGGTGGTGGTGGCTGTGGTGGACACCGAAGGGCCCCCTTGGGCAAATGCCCTCCACACTCTGGACGCTCTTTCATGGCGATAACGCCATGCCATGTTGCGGAACCCAGACTCCACAGCCAGAATGTGGCGGTAATGCATCGCCCGGCACTGCAACTCCCGAATCTGGATGGCATTCATGTTGGCTGCTGTTAAAAAAAAGGTAAACCCAAACATTAGGTACTTCATTGTGTGATATAGCTCATGAAGTAAATCAGACAATACATCTAACGTACCAGAAACAGGCCATATCATCATACAGATCACAGATTGTCCCTGAGGAAGTACATGCCAACGCAGCCTACACATGTCCTATCTAACAGCACAGCAATGCTCTAAAAGATGTGCAACAACTTAAATGACCAATGCATCATAGTTCAGCCATTTGTCATGTAAAAAATGCTGCCAGTCCTCCACATGTGACAGGCCAACTAATGACTATCTTCTGGATGACAATCAAGGGCCACAAGATCTGTGATTTGTAAATGGAATTTGCTGGATAGAATGCAGTTGCTAATCATGAGTGGGTATCCTAGTTTTGGAGAAAGTGATTTACAGATTTACATGTCTGTGTACTAAACTTGGATCATCAGTCCTAGGTACACATTTCACAACCCAACGCCTGTGCCTGAGTGGGGGGATGGATAAGCAACAAATACTTTCCAACATCTAGGACACCCAGGAAGCTTTGGACAGCTGTACATGGATTTGGGCAGTCCACCACAGGTAAGGAGGATGGCCAACTAGGGTACACCCAAACCTTTGACAATTCCATCCACATTTATGTTTGGAAATGCAGACAATTGTCAACATCATTTCATACCACTAATACATGTTTTACAACAAGCGGATAGATGCAAGCACACATCTGGCCAGGAGCTGCATGTACACCTATGACATTGTACTCAAGTGTCACATACACGTAGCACAACATGTGGAGCTATATGCTGCTAGGAAGTCAAACATACAGTCAAACATTTTCATTAGTGAACAGGGAGGCTCAAGTCTGTGGGTAAGACTTTGGCATCCCTATTCTGTGAGGTTCAGGATCTGACTTGCTGACTAAATCATAAATATGGTCCTCTGCTAAATTTTCTTAATAAAAGTTTTATCAACAAATGTCACCCTATTCACATGGCCACGCCTACAGGGCTGAACTACAATCCCAAAATATGACTATACGCTAATGATTGTCCAACTCAAAGATGGAAAAAAAATGATGCTCCGCTCAAGTAACATATCCGATCAATTACCAGCGCATCATACCTTGCTACGTGTCCAACACACAGGAGTCAATCACACAACAGCAGCAAACACAACACAGAACAGAAATATCAACACTTACTGGAGATGTCTGGGTCCACAAATCGAGCCACCTCTCCGATTGTGTAGGGTGCAGGTCCACCTGTAAAGCAGGAAAGTGAGAAATGTGCTCAATGTCTGTGCACTGTACAACACTTCCAAATACAATTACTGTGTGTAACATTAAATCTGAAAGTCCAGACTCTTAGGCATGATGATACTGCAATCGACATACCACTGCAAACATGTACAGACCCGGTCACTCCAGTGAGTGATACACACATATCTGCACACATGCAGTGGCCCTATCATGTGGTGGCAAACCTGCTCCATCATTTGTTTGCAGACTCATTTATGGAGTGTACTCCTCTGATCATTTGTGTTAATGAGAGACATGCAAAGCCACTTTCCTGGAGCACCTCAATACCAGTCACTCAGGTATTGTGGCTTGGGCATCAAAGGACAATCCTTTACTGTGCAACGCACCTGTAGGTTGAATGAAGGTCATGATTTATCATGCTTTATATGGTCCCTTACATGTACGGCCTGTGTTGTGTCTAGGTTTCATATGCTACATTAACAGGGTACCCTGAGCCACATATGCCCCCTATGACACCATAATGGCAGGGATACTGTGCATTATTTGGTGACAGTTTGAGGATAGCCACGGATTGACCAGTTTTCATATTTGGATACAACAAGGAGATATATGTTGACAGTGCATGGGCACAGGTGTAGTCATTGCACCTGAATGTTTACCCAATATGGGTTTCGGAAATCACAGATGAGCCACATTCATCATCTTACATTTGTCAATTTGGGTGATCAGCGGATATACAGCAAACTGACACTGTGAGATTATTAATACATGGTTTAGCAAAGGTACCACTGTGTCAATCATGATGATGTAGGTTTCAATTTGTATGTACCTTCGGAATGACAGCAGTCACAGGAATGCTGGTCTTCTGATCTTAGCATACACCCATGTCAGTGATAGCCTCCATACTGGGAGGTTAGTTATTAAACATATGCTGCACTTGATCAGCATGGGTGTGCCAAACTAAACTAGATAAGTATTTGTCAACTTCATATGTATGATGGAATTGGTCAGGGGTCCCTTGCACGACGCCATGCACTTAATCCATTGTGATCATGCATTCCCCAATGTCAGGTATCCCATGATGATCCCATAACTTATGAGAAGTACGTGGCAATAGAGTAACACAGATGGCAAATGCATTAGCTTGGGGCCAGCTATTGTGACTAAGACCAATGTAAAACACACTGGTACAATGAACAGAGGGCCATGAATAGTTGTTACCCCTCAATTTGTATCATTTGCTTCATGTAATGTGCCACAGCTATGGTAAGTAGCAGCAAACATTTAGATATGAACCCATGTGCATTATTTTTGGCATCCATCCCTAATTGAATTGCGGCACAAACAAGTCAAACTATCAGCCTAAGATGCTACCTGAGGTCAGAAATAACTTGTTACGTATGTGTCAGAATCCAGTTCAGACATGTATCAGAAATAATTGGGGGACACATTCATTCTTGAAAATATATGGATTAATAACATGCCTTTCCTGGTACACTCACAAACCATGCATTAAACATATGTTAGAGCCACATTTGCATCATCGATTGATGTGAAGGCAGCACTAATTTACAGGCTCCAGTTGTGTTTTGTAAGTTAGTGCAGCTGCTGCGTCAACAAATGACGGTAATGTGTAGGAATTATTGTATAACTCACGGCAACTGTATGTTTAACTTGCATTCCATATGTCCAAAAACATTGCCTGCAGCATATGAACAAATCTGCTACTATCACTTTAGAGCATTTAAATGTGCACATTACTCTGAATTGTACTCACCAACAGGGCCACCAATCACAATCCCCAGGTGGTCCAGCAGGTCTTGCTTCCTGGAAACCAGGTCAGCCCAACGGTGTTTTAGCTGGTGGTCATTGCGCGGTGTGTTGTATATTCTTTTAAGATGGTACAGGACCTTTGCCCACCGGAGCCTCCTTGCCTCTGTGCGATACCTCTGTATCACACGGCCACCTGCTTCAATCATTAATGGGAGGAAGTGGCACACCAGCCAAATAAATCCCCCCAGCTCCTCCTCTCCCATTCTACCAAGACGTGGCCTTCCCAAGAAGCTTGAAAAAAATGAAGTAATTAAGGGGTACAGAGGATAATGAAGGGAAAGGAGGAGAGGGAAATAAAAACTAATTAACACTAAAACAGCCCAACTATCCCCAAACTAAAACTACCCACAACAGACTCCCAACAGTACAAAGACAAAATTAGACACCAGAAATGACAAAAATACACTTACACAGGATACCACAGACACTTAGAAAACACCAAAATACAATATAGAGAGCACACAGGAGACAGATTCACAATATTCACAGAGAGACAAGTCCAAACACAGCCACACAGTCAAGAAAATCACAGACTGCAAAGTGAAAGTGAAAGTACACCCACAGGACCAATTTTGTAAACAGGATATCCTATAACATCACTTCCTGCCTCAAATTTGGTGCATTTTTATTCTTACGCGTGAAAATATTATAACGCTCACAGTCTATGCGTCCTTTTTGTTTTTACGCACATGCTTAGAAATTACCCCGCATTCATATTTTCAAAGATTTTTCATAGTTAACCAATTTCATAGGGTAAAGTGTGGGAATTATCGCTCAGGGCCAATGGATGTATCATGGCAGTGAGCGTCGTTTTTCGACGCATATGCAGCATTTTTTGATGCATGTGCATCTTCTTTGAAGTGTATGCGTCAACATTTCTGACTTTTACTGGTTTGGGTCATTTCTCAATTTTATTAGTACATGGCAGGTGTGACTAAAAACTGTTTGCACTTACATTGTGCATTCCGGTGTACGGGCACATGTGGCAGATCATACTACTGTGGACCATGATCCTCTAGTTGTTGTACAGGATTTGCACTCTTCACTGACGCAACAGATGCCCAAACGTGTGGAATACAAATTGGTATTACCCAGTTTGAGCAGGTTGTGCGTCACTACAGGATAGCAAGGCTACGCAACTCAATACAGTAACTCATTGCCTGTGTGTCAATGTGTGTGAATTGGCTCTTACAAATGTAGTTGTCCCACTGTGTGAACATCACAAGACGTGTTTTCTTAAATGTGCTTGTATGCATGTGTTCTCAATGTGGCCAACCATCAGATGCTATTCAGTGTGGAAATGAGAAAGAAAATATTTGCCATACACGTGGCAACAAATGCTGTGTGAACTTCCCAGGTTTTTTGGGGCATAAGCATCTCCAATGACAAACCATGCACAGGATAGATAGAAGACGGTTGATCATGGCAAAGTTCCAAGACTAGGCCATCACATGTCCTGGAATGTTGGATACCACTTCCTGGGCACTTGTTTGCATACTACCCAAGAGTCAGGTATTGGAAAATGCTATGTGGGTACGGTGTTTGTGACACCGAGTCCCAAAACCAATCCACAAATGTAATGTCACGCCACAGGTTTGAGTTATATAAATGACCTATGTTTCTCCTGTGGCAGTGGAGGACCAGCAGACCAAACAGCACGTGTTCACATATTTCCAGTGCCTGATTGTACAAAGGTGTCCAGTTCAAGTGTGCGGGCCAATGTTTAGCCTGTATCATTATTGAGGTCCATGTTGTCACAGTTACATGCAGGTCTAGTCATGAGTCTGTGGAGCCATTCCCTGCATTAACAAACTATCCTTCACAGCTGAATTGAATGAAAGCCAAAGAGGAATAGAAAACACACATGGGGATAGTCCAGCTATGGCACTGCAGACATTTTATGAGACTGACAACAGGGCAACCTTGGTGTCCTCACAAATTTAATGAATCAGTAATTTTAAACCGGCAGGTTTCATCACAACATTTATACACAGGGTGGCCTCTAAAATTCCTACTGCATCCGGGAACATCAGTGCCTCTGTGCTGATTAATCTCACAGCTATTCACCACGCAAGCCCCATCAGTATGTTGGGGGCAATGTGAATCAGTGTGTGGACCATCAGGGTACAAACATGTGTTTACATTTCATGCACATTATCTGAGGTTGTTTGTTGTGCTGGAGGCACCATACCCAATCCATGCATACAGTCATGGTACACTGTCACTATTTGTCACTCATGCATACATGAAACCCAGACAAGGGATGGGCCATGATTAGGCTATTTGAAGACAAGTTCCACCCCATGATACAATAAGTAAACTGATTACGCTATACAATGTAATTGAGTATTCATTGTAGACCTACCTGACACAATACCCCAAGAGGAGAGTGAGGGCAAGTAAAGCAACTATGAGACAAATGTAGCCACAAGGAACCTTTAGACAGGAACTAGTCAAGCTAACAGGATGCAGGGTCAATCAGGAACAAAAATGAACAAGGCAAATACACAGTGAGCAGACTGAGACTGGTCAAAGCTGGAACAACACTGTGGAAAATGAAAACTGTATTTGTCCTGTGTGTTGCAATGTTACACAATAACCCAAGGCCTGTGTTACCCAAGTGATTTATACGGCAATGCATAATAGTGATATACATATAATTGCAGTTTCTATGCCGCTCCAGGCAGCTGCAAGGGCAGTGCATGTTCAAATGGCTGGTCTGCATGGAGGTCCACACAGGTGTGTGCAGCTTCAGTCTCTTACAAGTCCTGTAGGTGAGAATCAAGTTCAAGGGGCCAACAGTATCTTTCACATGGGAAGCAATGGACAGGTGATTACAAGTCCTACAAACTACAAGGCCGTGCATTATTCGACCAGAAGTCCATGCAGACAGAAGAACAATGACTATGGCATACCATTCTAAAGAGGGAAGCACACTGGAGTCAGAATGTGAGTCTGTGTGTGTGTAGATGAGGGATTATCTGGGTACAAATAGTCCATTTCCAGGGCCCCCTCGAGAAGGGTGGGGTGAGACAGAGAACATGGCAGTGACAGGACTTATGACCTGATATGGCATGTGTAGGGGATGTCTTTTGAGCAATGCTAGTCATACCTGGAGTACTCGTGCTATTCATTTGCAGCTTACATGGATTTCTTGTCACACTTACTCCTTGCAAAGATAGATGATGTCACACTTACTGCTGTCAAGGGTCTGGTCATACCTTCTTGTTACCAATGCTGTAGCACATCCACTGCCTCATGCATGAGGCATTTTTTTCCTTAGTGAATGATGGTGTCTTAGTTGTGTGCCATATGCTGCATTGAACCATGTTGCCAACATGTATGTGTGAAATAGCTGTGGTCCTCTGCTATTGCCCTTCAAATGTGAAATGGACAGGATATATGTCATTTACAGTGTGATGTGGATTTTTCAGTATCCTAATATGTAATCCTGCAATGTTCCATGAGGCTACACTCTGATTATGATTCTTAGGGATAATGTGATCAAAAATGATAACCCAGACCATGATATAATGATTAGAATAGGTGTCTAATGACATATGGTAAGACAGTGGTGATGGTGAGTGGAGTTAAAAGAAGTTTTGGGCAATGTGTTGTCTCCGACGCAATCCTGCAGCTGTGTTTGGATGGTCCTCCTCATGTTGATGGACAACGTCCTCCTCTTCCTCCTCTTTAGGCATTTGTGGGTCTGGTTCATAGAGAGGAATGTTCCTCCTTACACAAATGTTGTGCAGGATGGCACAGGTCAAAATGATCTTGGAGACCATTTCTGGTGAGTATAGGAGGCAGCCTCCGGTGATGTCGAGGCACCTGAATCTTGACTTCTGGATGCTAAAGGTCCTCTCGACTGTGGTGCGTGTCCTCCGATGTGCCTCATAATAGACACGCTCTGATGTTGTGCTCGGGTTTGCACATGGGGTCATGATCCATGGCTGGATCCCATGCTCCTGATCAGCTGAAAGAGAAAATGAGTGTGAAAATGTTGATGTTGCTTGCACCATGATTATCACTTTGCATGGCAGTTGTTCTCTTGTGTTGTCTGCGACTCATCTGTGTTTGTGTTATTGTATGGAATCCTAGGCTTCTAGGATGTACCATCAGCATTGGGTTGTTTCATAATCTGAACTGGTGTTCGGCTGATTGACCGGATGTCGACTGTATTTTTGTAGAGTTGCATTACATTTTGTACTCCCTTGCATTATGTCATGTGAAAGAGGTGTCCATGTTTCTTAACTGGGGGTGGCATGATACTGCCATACACAGAATCAATTCCACAGTGGTGGTAACACGGTTGCATCTATATGGCCTGGACATCCCATCCAATTTAACATATGCAATAGCATTTGTTAACCATCAGTGAGGCCCTTTGATTTGGCAAGGTGACATTGTACAACACATCTCCATAAGTTGTCAGCACTGACGTGTTGACAATTGCCTATGCACAAATATCCCATGTGTGACAAGTTTTCTGCAGATCTATTTCTCTGCCCCTGCCGAGTCGACTCATGTTCAAACGTGTACCTATTCTACTGAACCTGTTCCAGTTCAGCTGGCTAACTCGGTTGTGAGGTTGTCGTTTACAGTGTCAGAAGGGCCATATGCCTGTACATCTGTTGTGTGTGTGAAATTGTCTCAATCCGTATGTGTTAAGAATGTGCACTTACAATATTGTCACATCAATATGTGTTCTTTGCATAGTCCACTTGCTTATTGGTAGTGGGCAATGTCAGAGCAGGAGTGATGTGAGATGTTGCTACAGCCTCATTGATCCCATGTCACCTTCGTTGTAGTCATCCTCATCATGCTATGTGTCTCCTGGTGTTTGACCTGCAGCAAAACACTTTGCACACACCTTACACAGTACTTATTGGTTGGTAGGGTGTTTGATTGAGTGTTATTGATGTGATATTGAAAGATTAATCTTCCAAGTTGTACTGCCAGTTAAGGCCATGTCATTGTCATTTTGTTGTTTTTAAATTGTTTCCTTGTGTCTGTGGAGTGGCATCTGTTGTTATTTGGAACTGTAATTTGTCCCTATGTGTGTATCCTATTGGGTGAGGATATCAAACATGCCTAGCGGTGTCACAACCTCATTGTCTTCCTGGCCACGTGTTAATGTAGTGGTATATGTGTTGTTTGTCATAGAGGGTTGCTGTGCTGTGTGTATATAAGTAGGTTTCTGTACTTACCAATAAGTAGGCCATTTCCATATCGTCCATCCTGGAAGTGTTGATTGATGGTGCAGAGACGGAAGATGAATGAATCATGTACACTCTCAGGATACTTTGCCACGATGTTGGTGATCAAGTGTGTGTGCTTCTTGTTGCGGTATAGATGCTTGGTTGCAGCAGGTGGCACAATGCGTGCATGTGTGCAGTCAATGGCACCAAGCATGTGTGGGAAGCCGTTTATTTGGTAGAAGCCCTGATTGGTCTCCTGCTGCTTCTGCTGTGTGTTGGGGAAGCTGATGTGGCGGGGTGTGAGGGAGATGATGGCATCCAATATCTTAGGTAGGAAGGCAGACAATGAGGGCTGTGAGATCCCGGCTACCAGGGCACCATTGGTTTGAAAGGAGACACTTGCCAACATGTAGGGTACAGCTAGCAGCTTGGTTTCTGGGGGAATGGTGTGGGGTGACTGCAAGCTGGGTGCCAACTGTGGATCAATGTTGCGCAGCAGCTGCTGAATGGCTTGCCAGTTGAGTCTGTACCTCTGGATGATGTCTTGTTGCCGGAGTCCCAGAAGGGTTGTCCTAGTGCAGAATATCCTCTCCTGCCTTCTGTGTTGCCTTTGGTGTCCCTGCTGGTGTTGTGGAAGCTGCTGTTGTTGGTCCTGTGCTCTGCGTCCGCATGCATGCTGGATGAAAAGCACCTCCATGTCTTCCTTTTGGAGCTCTGCTGTTGCTTCTGTGTGTTTTCCTTATGTACTGGTGTGTTTGCCCCATTTTAACGCCTATCCTGACCCAGGTGTTATTTTTTGATGCAAATCGGGCTGTGTGCCATTTTCCGACTCCGCCTCCCGGCCGTGCAGGACTTTTGCGTGGTAGCATAAATATGGCACACGGGTGTTTAGGTAATTTTTTAGACGGGAACGCCTACCTGTCATTAATGCAAGGCGGTTTCCCGCATCCAAAAAATGATGCACACGGTGGACTTTTGGCATTCCCGGGCTCGGACGTCATTGTATAAATATGGTGCAAGTTTAGCACAAATTTTGACGCACATTCGGCACATACAGAGTATAAATATGCCCCCAAATTCAGAACTGTGGCAGCTAGAAAAATACTTCTTACACTCTTGAATTGTAATTTAAAGTCCTATTCGATGATGAGGCTGGATATCAAATTAATATTTTAGAAATAGCAAGTTTAGAAAGTTGGCATTTTTCTGCCTACAGGTTCTGAGAGTTTCCAGCTGCCTGGTCTGGTGATCATTCTCCCTCTGGGAAATGCATATTGGAGCCAGACAGTGCACAAAGGGGCCTGGCTGTTGAGAAGAGTGGGGCTTTCTGACAGGATGGTTGGTAATGAGTTGGGCCCTGCCCTGATTACACTTTAAAGGGGATTTCCCCAGCACACACAAAGAAACCTGACACCAGCCTTTTGTTTCACTAGCCAGGCAGGAGCCAAAACCAGAGTAGTGGAGAGAACTGGCCAGAACCAGTATTAAAGTCAGATAAAGGGGTCTCCCACATGCACAGTTTAGACTGGGGCCAAATGTGGCATCCCAGATCATGAAAGAGAGCAAAGCTTTGGACCTGGCCTACAACAGCAACAACACCATGGACAGGTGGAAGGACAAGCCCCCATGTGTACTAAAGACACTGTCCGTAGATGACCTGAGGTCTAGTGGGTCATTCCAGGGCCAGTGATACTGTTCCCTTTACAGCCCCTGAAGACTAGCTGGGGAAGGCTTAGATACACTTCCCCACCAGGTGCCCAGAAAGACAGACAGGAGGCCATGTGGATTTGTGGAGGGAACAACAGAGGAGACGGCTGGCATCGGGCACCAGTGAAACTAGCTGCCTACAGAGAGCACCCGATTGGCCGGGAAATGCTCTTGGTAACTAGAGCTCACCATCAGGACTAAAATAAGCCTAAGATCATTACAGTTGGTCCAAGGGGGCCAGAGATAATCTCCTTTAAAGTGTGTGAACTTTGGTCCCCATTTTTCTGAAATGGAGCGGGTGGGGGTCCACTACAAATTCTAAAACTAATCCTGGCTGGCCCAGTATCTGGGGTTGTCACAGCTTCAATTAATTAAAATAATGGGGCAAGAAGTGTTTTTCGGTAGCCCCTCCCTCGGACACTCACTTGGCATGGAGACCATATCCCTTGGGACAGAGGCATTTAAAGGGAGCCTGGGACCCAGTCTCTGGGCCCCAAACACCAGTATTGAGTCCTAAGATCCAATCTCTGTTACCCAGAACAAAAGAAGCTGCTCCCCATCCATGGGAGCCAAAGGAAGGGTTCCCTCATGGCGGGAGCAGAAGAAGAGATGTTGCTGGCTCCTGCCAAGCATGGAGCTGTGTGTAGGGAGCCGGTCTGGGTCACAGTGGCCTTGGGGCTTCCCCATTCCCTCAGCATAAAACCTGCCTTAGGGGAGTTCTGGTGGGCCTAAAAGACAAATAAAAAAAAGGAAAATCCAGATTGCGAGGCTCTGGTACAACAGGGGAGACATGTTGTTATAATATTCATGACTCCACGGAGGACATGCCCAATAATGGCCTGCAGGGTTTAATTTGCCCGAAGTTTTCTCTGCCAGTGGTGGCCCAGGGAAGGCAGGGTCACAACCAATGCCATTTAAAAGTACTTACTCTGGGGTCCGTAGGAACGGTGCAGGCCCCACCCCCAACAAACCTTTTAACCTTAACCCTATGGCTCCCAGGTTCTAGGAAACTTGACCTGGGGAGACTTTTCATCTTTTCTAAAGTATCCCAAGGCTGAAACTTTTGTTCTACAATCTAGAAGTATAGCAACCACTAGCGGTTGGCTCTCAGGTTACATGTTATGTGGCCTAAAGGTGTATATGAAACACTCAGATTTTAATTTTATTGACAGTATATTGGCAATAGTGATTTTTTATAAATGTTGCACTACTATATTGACAATAATGACTGCATTTAAGCATGGGTATTGATTTCAATGACTATAGTGCAATTAATCATAGGTATTTATGTCAGTGATATAGTAGTGCTTTTAACATGTGGTAATTGGTCTTTTAAGGCAGTTCCCTTTGACAAAACCAATGAGCTTTGCCTTTTATTATTGTTGTGATGACCCCTTGGCAAAGCCAATAGGCCTGCGCCTGCCTTATTTACAGTAATACCTCCCTAAATTGTGATGTTTTATTTGACATAGGTGAGGGGGTGGATTTTGGGGTCATGAAACATTAATGATCAAATCTGATTTCAGAAAGTCACCAAAGCTAGTTCTATCTGCCGGATTTATATATATGTATATGAACGTGCCGTAATTGGCAATGTGTGTAATAAATGTACTTTTCCTTTTTTTTTGAAAGAGCACAAACTGGACAATCATTAATTGAGTGTTATTGTTTGCTGCCAGCGAATGGTGATTACTAGCCCACATCGCTTCCTCTTAGAAGACCTTGAGCTGCTCTGCTTCACAAGCTTGAGAGTCAAGTACTACAATGAAGTGATTGAATCTCAGTGAGGAGAAATAGTAGACCTATTACTTGCTCCGGCCTCCCATCCTGCACAGCTAAAAACCCTATTTCTAAAAGCACCCTATCCTCTTTATATTGCAAAGTGCCTCTAGATTTGTCAAGATGGTTGCCTAAAGTACTGTCTCCTGCTTTGTAGCTTTAAAGACAGTAAAAAAAGCTCCCTATGGCAAGAAACTGACAAGCAGGAAGGATTTACACGTTTCTGGATGATTTGACTACTGTTTTTCCATGCATAGTAGTAATGGGTTTGCAGCTTTTGGACCTATTAATTTAGGTCTGGGATAACCAGACCCAGTGTTACAGTCTGTGATACGGCGTGCATCGCTAGGCCCAGTAATTCTCATACAGGAACACAAAAAAAAAAAACTTCAAGTCCTAGGTAATGCATCTGGAATTATTGACCGGTATTATTATACATAGGTGATATATTATCGCATCTGGTTTCTGAGACCCCTAGCAAAAGCCACACCCCCAACTAGATAGCCAATGACAAGAAGCCATTGGTTTCCATGTTGAGGGTGGATCCTTTCTCGCACCTTGTTAAAGCACCAGCTACCTAGTCATTCTCAGTTCTTCCCAGTTAGGCCCCTCTGTCACTTGCCCAGACACTGGCGCTTGGAACAGAAAAGATCAATAGGTGTGAGCATGACTATCAGGTTATCCTTGCCGGAGCCTTGTGATGTACTGGAGAAAAGTGGATTTTGGTGCTTAGATGCATCCTAATTGACCAGGATGTAGGAAGTTATGCTTTGGACTGAACAATAGTTAAAAGTTTTTATAGCTAACAATGAGTTAGATAAGTCTTTTTTGATTAAAAAAAGGCATTAATACTTGACTACCTTGTGCATGTACAGGGCCACAAGAGGTACTTGTGTGGAAATAGCATATAATTTTAGTCTCGCTTTGCACAATGAATATTTAATGCAAGACGCATAAGGAAATATTCGAGAAGTACGCAGCCTACGCGCTATTTGTGCCCGTGCATCCGAGAAAAATATGGATGTAGCAAGAAAGTGATTCAGATTTTTTTCGTGCAAGGAGTCACTGATAGGAGATTGGAAGGTGTGCGTTAAATCTGTCACCAAATAAGCCAAAGTTTACACAAGTAGGTTTGATCGGTGAATATACAGTTTCGCATCTTCTGAAATTGTGGACGATGCGTGAAAAGTGCTCAAACTCGCTGGACTTTTTCACGTTTTCCCTCTTTTAATTCAATCTTCTCTGTCTTTGTAGTTCAATTGACATGTTTACAAGCAGTGCAGAAAGTGTGTTGCAATGTGAGGCTTTACCAGTTTCAAGACAGAGGGATAAATGGACTGCTCCACTTACCACTGACATCTGTGTGAGGAACAGCCCACTACATGATTGAACTCCATTGATTTTTCATAAAAGTTTAATAAGACGATACAGGTCAAAAGCTTTGCAAAATTTGCAATAAATTCCGTTGGTGATCTGAACAAGACCTAGGTGGCTGGCTTGACTTATATGGTTAGAGAGCAAACCTTGTTGTTATATGTGCATGAGCTGGAGGCTCTGTCTTTTCTGTCTATGCAGCAAGGCCGCACTGCTGGATTCTGAGCAAGGAATTTCTCTTCACAGCAGAAGTGTCGGAGCGCACGCGAGAACTGACCAAACTGGTTGTTCACATGTCAGTTGTTAAAATAGCTGTGAAAAAACGGGAGTCAAGCAGCTTAAAACTCTCAAAATTATGTTTATTGCACATTTGTCCAAAATGCACACATTTTTGTATGCGTATACATGCACAATACACACCCGCACAAAGGGAATTAAACACATATATAGTCAGACACACACATACATATGCAGGAGCATCCATACCCACACTTGCCACCACCTCCCTGAACAAACATGCCTGTCCTCCGAACACAGACACGCACAGACATACACACAAAATGAGATGCCTATGTGTACAAGGACACACACACGCACGCATGCTTGCCTGCTCGCTCGCACACATACCCACACTCTCTGCCATTTGTACGTGAAATTGTAGGCCACCTATAACCTAACTTTAAGAAAGTAGCACACACAGCAGTTGGGCTATTGGAGGTCCCATGTAGTAATTGCATTTAGGCATTTAAATTCAATCAAATGCGGACCAATAAACAGACTTTCAAATGGCATGTCCTTTCTTTAAATGCCTTTATGAAGTTTGGAGTACTGTGGTGTATGTGAGGTAGGTCGTTACAATAGTTTCATGTATGCATGTAAATTACTCTTTATATTTATTATCCTTCTCGCCATTTTCACCACTCTCTCTATTTCCCCAATGGTATTCCAACTAAATTTCAACTAAAATATTGATTGACTATAATATCGTGGTCAACATCATGTTATGACCAATAAAATATCATGGAACAAAATATCGATGGAAAGTGTGTTGTTTTTTTACTGCTTTAATATAATTTCGAAGTTTAAAAAATGTTACTTTAACGTTGTTTTTTTAATTATGGTCTTTTATTGTATTGTGTTATCTTTTTATGTCATTATATATGTTACTGTAAATTTTTTGAAAAGTATGTCAAATTAATCTATATTTTTTCTGGGTTTTCTTGCATATTGGGGGATTGAATAGGTGCTGCTTTTTAACTATACATAACTTTTTTTTCAGAACCAATTTTTGTTGAGTTTCATCTTAGTATCACATAGACATATGATAAACATACAGATATGCGTTACATATCCACTTTTAGGAATCTCATTGTGGGCCTTGTATATGCATTGCAATACACCTGTCCTAGCAGGAGTAATTGGTCCAAACTATGAATTATATATTACTTAATGCGAATTGATTGATATATTGATTAATATATTCACTATTTTAAAGTTTATAAATGTAATTAATCCATTTAAACGTTTATTTGTATTAATATGTTATTAATGTTTATAGATGATGCATTAAAGTTGAAGTTAAGGTTGTGAGGTTTATTGAGAAATATTTCATGAAATGTTTTTTTCACGGTTGTATTTTTTGAAAAGTATTTCAGTTTTTTCCAAGTTTAAAATCTTTTAAAGGTTTTCAGGATTTTCATTTTTTAATTCAATTTCTTAAATCATTTACAATAGATACCTATAATATTTGGGTGTAGTGCATCTGACCCCCCAAGTATCTGCACTTTCTCCAATGTTGCTGGAATGGAATTTGACTGGTAAATTTTACCCTTCATGTATGCACTTTTCCAATGGTTCTCAGACGTTATTTAGAATAGTAAACCAGACCTCCCCCAATGTATCTACCTTCTCTTATGTTTTTAGACGAGAGATAGAACAGAATTCTGCCCCCTACTCAACAAATAAATAAACTTTCCCCAAGGTTTGTAGACTAGAGTTAGAATTGTAACTCTGACCGCCCACCCCGCCAACCCTGAATATACAAACTTCCCAATGATTGTTAGGCTGGAACTAGAATAGTAAATTGAATCTCCTCTACCATGTATGCACTTTCCTCAGTGTTTAATGGACTAGAATCGTAAAACTGGACTCCTGAGCCTAACATATGAACTTTTCATAATCTTTGTTGCAATGGAGCTAGAATAGTAAATCTGACACTCCCATGTATGCACTTGTCCTAATGTTTCTTACACTGAAGTTAGAAAAATATATTCTGAGCTTCCCCCTTATAGGCACTTTCCCATATATTTGTTAAACTAGAGTTAGATTAGAAATCTTACTGTTACCCATGTATGCATTTTGACCTACACTTGTTAGATTGGAGTTTCAATAGTAAGTATGATCTCCCCACCTTCCAGACAATGTAAATATTGTCCTTAATGTTTGTAGAATAGTACAGAGTATTTTGTAGAAGTGTATTTAAATTGTTGTTTAATTGCTTATTTATGTTATTATTTTGGGATTGGAGCAAGATTGCTATTATTTACTTTATTTTGGATTGTTATAACATATCTTCAAGCTATAGCATTTAAAAGGGTATATTTTTCCAAACTGATTCTTTTTTTATTTTTTTATTGTATTTCATTTTCTATTTCATATTTGTGCTACATGATTTAGTATTTTAAAATTTATTTTTTGTGATTTAATAAATACAAAATATGTTTTAAGTGTTTTTACAAATTATTAATAAAGATTCATGTTTGTATTTTATTTTATCTAATATAAATATATAATAATATATATTTCTACTTACAATTTTTTTTTGTGTGCATATTAAATGTTTTTAAATTATAATTCATTATTAGTTTTAGGACCTGGTTACGAGTTTGGTGGTTTTGCTGACATACCGCCGTGGCGGTGGTCTCAAGAAGACTGCTGAATTGGTAGTCTCCTGACTGCCATATTACGATTCTCCCAATGGGCTGGTAGTCTCTTGGTGTGGAGTCCTGAAGGAGTGACGTTTTGCTGCTGGAAAGATAGGTAAGTACAATGGGGGTTAATCAGAAAACACATATATATGCTGCTTATGTGTCATACTGTATATCTAGTCATGTGCACTGTATTTTTTGTTGCTTGTAAAATGTGACAAACTGTTACCATGCATTACACAGGAGACATGACAGTAAAACCTACCTTTGATTCCGGGGACAACGGGGCTGCAGAGCATCGTTGTCAGGTGGCAGCAGCACAGGAAGGACCTGGACCATGGCATCCGACACAGACTCTGAAGTGGGACCCTGAAAAAAGGTGAATTTTCACCTCTTATTTTGCCTTTCTGCCAACTTTCACATAGCTGTGTCCCCACCAGAAAAAGCTCTACAGAAAGGAAGACTATAATCGAGGTGGTGGGAACCTTGGAGGGACTGCATCCCAGACCCGCCTCTGGCTTTCCCGCAGTTGATGTAGTAGTAGACGTCTTGCCAGTGATGGCGGTCCAGCGGCGGTCTTATAGTCAAGTTCTCAACAGGACTGTAATCAGGCGGGTGGACTGCCACGGCAGCAGGTGGGACAAAGCTGAAAAAGTGATGACGGGACCTTTCCGCCAAAATCATAATCAGTCCCTCAATATTAATTGTAACATTTATTTTGAAGTTACTTGTATCTTTAGGATTTTTTTAAAAATAAGTTAATCACTTATTTTTCATATTTATTTTACTTCGTACATTATTTTAAATAGATTATATTTAAAATAAATATACATATATATGTATATATCTCTATCTCTATATATGTATATATTTGTGTGTATATATATATGTGTGTGTGTATATATATATATATATATATATATATATATATATATACACATATGCTGGTGTGTGCTGATTGTACTTTTGCAATAAACCGTTCTGAGCGCATGTGAGTTGTTTGGTTTGATCTATCTATCTATCTATCTATCTATCTATCTATCTATCTATCTATCTATCTATCTATCTATCTATCTATCTATCTATCCATCTAATTATCTATCTTTATATTCACTGAAAAAAAAACAAAGGTTAGAGGGACGTCATAGTTAGGCTCAGATTTTGCACACACAAAATCATAAAAAATTCTGCAGTTATAGTTTCCTGAGTTAGATATAACTTACATTCCCGCAATCCACCCACTGCTTATGATCTCTCTCTCTCTCTCTCTCTCTATATATATATATATATATATATATATATATATATATATATATATATAGATAAATTGAATACATATATTATATATTTAAATAAAAAAACAAAGATTACAGGGACGTTATAGTTAGGCTCACATTTTAAATGTACAGAACCACAGAAATTCACCTGTTTTAGTTAGAGTTATCTCAAGTAACTGTAACTCGTGCCCTAAGCTAACTGTGATTCGTACCCTTCGGTCGACAGATGAGTGTAACTCCTCATCTCTATTCATTCCATATGGAATACCACAACCATCCTGCAATATAAAATGGGAATCCAGTCTCCGTAAACTGGAGAACCCATCCCCACCCTGAGGATTCCTTGGAACTGAATCAGATCCAGAATTACTTGCAAATGTCCAATCTCCTTTATGGACTTCATGGAAATGTTTAGCTGTCCCATAACTATTGTCATTACTGGAAATGGCCCTCCAAGTTTCAAGTATTTGTTTATTAATCGGAAAGGTTGTAGACCCAATGTACCATTTCCCACATGTACATTTGTATAACATATACCACAAAGTCAGTATTGCACTGAAATAACCTGGAAATACAAAACTTCCTTTGTAGGATATAAATATCTATGAAGGAACCAGTCAGGGCTAAAGAGCATCGAAGAAAATCCACGGATCCGTCCGCAGATTTTTCAAATGTTTTAAAAAAAAAAACCGCAGTCTACAGCACATTTTTTTTATTTGTCCCTGGGTGGACCAGTTCCAGGGGGCATCATAAAGGAGGGGGCGCATGGGGCCCCCCTCCTTGGGCTTTAATAAGCCCCGGGGACTGCCACCTCCCTGGGGAGAATGTCCCGTGTCCCGGGGACCACCACCTCCCAGGGCAATTTTTTTTTAAGTAAGTGCCTCCCCCACAGCCCAGGGGACCACCACCTCCCCAGGGCTATCACGCACTCCTGGGACCACCACCCCCTCGGGGCACAAAGCAAAATATTTGTGGTGCAATTAGCCCCCCGCTGTCCCGGGGACCACCACTCGACGGGGCAAATGATATATTTTTTTAATTGGAGTCCCTATGGGACCTCCAAGCCGCAGGGACCACTACCTCCTGGGGCTATGTCATCGTTGGAGCCACTGATGCCAACCCTGGGGACATAGCTGTTTGCTTTGTCTTTTGCAACTGCAGCCAAGCCACACCAAACACTCTGCTGTTTGACTGCGGGACCTTTAAAGCAGGTTCCGCTGTCAAACAGCAGATCTTTCAGCTCTGTTCTCTGCACGCGTGCAGGAGATAGAGGTGAAATGCTTCAGCAAGCATGGAGCTGCTGTCAATGTAATTATGCATTTGGTAGTCCGTGGAATGCCATGGCAACATTTGTCGTCATGCTGGCCTATGGAGCAAAGACCGCCATGGTCCCGATGTCACCACCAGGCAGCAGAGACCACCATGGCCGCAAGGCAGCACAAACAGGCCAGAAAAAGCAGTGTTTTCGCCGGAGACTTTATGAGGTTGCACACCACCAACTTGACCATGGCAGTCTAACCACCATGTCTCAGCAGGCGGAAAGGGGGACTATGAAGGGAAACACTCACCTGCAGGCAGCCTTATACATCTGGTGCCGCCATAAAGCCCATCAGGCATATCCTGCCAGTGATGATGATCCTCGAAGGTGCTCAAGATCCACACCGCCATGAACGCAACTGCCCATAAGTAGACACACCTACCTGTCTCAATAAGCCTACCAGTTCATCGTTGCGCCGTCAGCCACATCATATGGGGATCACAATACGGGAAAAAGTACACATCTCATTGTGTCCTGCATCAGAATCAGGCACAAAGAAGGACACATTCACAGTACATCCCCTTTGGTAGGACACTCACATTGCACCGCAACACTACACAAAAGCACACCTCTGACCATCTCAGGCACAGGTACAGTGAAGTGTGCACAAGATTGTCTCACAAAACACTAACAACACACTGACATGACATCTATAAATACAACTCACACACTCACATTCCTCACATGCCGTGGACTGTTGTCACATTCAACACAAGTATATATGGGTGTTGCATGGAACACAAACATCACGCCCAGTAAACAGCCCTGCAATGGGCACAAACATCACCCACATTGCAACACAATGGAAGGACGATGGGATGCACAATGCACAGAGAGACAAAAATACAAATATCACCATGCTAACAATACCTGTACAATAGGGATGGGGCCATCAAGAGCACTCAGGGAAGGAGGCTGCTCTGGGACACATCACTTTGCACATCGTCCTTAAACAACATTTATACAGGAACTGGCCCTTCAGGTATATCTGGGACAAACAACACTAGATACAAATGACATGCCTATCTGCACAATGTGAAGTACAAGTCAACAAAGAACATACAACTCCAACTGCATGGGACATACATCTATATGAAGTAGCTGCAAGGTACGCACAGTTAAATTGACACATGCACAGTCAAATGCAAACAAAGTTAGCACAATTCAACACACTCCATTTCTGCACAAACAAAACTCAAGCTGACACATATTAGATGAATCCATAATCCAAATCACGGGGCCAGGTCTAACACCATACATGCTCACATTCGACAACACAAAATGAAATACTTACCATAACAAACAGTACACAAGTCCATGACACCACTATTGCATCTACACCCACACATCCATTCAGTCAACATATACCCTTGTCTTGGGGGGCACCAGCATTGTCCACAAAGTCAGATACTGCAAACAACAGCAAATGAATCAGCAAGGAGGCTGAAACACACAGAACTGTAGGCAGACAACACAAGCCACGCAAGAACAATAAAAAGGTAGAAAAGGAAAAGCAGGACAAATGTATACCCCCCAAAACAACTGTTTGGATTTATGAAATGTAAAGTTTGTAAAGTTCAAGGCCATTGGCCAGTCCATATGTTTCTGCACAGGCACATCGGTGTGCTATCACTTGACTCCTAACTGCCAGAGAACCTCCACAGGAAGGGCCATCAAGTGGGCAGGCAGGCACCTCGGGGATCATCTTTGGGGGGGGTTGGTTTGGGTAGGGTGTGTTTGGGATTGAGAAGGGTGGACTGATTCTTGGGAGGGGTGGGCTTCTTCTTGGGGCAGGGGTATTGGTGCTTGCAGGGGGCAGGTGTGACAGGGGAGGAATTGGAGGTGAAAGGGAGGGGTTTGGAGGTAGGTCGGGCCTCTTGGATTTGGTAAGGGTGGAGGGAACAGGGGAAAGGATAAGGTCAAATAAAAAAACTTTCTTAAGTACACAGGATATTCAGCAGAAGGGAGTGGGGATTTGGAGGTCGAGGGAGTGGTTGTCTGTTATGTCAGTGTGGATGTCATGGGTGTGTGCATGTGGGAGATATGCTTGTGTTTGAGTGTGTCTGTTGCATGAGTCAGTTTGTGTGTTTGTGTGTCTTGGGGGGCTGGGAGTTGGAGGTGCTAGGGGATGGAGTGGTGGATGTGTGTGTGTCTGTTGGGGTGGTATCTGTGGGTATGCTGGATGTGGTGGATGTCTGTGTGTCTGTTGGGTTGGTGTCTGTGGGTATGCTGGGTGTAGTGGGTGTGTCATTGACTGTTATGGTGGTATCTGTGGGTATGCTTGATATTGTGTGTGGGACAGTGAGGTTGGTGGGGGTATCTGGGGAAGTGCTGACTGATGTTGCGTCAATGGGTGTCTGTTGTTTGCTTGCATGCCAGTGTGTTTTGTGGTGCTTGTGTCTGTGTGTGCTGCTCTTGTGTGTTGAGGTGGGTGTGTGCAAATTGGACTATATGCTTTGGGTAGGTAAGGGAATGGGTGATCTGGAGTGGAAGAGGGAGGTGGAGGGGGAGTGGAAGGTGGGTGGTGACTGGCCAGAGCCTGGAAAGATCTCTGTAGGCGAAACACTGCACCATGAATGCCTTTTAGGAATGCAATTGTCTGCTGCAGTTGGGTTGCCAATACCTGAATGGCATTCATAATGGCTGTCTGACCTACAGAGATATTTCTCAGGAGGTCAATAGCCTCCTCACTGAAGGCAGCAGTGGTAACAGTGGGTGGGACAGAGGTGCCTGTGGTAAAGGAGATGCCTATCCACTTGGGTGAGCAGGCACGGCCAACTGGGTAAGGAGGAACTGGGAGGGCAGTGATAGAACAGGAGGTAGTGGACAAAGATGGTACATGGGTATGCTCAGATGGGCCTGCCACCACTAGGGAGTGTCCACTGGAGGAAGAATCCGATGATAAAGATGATGCTCAAATCTCCTCTATGGCACTTCCCTCACCCTCCTGGCCCCTGGGTCCCTCTGTGTCTGTGTGTCTTGACCTGAGGTACCAGGACCGGATGTGGCCTCACTTGGCTGTGCCTGTCTCCTTCGCTTCCTGTGCTGATGCTGTAAATTCAAAGAGAAATAGAGTAATCACATGTCCATGATCACACTTGAACAACAGCTCTGATTAGCAAACATTACCATGATGTCAAGTATGCCCCAACAACGAAGTCCACCTAAGTGGCCCAAACATGTGCCATAACATATGCATGCATGCCATCTGAACTGTCGGCTGTTGCCCTAAGGAAAATCAGGATCTTAGACAACTACAATAACATGGCTGAAGTTGTGCAATCACAGTAACCATTGAACTAGTAGGAGACCTCATCAGCCTCAAAGCTTTGCCCCATGGAGAAGATCTCAATTACCTGTTGTCATACAATAGTAGACCAATGCCAATTGCATTCATACAGATCCCACACAAGGTCATGCACACATCTATTTGTCACATACATAATGACCCAACAATAATAAATGATGCTGCCATGTTGCTGACAAAAGTACAATAGCCTGGAGAAGGTGATATGGAAATACTCATGTCACACTGGAAGCAGTTCTACAATGCACACTTCACCAAGTAATATTTGTCCCAATCGACCATGGACGTAGCACTAATGTTGCTCAGACACTGTAGACATCATGCGCAATATGCCAGGGATAGATGTTCCCAAAATCACAACACAATGAATCAGCAAGCCCCAGGGCAATCACCACTAATGTCTAGCACCCCTTACAATGACATACTATGAGTGCATCAGTAGGCCCCATTAGCCCCCTGGATGTTAGAGAGGCCCTGAGATTTGCAAGTAGTTGTAGAAGGCCCTCAACATGTTGCCCAATTGGAAGTTACATCATTGTCTCCATTATGGTCATGCACACCCAGATGTCTCTCTGTGGATGAATGTTTGTCCTCCAACACATTGGGATTTCAACCTAACTGAAAGTCACTTCATGATGCATGTCAACAGTCAGGTTACAAACCTTAGCCATTACACATGTGTAGTGCACTTTGCTACATGATGTCACATCAATGGCATATAAAGGCACATAGTGGCTCAAAACTCTAGGCCTACCTGTCATGTCCCCCATTGCTACTGCAATTGTACATGCCAAATGAGATGTATGGAGGTATGTGTCAGCCTCCTGTGTGTGGCACAACATGAAATGTATCCCCATTGTAAATGACGTACTCTACACACAGGTTGCCATGCACATATATGTGAGGGTATACAGACATCATCCCTTCAACACAAGTAGACCATGCATGAAACAGCAGCTTACAAATGTTTTGCTAATGTAAAAGAGACACATGCCTACATGTAGGCACAAGGACTGTTGGCAAAAGTTATGGTACATATATCATGTCAATGGACATTCCCCACTTACAAGGGAAAGTAGTGATCGGTAGCTGCACCCAAAGTACAATGTATGCTCTGTCACATGTATGATGACCATCTTCACATTACAGACTATAGTGAGGCACCAGCCCCCGTCATGCACTGTAGACAAGTAGCCTCTCAGTGGCAGATCCCAAAATACTCATTTGACCAGAGACGTGGCTGAGGACAGTGATCCATTACTTCCTTACCTTTGGCCTGTAACATTGAGTAGTGGTCGTGTTGCATATAATTTACACCCACTACAATAACAATAAGTACTTGATTGATCACTGTACACAGCCAAATATCGTCCATGGAGAGCAAGTAGTTTGTGGATTGTACCCAGTTATGTCCTGGGTCCCTAACAAATGGTCAAGGCACACCAGTATACAACACATGGCATGTCTACAAAATCTATCACTCATCTACTGTGTTACACATGGCTCATCCCTAATCGTCAGGGGGAGATGTCAGAACCTATCATATCCACTTGGCAATGTAACAGGCAGGAATATGCCCTGTACTCACCACTTATGGCTGCTTTTCTGTCCTCAGATGCCCATCAAGGTCTGGGTAGGCCACCGCCAGAATGCGGGCCATTAGGGGGTCATGGTCTGACGGGTACCCTTGCCCACATTGGGAGGACATCCCCAGCTGGACCTCTGTGATCTTACGGGCCCAGTGTCCCAGGTCCTCCCTCATTTTCCTGCAGTGGGTGCTCCACTGGCTTTGGATCCCGGGGGTCTGCACCTTCTTGACAATAACTCTCCATAGTTCCTTTTTTTCATGGGCGTTGAGCTACATAGATGCAAAAGATAAGTCAAGAGATTATAACCACAGGTTTCATCACAAATGGTTGAGTCACACACTTGTTGGTAACACCAAGGTAGGACTTTTCTATTTGTTAGTACTCCCCAAGTGTGAAACACACAAGCTAATAAGTACAGGGGCAAGAGTACAAATGTATATATTTGCTTCTGACGACTAACTCACTACCCTGCTCATGGCCTACAATGACTAACCAAGCTTAATTACATCAGGTAGCCCATGCTCTAGCAACTAGTACTGTGATGTGAGCCACTATGAAACACTACACATCCATGTGGCTTCAGAAGGGTGAACTCCTTAGGCATGATTGAACCAATACATTAACACTTTGTGAGAATGACACACTGCATGCAGCCCCTACAGGCAACTGTCAGAGTAAACACTTCAACATTACGCATGAATAACAATCAAGGGTCAGCCATTATTGCTACAAAAAGTGACTCCCCTGTGCATGTGCAGACATGTGGCCTACCAAATGCAGACTCATGCCACTTCAGGGGGTGGGTTCTGTGGTATGTACCTGTATCACAGAACACTCCTTTTGGCATATGTGTCTATACTACAGAGATGGCATCCAACAAACAAAGGCATGCATTGTACAGTTTCTGCTATGTGACCAAGCTACTGAGTCACATATCATGACCTCCCAGAAATCAACATGTCTGCACTGTGGGACTGTCAGTAATGCAATACACCTGTACTGGAAAAATATGACCTGTGCGAAGGTGATAACAGAGCTGTGGGTGTAAGGGG